>NW_005871056.1:6978999-7029936 GCF_000147115.1 Myotis lucifugus
ATCAGATAAATGACAGGTATTGGTTTGTCCATTCTTTGAGGAAGGAGTGGGCACCAGAAAGGAGGACAGTGAAGTCTGCATCCCAGTGAGTTAACGATGAGGACATGAGGACTGGAGTGAAGCCGGAACCTGTGCACCTGGCACAGGCTGCTCCTGCTGCTCTGAGGAGCCTGTCTGTCTTTCCTCATCATATGTTTAGAGAAGCAACACTTTCCCCCTTACATTCCTGATGCCATCAGCAGTTTTATATCTGACATTTATATTCCACACAGCTCATGTATGGTCTGCTGTGCCGATTGCATGAGGAATACTAACATAGCCACCATGCCAGTAACGCAGACACAATCCGTTACTTAACTGAGTTTAAAAAATAAATACATTACTTCTGTTAATAGTCATAAGCCCCTTTAGTTTGTCCATTTTTAAGGCATTTATTTTGCTTTTTAGACAACTTTATTGAGGTATAATCTATACACCACAAAATTCATCTCTTTTAAGGATGCAGTTCTAAGGTTTTAGTGCGATTTTTTTTTACTTAAAATTTTTTTAAATTATAGTTGACATACAATATTATATTTGTTTCAGATGTACAACCCAATGATTAGTCATTATATCTCTTGCTAAGTGATCATCCTGATAAATCTTGTACCCATCTGATACCATACATAGTTACTACAATATTATTGACTGTATTCCCCCGTAACTACCAATTTGTACTTCTTAATCCCTTCAGCTTTTTCACACATTCCTTTAGGCCCCTCTCATCTGGCAACCCTCAAAATGTTCTCTGTGTCTATGAGTCTGTTTCTGTTCTGCTTGTTTCTTTTGTTTTTTTTTTTAATTCAATTGTTGATAGATATGTATTTATTGCCATCTTTTCTTGTTAAAGGAGACGCTTTAATATTGGTTTGTAGTGATGAACTCCTTGAACTTTTTCCTGTCTGGGAACTCCTTATATATTCTTTACTTCTAAATGATAGCTTTGCTAGGTAGAGTAATTAATCTTGATTGTAGATCCTTGCTTTTCATCACTTTGAATATTTCTTGCCACTCCCATTTGGCCTGAAAAGTTTCTATTGAGAAATCTGTTGGAGCTCTCTTGTAGGTAACTAACTGCTTTTCTCTTGCTGCTCTTAAGGTTCTCCTTTGTCTTTATCCTTTGGCATATTAATTAAATGTGGTGTTCTTGGAATGGGCCTCCTTGCGTTCATCTTATTTTGGACTCCGTGCTTCCTGGACTTGTATGTCTATTTCCTCTATCAGTTTAGGGAAGTTTTTCATCATTATTTTTTTACAGAAGTTTTCAATTTCTTGCTCTCTCTCTCTTCTCTTTCTGGAGGGGGAGATCCAGAAAAGGGACAATGGCCTGTGCCAGCACTCTGTCTGGGAGAAACCTGCCCCTCCAAGTCTCACCCCTAAGCCAGACAATTCAGTTCCTCCCCTTATGTCTCTTGTGCCTTTCAAGCTGCTGCCCCAGTGCTGGAGCTCAGAGGGAGTGAGTTCCAGTAAGTCTGTGCAGGCCCTTAAGAGCAACTTCTGGGACTCCAGCAGCCCTCCATCTCACTCAGCCACAATCCCTGCTGGTTATTACAAGCAGAAGTTATGACGACTTCTCTTCTTGGTACTGGAACCTTGGAGACTGGAATTCCTTGACCCTCAGGGGGGACCTCCACAGCCAAAATGTTGCTCCTGGTTTTTATCCACCACACGTAGGTGTGGGATCAGCCCATTCAGTGTCTTTGCCCCTCCTACCAGTCTCAGCGTGGCTTCTTCTTTATATCCTTAGTTGTAGAACTTCTGTTCAGCTAGATTTCAGGTGGTGCTGAATGATAGTGGTTCTGTAGTTTATTGGAAATTTTTATGTGGTTGTGGAAGGATGCAGGTACCACATTTACCTACACTGCCATCTTGACCAGAAGCCAAGGCATTTTTGAAGTTCCTAGACAATTAAAATTAGTCAGAGATACTACTTTTCCTACAAAAGAATTATCTAGCCCACCAATTTCTCTGAATACATCACCTAATTTGCATTATTCCTTAGTTAAATATAGTATTTGCATGCATAAAGAATAATCTTTGAATATGAAAGGAATTTTATGATATTGCAATATATTGAGCTCTTTGGAGGAAAGATATTATGTAAATCTCAAAATTAAATATTAAAACAATATTGCACTGCTGCCTGTAAAAATTTAGAGTGTTAAGATCCATATGCTAAAACTAGTTCATTTTTAAGGGCTGGTCTCATTGGAAATTAGCAGGCAAACTTTGCTCCAGAGCAGAGAAAAGATTGAGTTAGAACTTTAAAGAGACTGGAATGACTTTAAAGAAAACTTTTATTGAAGTTAATGAAGAAAAGTTTACAAACCCTAAGCAAATGAAATTTTCACTCTGCTTAATCCAATTTCATTGCTTTCTTCTCATTGTTAATTCTAAAAAGATTGTTTCTATTGTTTCTTAAGCCCTGGCATTGACAAGGAACTTCTGAGTGGCCTTAGAAAGGTCCTGGCCATTTGCAGATGATAGTGTGTTTCCTGCTGAGCTGAGCAGGTCAGCACATAGCACTGCTCATGACCAAAGCTGTGGTTCCCCCGGGAGCCCTGGGGCTCTCCACTACATGGTGAGCTCTGCAGAGAAGCAGATTTTACCACATGCTTCAGGCTCATGAGAGAGCAACCACACAGCACTAGGCACCGAGACCCTTGATAAATATTTGCCCGTTTCCTTTAGCCCCCACATAGGAGTTAATATATATGTTTGGCTGGTGTGTGGGAATCGAATATGTCCTCGTGGCCCACAGTCGCCAGATGATCCCTCCAGGTCAGCCAGGTAACTAGGTATCTTCCTCCTCTGTGGCTCCTAGAAGAAAAACTTGAGGGAATGATTTTTTTCATTTTTTAAAATATGGTTTATTGATTTTAGAGAGAGGAAGAGAGAGAGAGAGAGAGAGAGAGAGAGAGAGAGAGAGAGAGAGAAATAGCAGTGGGAGAGCAACATTAATTGGCTGCCTCCTGCATGCCCCCTATTGAGGATTGAGCCCACAACCCGGACATGTGCCCTGACCAGGAATCAAACTAGCTACCTCTTGGTACATGGGATGCTGCTCAATCCACTGAGCCACACCAGCCAGATGAGGGGATGATTTTAGAATGATGCTAGGAGCCCTGATCCACTTAGAACGCAGTGACATTCAACCACACTCAAAGGGGTTGTTTGTTTGTTTAAGCACTTTAACTTTGGAACTGTATTCATCCATTTAACACAGTCTTTGTGGCTACTTTCCACATGCTGACTCACTGGTTTCTGTTCTATTCATTCACTTACTCAACAAATATTTTTGGAGGCCTTCTGTGCGTCATGCATGCACTGCTCCAGACACTGGGAACACAGTAGCAAACAACACACAAAAGCCCATGCCTTGTGAAGCTCACATGCTAGTCCACAGCACTTGTGGAGACTGGGATGAGAGACCCAGAAAAGTCACATGAGCAGGTGACTAACTGGGGACTCTAGGGGGCCCTCCGCTAGGCTCTTGGTTTCTTAACCTGCAGTGGTACCAGCTCTCACTTTCCAAACCTTAAGATGTAACCACATGTGGTTGCTAGAGAGCATTTCAATCTGTGGTGGTTGTTGCTATACGGTGACAGTGTTGGGTGGGATATTTTATTGTTCACTGACTGACCAATTTGAACTCAGGTGGACGAATATGCAGTGGTTGAATGTGGGAATTCTCCCTGTTCCAGGTCCTGAGCAGTGGTTAGTTATGCTGCTAACAGCTGGAGGGCAGCTGAGAATGCCCAACCTGCTGCATCCTTGCGAGGATGATTAGAGGGCATCTGTTTTCTTATTTCACCTCATCTTGCACCAGACACTACAGCTACATGGCTTGTTGAGTGAAAATGGGACTGCTGGCCATGAGACTGTCATAAGCTCCTTACTCTCTTCAAAGGGCAAGTGAGATTGTTACAACCATCATGGCAGAGGTCATCTACAGTTGGATTAGGAGATGGTTGCCGTTTGCCTCTATCATGGCACAGGTCATCTACAATTGGATTAGGACAGTGGTTGGCAAACTGCGGCTCTCGAGCCACATGCGGCTCTTTGGCCCCTTGAGTGTGGCTCTTCCACAAAATACCGACTTCTGCGCATGGGTACGTGTGTGCCCGCACGTGGTATTTTGTGGAAGAGCCACACTCAAGGGGCCAAAGAGCCGCATGTGGCTCGCGAGCCGAAGTTTGCTGACCACTGGATTAGGAGATAGTTGCTGTTGGCCCTGGCGACGTGGGGAGGAAGGAGGAGGTGTCTACTCCATGAGCCGACTGTAATCTCCAGGAGAGCAGGTCCTGTATCCATTGTATTAGCTTGTTCCCCAGAGTCTAGCTAGGTGCCTGAAATAATAGCACTTAATAAGTATTCATTGAATAAATTAATAAATTATCAAGTAACGTATGTCTTTCTTAAATCTGCGGCATCAAGAAATGGTGCAGCTTGAGTTCTCTCTGTGATCTTTCCTTCGTCCAGCACTTTTGGGCGGGTGCTCTGATTGGAGTTAAGCCCCTACATTCTCCCAGATGTTGGTGAGATTTGGGATGTCCTAGGTGCACTATCCTCTAAAAACATGGCCCTGTGAGAAGCACCTGCCATGCCCTGTCCTGCCTGCCCCACGCCCCCACAGGCAGGGACCCAGCTGCTGGAGCAAGCCCTGTTGCGGGTAGCTGGGATGGCATTCCAAAGCTGTTGTCTGTCCACCTGCATGCCAGCTCCGTGCCTATCATTTTCACAGCACCATCCATGTTAAACAGGCAGGAGCACCAGGGGTTTTTGAATACAGCAATTAACAAAACAGTAATCAAGCTAAGTGTTTAATTTCAGAAAATTAACATCTTCTCTGAGCGGATGTGAGAGATGGGGGGAAAAGGCACATTAAATGCTCTGGGTAAATAAAGGCAGTGCTGGACCACAAATATTTCCCAGTGCAAGGAAGACTGCCAACCCCCCAGGCCTTGGGTTCAGTTTCCTTATGAGAGCTGAGCTATAGAATTGAGTCCTTTAAATGTGTGTCTTCCTTCCTTCCTTCCTTCCTTCCTTCCTTCCTTCCTTCCTTCCTTCCTTCCTTCCTTCCTTCCTTCCTTCCTTTCTCTCTCTCTCTCTCTCTCTCTCTCTCTCCCCCTCCCTCCCTCCCTCCCTCCCCCTCCCTCTCTTTCCCCTTCCCCTTCCCTTCCCCTTCCCTTCCCTTCCCTTCCCTTCCCTTCCCTTCCCTTCCCTTTTCTCTCCCTCTCCCTCTCCCTCCCCTTCTCCCCCTCTCTGGACAGAGCAAAGGCTTCATCTCTCCAGAACTCAGGGTGTTCATTTGTGCCCCTCTGAGCCTGTCTGCACCATAGAAGATCCTGACATCTGTTGTCTTTTTGTGAACTGTACTGTTACAAGGATGACGCAATGAGTTGTTGGATGTGCACTAGTTCCTTATGTGTGTAGGCCATATTTCTTCTGATAGAGCAGGTCTCACTCCTCCAGTAACCCCTGCACCTCAGCACGGTATCCTCTATTCCAGGTTATCCCAGTTGGCCTTGCATAATGGTCACAGTCTGATGGTGCCTCCTAAACCAGCTGGCTGGCATTTGTTTGCAGGACCAGGTTTGCATGTGGGAAGGGAAGCTTGTGAGGAGGTGGCTGTGTGAGAGGCTGGGTGAAGACAGGACCTCTGGTACCTATTGGCTCATGTGATGGACTGGAATGGAGTGAGAGCACAGGGCAAGGACTGGGAGGGAAAGGAAGGCAGCTTTGCAGGGAGGGGAGGGGCATACTGAGGTTTGAGCACGAGAGGAAGCCTCGAGGCTCAGTGACGAGGTGCCCCAGCTAAGCGGGAGGCAGCGATGCCGAGAAGGCTGTTGGGTTGGGTGGAGTGGGGCACTGCCTGAGGGAGTATTGGGGAACTGTGTTCTCACAGGGCCATTGATCCTCAGGTAGGGGACTGGTGATCTGGCTCAGTGAGCATCTTTCCTATGGAGGGCTCTAAGGCACTAACATGGAAAACAAAGCTACAGAATGAAAGGATGCTTCGCAAATACTTGGGAGACGTGTCAGGGGCTCCCAGAAATGTTCAGGGAAGGCGGCTTCAGTTCTGTGCATATGTGGTTTGAGGAGATTTGGGGTACCCAAGTTGCGGTATTATTTATGCAGCTGAATATTGAGGCTTCTGTTTTCTCTGTGAGGTAGTAGGTAAGCTTGGTTGCTGAATGAAGGGAAAGATTGGGATTGAATGATTGAGGAGAATGGACAAAGGTTAGCAGTGTCATTGCAGAGAATGGGAGATGGGCTTGACCAGAGTCAATGTTTCCAGAAATGTTGAGGGTCATTTGAAGTTGATCATGTATTTACAAAGCTGCCGGTATGCCCTGTTTGTTTATCTGACTTTCTCAGCAGTGCATGGCTGCTGGAGAGCAGACCCTCCAGGAAGTTGATTGACCATGGGTCTCTCTTGGGTTGAATTTTGCTGGTTGTATCCTATGAAAACATAAAGGCAACTCATGCCTGAGGGTAAGGGGAGTATTGCCAATTATGTTATTGCAAAGATGGAACTTAAGCTGGTTAATGAGGGATATTAATGAGGGATATGAATGAAGGAGAGGCTGATGCATTGGGTAGAAGTCAAGACTTAGAGAGCAAGATGAGGCCAACAAGAGTGGGCTCATCAGAGGTCATGGTCAAGAAGCAGAACAGTTGGATTTGTGGCTTTGAAAATGGAGCAACTTCAGGTGAGGCCAAATCCAAGTGTGCAAAGGGAATGGGCAGACATGGAAGAGTGGAGGGGGTCAGCTATTCAAATGGATGTTAAAGTCACCCCCAGGAGGGCCACGCTCAGGATGGAGACAACGACAGAGCTGGAAGCCCAAGTCTTCAACAAGTTGGGGAGTGATGGTGGGAGACAGCACATAGTGGTCTCAAGCTTGGAGAGTGGCAGCCCAGCCAATGGAATTTTTAGAGGGTGTAGGAGATGGTGAGCAATGGGGTGGAAGAAATGACAAGGAACAGGAGTACACAGCCCACTTCCTGACCTTGAGGTGTGCCCAGTGTAAAATCATAAACTGCCACACTTGAGAGGGCTGGAGAGCAGAGGTATCCTGGGGAGTCAGGGTCAAGGGGACCCTTGTGGGGATGGCGGTGTGAGGATGGACATTGCAGAGTGGAAACTTGCCTGCAGGAGGAAGGGCTCCTTAAGTCCAAGACACTTAGACCTCAGGCCCAGGAGGACAGTCACAGGTCCAGCTTCCCTGCCCACTGCTGGTGGCAGTGATGTCAGCCTTAGGGTGGTGGTGGTGGGTCCCCCAGCTGTAATACGTGCTCTGCTGAACAGGGGTGCATGACAGCCAGGGAGTAAGGGGCACACAACCTCTCTCCTGAGGCTGCCCCAGTGCCAGTGTTTCCAATGAACTGACTTCTGTGATTAAACAGTCAACAAACCAGAGCTGCTCCTCCTTTGGTCCCACACCAGGGAAGGCTGGCAGGCCTGTGGGAGGCGGAGCTAAGCGCTCCCCAGGTGCCACATGAGCTCTGATGGGTCTGTCTTCAGCGGCCCTCATAGCCATCCTGGGATGCCTGCCTACAACAGGCATCACCTGACAGTTACCTCTATACACTCACTCATCTCTTTACAGCCTCCTGCCTCCACAGGCTGTCCTTTCCTGGTATACCTTCAAATTTCCACTCTGTAATGTCCAACTTTGAGCTCTAAGGAGCCAGGAGAGGGGATCTAGGAGGCAGGATGAGCTCTAAGGAGCCAGGAGAGGGGATCTAGGAGGCAGGAGGGACCTCAGGACCCCACTAACCAGGAGGCCTCCTACCTCCCTGAGGGATCAGGCAGCATTTATCCATGAGTGATGTGATCCTGACTCCCTTTGCCTGTGCTGAGCATCCTCAAGGGGCTCTGAAAAGGCTGGGTGTGTGAGTGTAGGGGAGGGAATAGAGGGCCCACACTGGGACAGGAGGCTATTTCTGGCTCTGCCCTAGACTGCTGAGGACTTAGGAGAGCCATTTTCCCTCTCTCCCCCTCAGTGCTCTAATCCATACATTGTTAGAGTTGACAGAAAACTAAATGACCTCAGATGTTCTTTCAAAATGGAACATTCTGATTTCCAGATTTCTAGACAAACAGTTCTCACACTGGCGCCTGTATCAGAGTCCCCTAGAGGGCTTGTTAAAACACAGATTTCTGAGCCCCACTCCCCGAGTTTCTGATTCAGTAAACCTGGGTGGAGCTCCAGATTCTGCCTTTTCTACCAGTCCCCAGGTGATGCTGATCGGGGACCACATTTTGGGAGTCAGCAGGGACAGGTGGATGATCCCAATAAATACACCTCCCCTACCCCGAATCAGAAGCAGTATCAGAAACGAAGGCCTCTGCTATAAACCTACATCCCTACAGCAGCCCCCAACCCCAGTTGTCACACTTCCTTGGCTTAGAACCAAACACATGAAGGAGGCCCCTGTCTGGGGGTGAGGGACTGACTCAGTCACTCAGGCCTGAACCCTCATTTTCTCTCCCTTCCCCACATCATCGAACTCATGACGAGACTCGGCCAATATTCTACAATGGTGTCAAACAGGTGCCACCTTCCCAAAGCAGTCCTCTGTTCCAAGGTAACTCCAAGGTAGAGAGGGAGATTGGAAGGGGTGTCAGGGTCATCTCAAGGCACAGCCCAGAGCAAAAGCCAAGAAGCCAATGTCCACAATAGGGAAAAACAATTAGAAAAATAATTAATTCTGCTTTTGTATTCATACCCAGTCTCCAAACTAATTGCTTATTTGTTTAATCTACTTTGACCACAAGTGTTACTGCACCAAAAATATTTAATGAGTCAGGCCTCCTAATGTAAAATTCCAGCATATTTGTGCAATGAAATGAATTTTCAACAGAAGGAGAACCTGTTATCTAAGTACCTTCTCAAGAGAGTTATCTCCTAAAATAGAAATGTCAGAGGAAACAACTGATCTATGCACAATTGATCACACGATTCATCTTTTGCACAGTTTACTTGTGTGTAAACTGTTCTTCTTTGTCATCAGTACTAGTGGGCCTGAAGTCTTTAGCTAACATTTAAATGTAGATTTTTTTTCTAAGAATGTGTTTCAGCCCTAGCTGGTTTGGCACAGCAGTTAGAGTGTTGGCCTGCAGACTGAAGGTTCGGTTCGAGGGTTTGATTCTGGTCAAGGGCACGTACCTGGGTTGCAGGCTTGATCCCTGGCCCAGTCAGGGTGTGTGTGGGAGGCAACCAGTCAATGTGTCTGTCTTGCATTGTTGTTTCTCTCTCGCTCTGACTCTTTCCCTCCCTTCCATTCTCTATAAAAAAAAAATCAATGGAAAAAATATCCTCAGGTGAGGATTAACATCAACAGCAACAAAAAACAAACAATGTTTCATATAACCCACCACTCCCAACTTTTCGCTCCAAACCTCATCGCCCATACCTTTTAGGCATTCGCAGCATTTCATCAGAGGCCTCAGGGGACTTCTGGAGGCTGCCCGGCATTTTTGGGTCTCTCTGTGGACCTTTCAGATTCTGGGTTTGGGAGATAGAAAATGGACTGGCTTCAGGGCTCTGGGGCTCCCACTTCTGATACAGCCAGATAAGCCCTGAATTATTCTATTTTTGCACTAGGCTTCAAGGAAAATTTTGTTGGGAGAAAGGATTCCATAGCCCCAAAAGAAGATAAGTTAATAAACTACCAACATTAGGGTAACATTTCGCTGACACATCCCAGTGAGATGGGGCTAGCCTGCCCCAGCCTCTCGGTTTCTGCCTGTCCCGTTCCCTGGTACTGCCATCTTCCTCCCCAGGTGCCCACTGCAGAATCACAACCTGCCACCCCCCACCCACCCGCTGCCACATCTTTCTCCTTTAGAGACCAATATGCATGTTAAGTGCAGCTACGTGTTTCTCTGATCCCTTTTACTTCTGATGTTTTTAGAGAAGGTCCTGCAATCATTCCAGTGAAGGTAAACTTTTAGAGGCTCACACGGTGGGAAGAGGCTGGAACCCTGACATCTGCCCTAAGGAATTGATTCCAGTGATGGAGGGCACTGGAAAGCTAGATCAACATGCACTGTGTCCCAAGGCAGCAATTTCAGGCCATTAAGTTATTAAAGTAAGGACTTTGAGTGGGAGGAGGGAAGGGTTGGTCTGGTGAGCCTGCCGGGGCAGGGCTAAGCCAAGGCACAGTGAGGCCTGATTTGGGCCTGTCAAGGCTGGGTGGGGTTATGCAGAGAGGTGGCCAGAAGGGCTGGTCAACAGGCAGAGATCCCAAAAGCTGAGTTTTGCTGGGACGTGGCGAGTGGAGCAGTTCAATGAGAGCAGTGGCTTCCTGAGAGGGAACAGAGGGAGGCGATCTGGACAGGCCAGTGGCCGTCACATTGTCAAATTAAGAGAGGGAGTTGGGACTTTTCCCAATGGGGAGCCATTGAAGGTTCTTAAGCATCAGAAGAAGGTGGGTAAATTGAGCTTTGGAACGATTAACTGGCTGCAGACAGTGAAGAGGTGAAGAGGTAGACAGGGAGTTGGGACAGGACATTAGGTGTAAGGAGATACTGGTGGCAAGTCCAGGAGAAAGGCGGGGCCAAGCCAATAGAGCATTGTTGACTCCTTGGCCTGAGCCCTAGCATAGGAAGGATGGGCAGTGGCACGTCCCCTCCCCCTGAGTCACAAGGTCAGGGCACCCCATCGTTTACTTCCTAGATGTTACTTTCCAGAAAAACTCAGCTGTGACCTCAGCTCCTAGGGCAGGTGAGAGGTGGCCTCAGAACAAGGCTGTTTCTGGAATGATTTTCACCCATAGAAGTACCATTTTTTTTCCTTTAGATGAGATTTGCTGAACTCTGAAATTGTTTCGTATTTTTATAACCCCTTCAAACATTTCACTCCAATAGATCAACTTGATTTTGAATGTATGGTGTTATGCTATTATTTTTGTTTAAAACATAAATTGATGTCTTAAATAAAATAGTTTAACATAATAAACTGTTATATGATTTACTATATCCCAAATGGATTATGGTTAAAACTGTTTAAAGAATTACTTTGACACAAAAATCAATTAAGACATTAGGAAATAATTTTAATAAGCAAAGATAATACATTAGAATTTAGCAATTGTCCTAGGGAAAAAAAACACCATTAACTTATTCTCACATTTTGAAATCTGAGATGCTTAATTGTTAAGGGGAAGTTCCCCTATCAAATAAGGAAAACAAAATGAAGAAGAAGAAAACTTTGTATGTGACCAAGTCATTAACTAAATTAAAAGGTCAAGAAATGTTATAAACATAAAATTATGGGTCAGGTGAACCTGAGATATGACTTCAAGACTTCTGCACAATAAGACTCAGGGTCCAGACAGGCCAGCGTGGCTCAGTGGTTGAGCATCGACCTATGAACCAGGAGGTCACGGTTCAATTCCCAGTCAGGGCACATGCCCAGGTTGCAGGCTCGATCCCCAGTGTGGAATGTGCAGGAGGCAGCCAACCAATGATTTTCTCTCACATTGATGTTTATATCTATCCCTCCCACTCCCTTCCTCTCTGAAATCAATAAAAATTAACTTCTAAGATAGATTCACGCCACCATTTCAGACCCAGGATTGCAGGCCCTGGGACCTCTTTTGGTGCCCTTCTTACAGTCGGAGGGCTGGCTGATGGTCAGCCAGACCCCATCCCCGATGCCACTGACAGTGACCTGTTTGGGCCAACAGTTGTCCCTTGTCACCAATGCGTTCTTTCCTAACTTGCAGCCAGGGCCATCCTGCCCCTACAATTTATCCACATCTCATTTGTCAGTCTAGGCGAGAACATTCTGTGCCCTTTCTCTGCTGTAAGTGATAAACTATCTTGGATCTGCCTGCTTCAAAAGCAGTTCGGAAGTGAGAGCTCCCCAAAGTCTTCCTGGGCAAAAACAGAGACAAGGCCTCACTCGCTCAGCCTGCCTTTGTGTTGTCTTCATCCCTGAGCCCCTTGAACAATGAGATTTGAAGTTGGAGTGTCTTTCTGCTTCAGGCACATGAAAGGGCCTCTTCTATTGGTTCTCTCATCAGACACTCCTGGTTCTGATTCTGCTCAAACCCTGGTTGATTTTTTCTCGGTGGCAGGCAGGCCACTCTTCGTTGTTTCCTACTCTCCTCTTTGGATCCCAGCTTCCTGCTTTACCTGGTAAAGACAGGGTGCAGGGCAATTCTGATTCTGTTTGTTTTATTTTTTGTTTGTTTGGTTTTAGTATATCCTCTTTCTTAAGCTATCAGTACCTTCTTTCCAAATAGCCCCCAAACTAATTTTTTTTAACTTTTCCTACAGAAAGGTCCATATTTGCTTCTTTGCTAATTTTTAATAATTTTGTGAACTCTTTCTTTTCATTTCCTTTTTCTCAGTAGAATGCTTATTTTAATCAAAAGCGTTCTGTGTGCTTGTGAGGGAGAGACTCTTTCAAGCATTAGGTGAAACTGCCTCTTCATCTGAGGATGCAAGTTTATGGAGAAAAGACAACTGGCCGGAACTTCCGGTTGGAACCAGCATTATCTATGGGTCACAGGGCTGCTTCTCTGAACTAACCTTCCCATCCCTCCATAGCCTGCCTTCGTTTTGCTAGGAGCAGTTGGTGTTTAAATGGATCCCTGAGCTCATTTTAATGTTCTCTTTCGTCTGAAGGCTTCATAGCATGTAAAACAGCATATCTAAAGGTGGCATTGCATTTGGAGAAGGAAAATAATAACAAATGTACCACGGTAGTTGATCACCAATGGCAGAGCACCAAATGTAAGCTGCCCCTGATTTTTAGGCAGCAAGAATAACGCTTTTTCACATTCTCCCATGTGCTAAGTTCCATCTCAATTAAAATGTAAGGCCTTTAGAATGACCTGTGTGAGGATAAAGTCTGCTACAGGGTCTGTGAGCATCGTGTCATCTCCATAAATCTAAGAAATGCAGGCGGCGGGAACTTCACCCTCTGGCAGCTTCTCCTGGATGTGGCCGCCGGGAGGTCCTTGCCATCTCTGTTACAGGGTCGTTTCTCTCAGTGGGTTTTGCCTATTGATTGCCTCTGGATCACCCTGCCCTGTGGTTGCCTCTTTACCATCTGACCCCATCTAGACTCCAAGGTCCTTCAGGACAGAGCTGCGATTTTCCTCTTTGTCCTTCTATCCCCAACAATTAGATCAGGGGCCTGGCACAATGTTTGGCAAATATATTGAGTCTTGAATGATGGCTTTCCAAGGATTAGAGGCAAAGAAAATGACTAAGCCCACCAAAATCCTCAGGTCGTTAGGATTAATCTTTCCAATTTTAATACATGATGCCTCAGCTCTCCAGGCAGAAAGACCCCGAAAAGCTGTATGGTACTGACATGATTAACAACATGGAAATCGTGTTTCACACGGATCTGAAATGACACCTGCCCTGCACAGCAAGTGTGGCAGGGGGAGCAGGTTCATGGGAGCCACTCTCTGTCCATCTTGGTGGGCCCATTGGGCTCCCCCAATGGTCTTACTGATTCTGGAAGCTTCCTCACCTTCCCTGAAGTGACTTCATGCTTTCCATGTCTCTGCGCATGCACACAAGGTCTTGGAAAAGATGATCGTGAGCCATCCACATGGTTAACCATCCAGCCTGTTGCTAAATCCATGCTCAGTCCCTAGTTTCATTTTATGTGACTTAGCAGTTGGGTTCACACATTCTCTCCTCCGGGGAACGCTGATTGCCACTTGGTTTCTAGGTGATCACATCTTCTGTTTCCTTTTACCTCCCTGGTCTTTTTTTTCTCAGGACCCTTGGCTGTTTTCTCCTCATTTCCTGAATCTTTGAATATATTTCTGTTTTACTCATTCTCTTGGGGATCTCTGTCAGTCCCGCTGTTTTCAGTATCCTTGAAATACTGATGACTCTAAATTTCCTTCTCCAGACTGGACCTCTTATACATGCTTTTGCCTATCCAGCATCTACTCTGGGCCATCTTGGGCATCTTCCACCCATTGGAGCACTTGCTCTTTCTTCCCCAAATGCTTCTGCCTGATCTCAGTTCATGGCAGCCCCACTCTTCCAGTTGCTCAGGCCAAGATCTTAGAATCATTTTGATGCTTCTGTTTCTTCCACATCCCACATCTATTGAGATACTTTAAATGTATTAGGTCTTTCAGCTTTGCACACGGTCTCTGCATTCTATTCTCAATAGGGTAATACTATACAGCATAGGGTGATACTGTTAACTTGCAAGTCAGAGTATGTCCCTCCCATGTTTAGGACCCTCGCATGGCTCCCCACCTCACTCAGAATAGAATCCAAAGTCTTCTTAGTGTCCCTTAGGGTCCTACCCTTTGTGGCCTTGTTTCTGTTCCAGTCCCAGTGGCTCTTTGCTATTCTCCTGAAACACCAGGCTGATCCCAGATCAGAAGCTTTGCCCTGGCCCCTTTCTTGAAAATGCTCCTCTCTCAGGTATTCTCCTGGCTTCCACCTTCCATCCTTCAACCCTATGTTCCTGCATCTATTTCTCAGGCAAGGCTTTGCTGACCACATGGTTTGGAATTGCAGCCTTCTCCGGCCAGTCTCTGACACTTTGCCATTCTGTATTCCTTCTCTTCTCCATTTTTTTCCTGTTGTACTTAAGATTTTTAACATAGCTTATGACTGATTGATTTATTATATCTAGTCTCTGAATCCTTCCACTAGAAAATATGGTCTGCAAGGGCAGGAAATTTTATTTAATTCACTACAGAATCCCTAGAACTTAGAATGGTGAGTGGCACATGGCTGATGCTCAATAAACATTTGTTTCATTAATTAATTAATGAATTGAACCATGATACTAAGTTGGGTGGGAGATAAGATGCATTTGATGTTTGAATCAGGATAAAAATTTATTCCAACTTACTAGATTAATAGGCCAAATTTAACACTGTAAATGCAAAGAGATCCATGTAAATCCCTGTAGTCAAAAGCCAATTCTATAGACAGAAGATAAGGACCACACCATGGGAAAACCTATAGGTGATATTTACCTATGATTTCAGAATTGAATAGCAGGGACTTGTCCTCAATCCAAAGGCTAACTGTCACATTCATAGATGTACAGTACACAGATTTCGGTAGATATTAGTTTAACTCTAATGTTTGCTGCTCAAAGAGCAGTGGGAGAATTGGGTTCACCTCTGGGCCTCATGCCTAAAGAGAGATTTAGATAACATGAGCCCCATTTGGAAAACAGCCACCTCAAGTGGCAGCATATCCTGGGAGAAATGTTTATAGCATCCGACCATTCTTTTCAGCAGAAAAGACTCGGGGGAGACCTAACTAGTTTCTGGAGCTATCTGACAAGCCATTCTGTGGAAAGGGAACATTGTATATTATTTCAGTTGGCAGAACTGAGACCAGCGGGAAGAAGACAGATTTCGGATAAGGATAAGGAAGACTGCAAATTGGTGAGAGTTACCCAAGTTTGGAGCAACAGCAAGAGGCAGTGAGCCTCCCATTGCTGGGGGCAGAGCAGAGCTGAGTGGAGACTGTTTGATAGGGAAACTGTAGGGGGATTCAGGACTGTATGAGCTCAGGCCCCCCATAGAGCAGACACCAAGGTGGGATTGGATGTGCCAGAGATTGGGAAAATGGGGTGGAAGCCAGAGGAGGCTGGACTGAAGGTCTGAAGGCCTGATCCTTCTGAAGAAGAGAGGAAAGGAAGGAGGATTGGGTAGGAAGAGCCTTGGACTGTGTTTGCTATAAGGAAGCATTGGTAAGTCCAAAGGGGAGACTTTGAGTAAAAGTTGCCCATCCAAAGAGTCAGGAATAGGACTATTTTAGCATCTCGGCCACTCCCAATCATTGGCTGGGAGCAACCTGTGGGAAGCAGGGCTCTCTGGGAATGTGGTGATGGATTGCAGACCCAGCAGCTGGGGCCATTAGTTAATTATGCTCCCAGCAGTAGAAGCTCTGAGGGGCACATTTTCACGGCCAGCACAAGGTCTCTAGTGGGAACTGTGCAAAGTCCCAGGTAGACACTCTGATTTTAATGACTCATCACAACACTCTCACACTGTGCTCTCTTTATGGATCCCTGGACTGTGAGCATCTCAGAGCAAGTGCTCTGCATTGCCACCCTCTGCCCAGGGCCCATCATGTACAGGTGCTCACTGAGGGTTCAGCAAGTGGTGAAGAATACATCCCCACCCCTCACCCCTCAGCATCTGTGACCTGGTAGCCATGCTCCGTAATTTCAGGTCTTAGAGGGGAATCTGTTAACTTAAATCAAGGATAGTAAATGTCGGTCAGCCACAGTCCCCAGGGAAAACCTATAAAGTGGAGCTTCTGTGAGGAAACGACCTTCCTCGCTACAGAAGTGCCAGGACTAAACGGAACAGCCCCTGAGTGGAGCGCAGACTGAAGCCTCATCCATTACCCGCCTCTTCCCCTAGAAAGACAACCCTCATTTGTTATTTCCAGACTGCTTTTATTTGACTTGCAACGTGTGAAAAATGTTGAATGGGGAAATAAATAACATTATTTCCAAACAGAGATTTCAGAATCACTTCACAGATTTTGGAATTATTATCCTGTTTCCAAATGTTTGGTTTGTGCATTGTTTCCTCATTTATATGTGCGAGCTCTTTATTGCAAATGTCCTCATTTGGAAAACTCTGACAGAAGTCTGAGAGAACTCTGCTGTTGGCCTGTGCTCATGACTTTCTTGAGAGATGCCTCTTCTCTTTCTTTAGAAATGCGTCAAAATCATACATGCAGTCCCAGAAAAGTGTTTGCTAGAACGTTCCTTTTTACTGCACAGCAATTCTGCACTGACCAGTTCCACTTCCTCACTATCCTCCCTTGCCTCCAGGTTCTCTTCCCTGCAGTCGCTCAGCTCATTACGGCAAGACTGAGTTTCCTTCAACACCTTCTGCTCAAAAGCATTCCATTGCTCCTCTTGTCCTACTGGCTAAAGCCTAGGTGTGTGCTTGTTGTCATGCCTTCCCTAATTGGCTTCAGCTTCCTCAGGCCACACTGTTTTTCCATGATTCCTCTGACCACCTCTTGTTTTGGTCAAGTCTTTCTCCTTTTTACCTGGAAGACACCATGTCCATTCCACCCCCTGCCCTCACACACGTTATCCTGCCCTAAATGATCACCTTTCACTCCTTTGTTATCAAACTCCATTCATTCTGCAACACACACAGGAAGATCTTCAGATCCGGTTCAGCTGATGGGAAAGAAAGGGCAGGATTCAAACCCAATGACATTTCTCTTCCTACTTATCTATGAAAGATGGCACTTCTCACGTAATTGAGGGTATGTTTATCTGCTCTGTCTCTTTCTCTCTCCACAGCCCCTTCCACTGTTCCTATCATGCACCAGGTCAGTGCCACCATGAGGAGCATCACCTTGTCATGGCCACAACCAGAGCAACCCAATGGCATCATCCTGGACTATGAAATCCGGTACTATGAGAAGGTGAGTCAGCTCAGTCTGCAGGCTTGCAAGACCCAGGGCCAGCCCCTGCTGCATGGGTATTACCCAGCTGAGGGCACAAGGAGACGGGTTGGAGGAAGTCCTAAGGGAGGTAGCAATCTGGTGATATAGGCCAGAGGCTTCCTGGGAGAGTTTCCAGGTCTTCTCTGGCAAAGCCTCCAAAATCCAGGCACTTTCTATACCAACTCAAGAGAGAACCTTCCAACCCACCACCCTGCTGTCAGCTCACTGGGCTGGTATGTGCAGGACTGATCCCATTCCCCCAGTCATGTGCAGATACTATAAAACTTCCAGAGGTCCCCTGAACTTTCTGAAGATTTTGTGGTTTTGTAGACTAGTTGTGTGTGTTTTTCAAAGTTTTTGATCAGGTACCTCACTATAAGATTGTTTACTTATAAATCATATGCATATATACTGCACTTAAGTACTTATGAAGGTTTAAATATTTCAATGGAAATTTAAAAGAATGAGATAGAAATTAATAGGAATAGAAACTTATATAGTATCTTTCTTGACTGCTCTTTAGCAGCAACTACTGGGGGCTACAGCAGAGCTGTGCTGCCAAGGCAGGAAAATGGTGCCCTGCAGAGTTGCCCCTGGCCTATTTGTGGGAGAAGCAGGGACTTCCTCCCACCATCGTGAACTGCAGCATTTGCAAACTCCCAGGAAAATGCCGTGCTTTCTATACTGACCTAACAGCACATCATTTGTAAAATCACCAAATTCGTTTATTTATTTGTTGAGTAATTTTTTTATTGAGGGCCTGCTATTTGACAGGTACTATTTTAGGCTATATTAGTGATGAAAACAAAGATTCCTCTCCTCAAGAGTCTCACTTTCCAATAAATGAGATAGATAATGAACAATGAATAATAACAAATGAAATCAGATAGTATGTTAGAAAATGAGTATTGTAAAAGGAAAAAAAAAAAACCAAGCAAGATAAATGGGATTAGTCAGATCAGGTTTGGGAGTGATATCAGTTGCAGAAATAAATGGATGGTAAATGTAATCCTCTTGGAGAAGGTAAGTTCTAAGTGAAGACCTGAAGGAAGTAAGAGTGTTGTGAAGCAGATATCTGGGGGACAGAGAGCTTGTGCAAAGGCCCTGAGGCAAGATCATGACCGGTGATTCAAGGAGCAAGGAGACCAGCATGACTGGAGTGGTGCGAGCAATAGGGAAATAGTAGACAGGAGAGAGGTAATCGGGGGAGGTGATAATCGTGGGCCTTAAGAACTTGAGCTTTCCCACTGAATGAGATGGGGGTCCATAGCAGGGTTAGGAGCAGAGGAGAGACAAAATCTGAAAGGATCATTTAGGCTCTTCTGTTGAAAATAGGCCTGCTAGATTGCAGTCATCTAAGACAAAGATGATGGTGGATTGAATCAGAGTGGAAGCATAAAGCTGATGAGACATAGTCAATTTCCAGATATACGAGCTAAAGACAGAGCCAACAAGATTTCCAACAGGTTGGATTTTGGATATGGGAGGTTTTAGCCTAACCCACTGGAAGGATGTAACCACCAGTGACTGAGAAAGGGATCGCTGTGGGTAGAGTATGTTTGGGGTGAGGGAAGGGACAGAAGTTCAGCTCGATGTCTAAAATGCCACTGGGATAGTCAGTGGAGATGAGGAGTAGGCAGCTAGATGTACAGGTCTGGAATTCAGGAGAGAGGACCAGATTAGAGATGTCTATTTGGATTTGACCATATGTAGATGTATGAAAGCCTGGAGCCTGAGTGAGATTATCCAGTGGGTGAATGGAAACAAGATGGAGACCTGCAGCCCTCCAACATGGAGGCAGTGTTGGACAGGGGGTGCAGCAGCACTGGGAAGCAGGAGGCCTAGCTTCCAGTGCCTTCCCTAACCAGCCAGCCATGCAGCTGCAGTCAAATTATTTAACCACCCTAGGTCACAGTTTTCACATTTGTAAAATGCTAGCAATTTACCCCCCTGAAAGTGGATGGCCAGATGGATCACCAATCTATTCTGTGAGGAGGGATGCCCTTCAGCCATTAGAGCCGAGCTTGCAAAGCAAGGTGGGGATCAGACAGCATTTTATTCATTTAGAGAATGTTGGGCTATGTAGACAGTTCATTCAGAAAATTCAGTGAATTGGGTGTAAATTAAATCTAGATTTATAAGCAACGGTTATATCCATTCAGCTTTGAATTTGGGGTCCTTATTTGCTAGATTTTTTTTTAATCAGTTAATAAAGTAAATGTTGACTTTCCAAAATGTTTTGGACCAATCTGTTTGGACCAGTCGACCACATGACCTCATTTTGTCATCAAAGTTGACCTAACAGTTCAACAGAGTATCTTGTGAGGCCAGTATATGGTATGTCAGAGTCACCAGTAAGGTTCCACCCATTCCCACACACATGAACTTGAGCCTTGTAGTTTCTATTGGGGGGAAAATTCCTCCTTAGTGTGCCCTTTTGGGTGCTAGGGGCTTCATTAACATTATGTCCTTTGTCCCTCACAACTCAATGTAGTAAATATTAGCATCATTGATATGAGTAAAAACAACAACAACAACAATTGTATAGAGAAGTTTTTAAAACCAAAACCAAACAAAACTCATCCATAGTCACATAGCTAGGAAGTGAGCCCACAGCCTAGGTTATTTGCCTTCAAGCCAGTGGCGGGGCTGGGAAGGGGCTGAATGCATGGGAGACCACCTGCCCCCTTCCTCATCTGCTGTGCTAAGAACAGTCACCCTTGGGGAAAGGGGGAGAAGGCTTAAGGACAGGCTGAGAACTGAAACCATTTTGCCTGTGTCCCTTGGCTCCTCATTCCCCACCCACGTCTAGGCTCCTCCACTGCCATTCCCTTCACATGCTTCCTGCTGCCTTGAAAAACAGTAATTAACCTCCACTTCTGATGTTTTGAAGGAAGCTTATTCTCCCATTTCAGGCCACGTCCCTACTTCTCAGTAATTTATACTAATTATTAACAGACACACATGCACAGCAGCTCAATGCCTGAGGCAGCTTCCACACCTCATTGAAGCATATTATTGTCCACACTCCAGAGAATAGAATGCTTTTCTTGGGAACACAGAAGATTCTTTGCCAAAGCATTGATTACTATAGAACTTATAAAGTGCTTGTCTATAAAATTGTTACATTGCCTTGACCATTCCTAATATGACTTAAGAAAAGACATTACCTTGCAAGGGTATTTTGGAATAGCCACACTGACAATAATTCATCTTTATTGACTGCCCATTATGTGTCAGATTTTCACAGATATATTAGTTCTGACCCTTAAAAGAAAGATTCTTGAACGCCAGGTATAGTCCATTTATACATGCACAGAAATAAGTCACAGAAAGGTTAAATGACTTACCCATGACCACACAGGTCACAGCTAGGGAGTCACAGAACCAGAACTATAGACATTTTTATTATATTTCAATGTATTTCTGATGCAATCATGTTGATGCTGAAGATCTCATAGTTTGTGTGGCTCCTGAAATAAAAGATTGTATCTTAATTTTAAACCCAAATTCTTGTAACCAGAATTATTTGCCTACCTGCTCCACAAGGCCATGGAATCCTGGTCTTCGGAAGATACAAGCACAAATAGAACTCAAACCAGTAGATGTCCCGAATTCAGCCCCAAAAAACAAAACCCACAATTCCTCCTCCTATACCACTTCTTCTAAACTAGGAGTCAGCAAAATTTTTCTGTGAAGGACCAGGTAATAAATATTTTAAGCTTATGGTCCATAGAGTCTCTCTCCCAACTACTCAACTCTGCCTTTGTAAAGCAAAAAAGCAGCCACAGGAATATGTCAATAGATGGGCGTGGTTGGGTTTTAATAGAACTTTATTTATAAGACAAGATAGCTGTCTGTGAGCTGTAGTTTTCCAGCCCCTGAAAACCCTCCCTGGTTCTCCAGCCCCACATTGCACTCTTGGCTTGTGCTTGCGACACCTTCCAATCTCAGCCCTGTGAATGGAATCTGAGGCTTTTGCCTCTTCCAACAGCTCATTAATAGAGAGCTCAAAAGCCATCGAGCTGATGACATTCCCAGAGGCTCTCCCATGTTCATCTCTGTCTCCATTTTAATATATTTCCATTCATCATTCTCTCTTGTTTACTGTCTTGTAGTGCTTTTCACTCCTGGTGTCAGCGCTTGTAGGCAAACCATCGGAGAAGCATCTTTGTCTGCTCTCGGCTGTCTCAATGATGAAGCATTTAGACATTTACTCACATTTCCTACTAACTGTCTAGGCCAGAATGGGGTGGTTCAGTCCTTGGGAGTTGCTACCCTGCAAATTTTAGGATCATTTTCTCATAGAAACTCTTTCAGGCCTTGGCAATATCTTGTGCTCAATCGATTATTTCAAATAACTGGCCTCAAGTATGCTGTTTATTCATTCATCTAGCACTGAATGGTTGAGCACCCAGGGGTGCCAGCCCTGTGCTACGTGTTAGGGATGGAGAAATAAGGGAGACATGGTCTCTGCCCCCAATAGCTGCAGCCTCTATCTCCCACATTCTTATAAAAAACCAGTCATAAGCGACAAAAAAAGCAACCTTGTCCTTCGCTCTAATTCATTTGCCTGAAGTTGATTAATGGTTTTGAAGGGAACGAGGATGGTACTCAATTTAACCACTGAATGTATGGACTATAAAATGATAATAGGTTAATGTTTTGTCCTCAAAATTCAAATGCCAATACACTACAACACATTTTTTTTTCAGCAAAAGAGCTGCCCAGTCAATGCTTATTTCAAGCAGCACATACTTCCATAGTTTCCAGTAAAACCAGAGAATTTAGGAAGCTCCCTGGATTTATAGTGATGGGAATTTGCCTAACTTGCAAGGTGATGTGACTTTCATAGTTTCAGATTTCAGATCTCTAGTGTATCAATAGACAGTAAAGACCAAAGATCTAAATGACATCCCTTCTGCAGTGACAGCCTTCTTTCTGCTGGATCTCTGGTTGGTGGAGGTGGAAGTGGAGATGGTGGTGGTGGTTGTGGTGGTGGTGGTGGTGGTGGTGGAGGAGAATCCACCTGCTTTTTAAAGTAGATCAAATGGCAGATGGATAGTCCTTCCCCAAGCAGTCTCTCCCAGACTCCAATGGATAACTCTTCTTTTAGGGTACACATGGGCCTCTGTAACTTGCAACTGTGTCAGTCCCTTACAACTGCATCCAAAGCATTCATCACCATCCTCAGGCCACCTACACTCCACATATGCCCCAGTGACTTGCAGGCTCCTGAACTCCTTTAAGCTTTGTTTTTGCATGTTTTATTCTATTCTCATGGGATATTCTATTCAGTGCCACCTCCCCACATTAATCCATGTGGCTAATTTCTTTTATCCTTCAGAACTCAACTCATATCACCCTTATCTGAGCCCCTCCCAACCCTCTTATCAGTCTTGGCTAAGTGACCCTCTGCTGTTCCCCAACAACTCCCTAAGTTGCCCTCCTTTGTCATCATCTGTTTACTTTCTGGTCCAGCCCCACAAGATGTTGCCTTCCCAGAGGAGAGGACCATGCCTTGGTACCTGCAGCCCACATATGGCACCCAGCATATGATAGTGGGTCGTAATTGTGACTGCCTGGCCAAATGAATGAATGAACACACATCAGGCCACCTTTGACTTTGTGAAGTAGACTTTTACAAATTTTAAGACAATGGTAATTTCTTATCATTGTATTCTTCTGTCCGGGCTCCGTTCCCCAAGTTTTGTCTGTCATTAGACTGAAGATGTGGCTGACAGGTCTCTCGTCATTAACATTCCCCTCATTTGTCACCATGCCTTCAGAACTGTTGTGCCTAGAACTCGTCACAGAACCCCAGGCCTGCACATGGGACTTGGGTCCTCCTCCCAGGAACTTAAGTTCTTCATTTTCACTGATGTCCCCATTTTGCTCTAAGATTAATGGTGCAGACAGAGACAGGCTCAGACTTCAAATTCTTACTCCTATGCATGCAGAGCGAAGTCATATTCTCCATCATGCTCATCTGGAAATGATCAGAGAGCAAGCTGGTGTATCCAGAGTACTGAGGGTGATGGAAAATGATGAAAAAAAGCAATGAGGAAGGCTTGTGGGCTAGAGTCATGAAGGAAGCCTTCCTAGAAGAGGAGGCCTTGGTGGGTGGAGGCCTAAGGGATCAGGAGGGCACAGGGCAGCCCTGCACAGAGGCATTGCAGACTGGGAAAACAGCCTAAGCAAAGGCCTGGTGGCCAGGGTGTGGTCTTTGTAGGGGCAGCAAAGTGTCAATTTAGGGTCATATGAGAGATTGGAATTTATTGTGAGGGGCTTGTAAACCTAGATTTAGGAGTTTTGTTTTTATCTGATAATAGTTTTAGGGAAGGTAAGAGATCTTTAGGAAAGAAATTTGGATTTGGTGGGAAGGGTTTGGCAGAAAAGATGGGAAGCTACAAAATCCAGGCACAAATCAAATGTTACATAAGATCAGCCCCAAATAGAGGAAGCAACTCTTTTAGGGCACTCATGATGGGCAGAGAAGCCAGAGGATGAGAAACACAAGCATCATCTGTGTAAACCAGAGGGTACGTGTACAGATAACAGGAACTGTGAAGGACAGGGCAGAAGCAGTTGGAGAAAGTGACAGACAAGAGGGCGGGGCTAACCCCTAATGAGGACACAGGGGCTGCTCTCTGTGGAAAAGGGACATGCCTTCCCTGGAAGATGGTGGAGAGGGAACTGGAGGATAGGGACCCAGACAGACACGGGTCAAGGTCAAGGCAGAAGCAGGTGTGGAAGGTACTCCAGCCTGGTCTCAACCTCTTCAGCAGAGTGGAAGTACTTGAGGGAGCTTACAGAGTGATCTTGTGCAGCCATTGTGAGGAGTGATCAGGGAGATCCTGAGTGAGGATAGAAAAGAAAACATCTCAGCAGAATCAAAGCAAAGAGAGGCAGGCATAGGGTGGCCCACTGTGTCCAGTGAGCTCCTGCTGAGGTAGAGACTAGATAGGGTTTCACAAAGATGGTTGTGCTTTGTTATTCTATCTCTGAACCCCGGAGAGGGGAGGAGTAGAAAATGACCTGGAGCCCCAGGCCCTGAGAGCTCAGCATTTGCTCTGTAGCTACTGCATGGTCCAGAGCCAATTCTTTATTCCCTCAGTCCAGGACAGCCTGTCCCCACTCAGAGGGATGGCCTGGGGCTGGTGGCAACTTCTAGCAGATCAGCAAAACCAAGAACTGGTGGAGCCTGGGTGCTCCAGGGTGGAGTGGGCTGGGGGTGCTGCACTCAGGAACAGGCCACTGACCAATACCCTTGCTCTTTGTCAGGAACACAATGAGTTCAACTCTTCCATGGCCAGGAGCCAAACCAACACAGCTCGGATCGACGGTCTGCGGCCGGGCATGGTGTACGTGGTGCAGGTGCGCGCCCGCACCGTGGCTGGCTACGGCAAGTTCAGCGGCAAGATGTGCTTCCAGACTCTGACGGACGGTAAGGGGTGGGCCAGTGACCTGGCACAGGGGGAGCAGTTCAGGGAGGAGAAGAAGCCCCACCCCAAAGAAGCTGCACTCGCAGCCAAGAGGCCAACCTCTACCTGCATTGCAGTGGAATTCCCTTAGCAGGATTTGCCTCCCAATATGCTGTATAGGGCGACATCTGTCTGAAATCCAGTCCATTTCTGTCCAACATCTGATGACTTGCCTTTGAAGGGTCTCTGAACAACATGGTCACTGCATGTGGTCCTGCAAGGGCACAGCAGTGAGACCCACACCGGTCAGTGTGCCCTCCAGCCTTTGGATCAGGGCCCAGATGCCTGTCACTCCCACTTCACTCTGTTCTTGGGGGCTGGGAACTGAGCTCACAGCCTCATGTCATGAGCCCAGGTCTGCAGGAAGGGGACGGGGAGACTAAATGTGAGGTGTGGCAGTCCTATGAACCCAGCATCTCACAATATGTGAGGCAGCTTCATATGTGGCCCCAGTAGGTCCTGCTCAGGCATCTTCCCACTGTTTTCCAAACTGTCCCAAGGCCAGAAAGTCTGTCACCAAAAATACTTCCACTTTTCGGTTTTATTCATTCCCTATTAGAATGGTTTCCCCCACTCCTCTGAGACCACCCCCTTTAACACTTATGTAAAGGAGACTTCCCTCTAGCTTGAACATTGAGCCTGGGTGTGACTGCTTGGTTGTTCACTCACCATTTTCTTAGCCATTTACCATAGTGTAAGTATTCGTTTATCTATATATTATCTACATATCTATCTACATTTATTTATTCATTTATGAGCTATTTCCTGATAGTTTTCCAAATGTCAGTCTATTCCCAGCCTCCCAAACTGAAAGCCTTTCATTTTTCCTTTATTACCTAAATTATATAGAAAGCAGGCTGCCCTTACATAACATTTTATTTTAGGCCAATACTATTCAGCTAGGCACTTGACAGGGCTTGAGGCTTTCTAATGACACATTATATTTTTGACAATTTAAAAATTCACCAGGAAGATTTAAAAATCAGATGATCTCATATAAAAATCATAATATTCATTTTCTTGGGAACAGTTGTAAGGGGAGCCAGTGCTGGTGGCGTTCCCGTGTGAGGCACTGCTGTCCCATGGGTGCCCACCACTTCCCAGTCATGTATTCCTGGGAGCTCTAGTAGGGGCTCTCTGGCGCCTATAGGATTGGGAGTTGCAATCCATTTGGAGTTTATTTTAGATGAATTTTCAGTCATATTTTAGGATGGTGAGATGGGTTGGGAAGGCGAGCCAGTTCATTCGGATTAATGATACGGCCAGAGTGAAAGGAACGCAGGCTGTCTTCTTTTCCTTTAGGACTCTGTCCCCCTTTTGCACCTCACTTACCATCTAGATTTATGGGCACTTTGGCATCAGGAGGTACACAGGATTAAAAGCCCAAAACTCAAAATGATCTGAGCACCGGTCTCTTGGCAATCCTGCTAGACAAATCAAGAAGTAACAGATTTCTCCCAAGAAGGCTATTCCTTTTACATTGGCAGTTAAGTTTTGTAAACCCAAGAGGGGCTAGATATAAGAGAGTTCTGGTAAGTGGCCAAATTCGAGGGTATTAATCTTAATGACTGAGGTTCACACATCGGTAGTAATTACGCTCATGGCAGCTTTGGGCCCCAACGGCAGCGCAAAGGTGAGTCTGAAGGTTGATCGGAGAAGGGTCATTGGGGCAGGAGGACCTGTGGGAAGGTCACTTTGCTTTATGATGTTTTTAATGTATAAAGACATTGTTATGGACTCCTCACTGTGGTTCTTTGCATTTTTTTTTGGCCAAATTAACTTTTTAAAAGCATGCATGTTACAAAAAGCTCTCAACAGAGGGAAACGGAAACTCTACCTTCAGTGTTTAACATTGATTTTTAGAGAGCGGGAGGATTTGAGACTTGAGCAGTGACTTCAGCAGTCTCTGTCTCCACCACAGACTTGAAGGCTGGTTCTCAAACATTGGGGAGCATAAGAATCACCCATGGTGTTTGGTAAACATGCAGATACCCTGCTCTTCACCCAGAGGTTCTGATTTCAGAGATCTGAGTAGGGGCCCAGAAATAGTCATGTTTAACAATTGGGCTTAAGATATTCTGATGCAGGGCATGGAGAACCTCAGTTCAAAAGGTATTGTCATTAAGGTTGCCCAATAAAACTGAGAATGGCCAGTTAAATTTGAATTTCAAATAAACAATGAATAATGTTTGGGGCATACTTAAATACTCATTTTTCATACACACACACACACACACACACACGTATATATTGTGTCTTCGGATCATACATTGAGTATCAGCTGTATGCAAAGGGCACATGGGAAGATTCTAATGCCTCTTTCTTACCTAGCTGATTACAAGTCTGAGCTGAGGGAGCAGCTGCCTCTGATTGCTGGCTCGGCGGCGGCCGGGGTTGTGTTTGTCGTGTCCTTGGTGGCCATCTCCATCGTCTGTAGCAGGTAGGCCCCCCACTCCTGGCCCTGACTGCTCTCCTTGGACCCAGGAAACCCCACATTCAGACATTCAGACCCCTCCAAGGTCATGCAGACTGGACAGGGCCTGACCATTCAACAGACACACCTCCGCTCTCCCAATCATCACTCCATGTCAATCCACAGGCAGCCTGGATCTTCAGATTGTTCTCTCTGTGCCTGGGATAAAATCCCCTGTAAGAGCTGGGCAAAGCTATGAATCAACCCATCCATCCTCAAGCTTCATTTTAGACAAGACTCTTAGCGCCCCTCGCACACAACAGTTTTTCGGAGTGACAGTTGCAAAATTGCATTTGACCCACTGGAGCATCCCAGCATGTGCCTCAGCCCATCCTCTGGTTAAAGAGCCAAAAGCCTTGGTGGAGGGCATAAGGCAGCAGGCAGGAAGGGAGCCAAGGAGGAAAAGAGGAACTCCAAGTTCTGCAGAAGGGCTGGCCCTGAAGGCCTTGTGAATTTTTAATACTGTTGCTCCTGCCTTCGGTGGTTAGCCTAGATTCTGCTGGGCAAAGGCCTATAGTGCTGCAGTGCAGCCAGAGCACTAACAGCACCCTCAGGAGTCTGCCCAGGCTCTGAAGGGGCCCACGGCTCTGCCCAGCCTCTAGACTTGAAAGCAGACCCATCTGCCCACAGTGGTGGTCAAGCTAGAGCACTGGCCATGACAAGAGCTACACCTAAACTGAGAGAAGCAGTTCCCCATCCCAGTAGATTCCTGGGTGAGCCCCCACTGGGACAGGAGGCCTGGAAGGAGGTCCTGGAGCAGAGAGGCTCAGAGAGCTCCTCTTCCTTGTGTCCACAGGAAACGGGCTTACAGCAAAGAGGCTGTGTACAGTGACAAGCTGCAGCATTACAGCACGGGCCGAGGTGAGTAGAAAGCAGACACCCACTGATCCCTGGAGAACCACTGAGTGGAGCAGGCGAGTGCTTGGAGAGCTCCTTATAGCCAGACTGGCCGGTCCCCACCACAGCCCCTCCCAGCGCCCAGTGGCCCAGCACCGCCTCTCTTTGATGTCCTCAGGGACCACAGGCTGCCGCCCTGTCTGCTGGTCTGCTGTCTGCCCATTGTGGGCACTCACTGGATGCCTGGCAAGCAGATTATCTTTTGCATTGATAAGCCCGTATAGGACAAGGAGTGCAGGGAAAGATTGGGTTTAGCAAGTCAATGAATCCTGAAGTCAGACACAGTGGCGAAAGATGGAGGGTTCCCTATTAACATCTTCCCTCTTATCTAATCCAGCTGAGCGGCTGGGGAATGAGTTAACCAAATTCACAGATAAGCCAGGGAACATGAATGTAGGGAATTAAAAGATAGCAGAGCCCAAGAGGCCGAAGTGTTGGGATATCTCCCAAGTATTTTCTTTTTAAAAGTACCTTAAAAGTTTTCTTCACTCATTATCTTTTTTTAAATATGTGTGTGTGTGTGTGTGTGTGTGTGTGTATGATTTTTACAACTAAAACTGCTTCTCAGAAATGTGCAACATGAAGTCTTGTGTCAGAATTATTCTTTTATCTGTGTGATTACAACATTGCAGAGTCTGAAAATGTCGCACTGGGTCAGCCGGGCCACCTTCCCTCCTCCAGAAAACGGTATCCTTAATCCTTACAGTGGACACGTTCTGTTTCTAAATAACTCCTTTTAAATTCCACGGATGCCCTCCGCAATCTGTCCCAGCACTTTGTGCTGCGCTGCCCAGGCTTCTTCTGTAAGCCTCCTCTCACCTAACACCCTCTGTGGAAGTGTAAGCCCTTTTCTCCCTGTTCACACAGCAGTGAACATGGAAAACAGGCCTTATCTACACACACACACACACACACACACACACACACACACACTGAGCATGCCTTCAATGGGCAGTTCTGGGAGCAAAAATGGGCTCAAAAGCGAAAGTTCTCAGGGATCAAACTCATCGCTTCACAAGGTTACGTCTCCAGGACAACCACGCAGCAGCTTCGCCACGAAGGAGCTCATGTTCGAGCATGGCCAGTGCTGGCTTGGGTCGTACAGGGGCCACTCGATAGATTCGATCTCGTTTTCCAGGGGCTTTCCATCTAAGACCAAGAAATTGCCAAGGGTTTGCAGAGGACCAAGCCCCAGGCAGCTGGGCTGCTGCTCAGATAGTCATGGTTGGGAGGGAGGCGTGGGCTCGGCTGGCTCAGAGGCACTGTGGTTCCACAGTGATCCAGGCAGCCCCACATCAACAGTATGAACCAGGGGAGGGGGTTCAATAGAGTGGCTTCTCTCTAAATTCACAGACACTGCTCCTGAAAATCTCAGAGTCCTGTTTACCACCACCCGCCCTTTTCCCCCTTCCAGGCTACCTTGGGCCTCCGTTTTAACCAGATGTCACTAGTTTTAGAGGGGAAAACCCTATTGTGTTCTCTCCTTTCCTGCAGCCTGACTCTCTACCTCACTGCAAAATCTGCAGATGCTTTTACTGATATTAACCTGTGCATTAACTGCTGACATTGATTGTATCTATGATTCTCAGGTGAAGGTGCCCCCTCTAGGGTGCATCAGAATTACCTGCCCACCTCCTAGCCTCTGCGTCAGGGTCCTGACTTGCCCCCACCCAATGCTCTCTGCTCTTTGTTGCATTGAGAGCCACTGTAAAGTCCATTTCAGATTTAGCATCCTGCTCACTCTCCAGATAATACATGTAGAGATGGCCATGGGGACCCAAAATTGGGAATATCATTTTGAAGACTAGAGATGGCCAAAGATGAGAATGGGTTGCCCTAGGAGGGAACTTCCGTTTCAAAAGCATACAAGTTAAACCTTGTTATTGCTCCTTGGGTGGGGTACAGAGGGTCCCCAATCACCAAGTTGGGGTACTGCTTGGTGCGTTTTGGGGCACTTCAACCTGAGATCTGGCCAGTCTCCTGCTCTGGAGGGACCTGCTCTGGTGGACCACCACGTGGTGCCAAAATGCACAAAGGTGCTCCCCAAGTTCTCATAGCCCTCCTGTGGGGGATTGTATCACATCTAATGCCCACAGCTTCCATGGTTCTCAGGGTCCACAGAAAATTCAAAGCCAGTCCGCAGTAATCATGGCCCTGCTACACCATTGGGGTCAGCCAAAGACACAGTGTTGACAAGCTGCACAGTCGCCATCCCTGGGACTCGGGGTGGACGCAGAGTTCTTCGTGGACCAGAGTCCACATCCTCGGCTGCCTTAGAAGTCTGTCTTCTTTGTAATTCAGTTCACCTTTTATAAATGTCCTTCCCCTCTATTCATAACTTTTCTCTTTTTATCCAGTCCCTGCAACCTGGCTCTTCTGCGCTTAGTTCTCTAAACTCATAGTCTCATCCACTGAGTTGCATTAGTGCATTTTCTCCTATGGATCTCGGTCCCTCTGACTGAAGCTATTACTGTTGGAGCATCACAGTGTGAGGGCTGGAGAGCTGAGGGAAGACTCGTCGCATGTATAACAGAAGAGGAAACGAGTCTCAGAGGGAGGATGGGCCTGGCCCAAGACAGGGTAGGGGTAGGAATGATTAGTTATGAAAGCCTGCTCTGCTCCTTTATTCTGGTAGCTCCCTTCAACTCATCTAACCCTGACAACCACTCCAGAACTTAGGCACCAATCTAGGGAGGTAAGCGACTTACCCAGGTCACAGGGTTCATAGGTGGCAGAAGTGGACTGCACACCCTCTACGTCTGGCTGCAGAGCCCATGATCTTCCCATGTTGCAGTGGCTCAAGGTGCCAGGTAGTCAGGAGCATGTGAGAATGGGGTGAGGACTAATTCAAGGTGTCCTGGTTGGTGGTTTGTTACATCCGCCCCCCGCCGGGACCCAGTGTAGGAGGCAGAAAGGTCCATAAAGTGTGATGTGAACGTGCCTATACCTGGACCATCCATGTGCCCGTGCCTCCCTCTGGGATGTGACAGCAACCTGGAGCTCTGAGGGCTTCCTGCCCTGGGAGTGACAGAACACCTGCAGGAGCATCCCAGCCTCATTCATCAGTGCCCGAGAGGGCCCTGCCTCTCTTCCCTGCAGGCAGGACATGTGGCACCATAGCCCTGCCCTCCCAGACCTGCCTTCCAGGATGATGTGAAAGCTAAGGGAGACACCATGTAAATGGCGGCAAGTGGAACACCTTCTCTGGTGCAATGTGATGTGGCAGATCTGGTCAGTTTGAGAACACAGTGCTCTCTGGGACACCGGTTTATGTCCATCCTCTGATAGACATGACAGGCATATGAAAGGGGGATTTGGATTTGGGTGAAAGAGACTACAGGGAAGGCAAAGAGGAGCCAGATTGCAGGGACTGGATAAAAAGAGAACAGTTATGAATACAGGGGAAAGGCATTTCTAAAAGGTGAACTGAATTACAAAGAAGACAGACTTCTAAGGCAGCTGAGGGAAGGGAAAGTGGGCTGGAGATGGTGCTGGTTGCTTGGATGGTAGCGCCCAGGAGCCCGAGGTCCATGTTTAAGGATGGGTGGGTGGGGCTGTGGGTTTCCCATGTCCAGGAAGAGGCAGGTACATGGTGTGCCCTCATGGTTTATGTGGGCCATTCTCAGGAGGCGTTGGTTGGCTAATTAAAAACTGCCTGGACAGGTTGACCCAGGTTGGCCAAGGTGGGCATAGGAACCCATTTTAAAAATGTTCCATCGATTCTACATTTGGAAAACATTACTAGGTACTTACGGGGCTTAGGTAACCACACGCTTGACACCTCGCTGATTTCTGAGTTGGATGGAGTGTGTAAGGTTAGGAAAGAGGAATGAATATAAAGGCTTGGTAAGGGGTCAAGGGCTTTCCAAAGGCAGCCCTAACAGAACCACCTCTTGTGTTGCAGGCAACAGCAGATATAATCACAGCTAATATTATTAAGCTTTGAGAAAAATGGAAACAAATAGGGTATGTGCCCAAAGGTTGTAGACTGGCCAACACTCTCATTGTCACGTGGGGCAAGAGGGCAGAGCACTAAGATTACAGAACAGAAGGGCGAGCTTGATCCCTGCCAAATCTTGAAGAGGCTGGAGCAGATGGGCTCTGGGCATTAGAAACTGAATTCTGTGATCATCAGGAACCATCACAGGATTATTAAGAAAAAATAATGGGGCCCTCATCTCATTTACTGGGGTTACACAGTTAGTAAATTCAAGAGAAATTGAAGTTTATTTTGGCAAAAATATTTGATTATCTCTAAGGGCAAGCATTGTCAAGTGGGCACAGAGCTTGTCTTCATGCCGAAAGAAAGTGGGTTAGTGACTGTCAGCCAGGCAGGAAGGCACCGGTTTTATTCCAGTCCTTGTCCAATTCAATCTCTTGTTTGTTTGAGTGTTTTTTAAATTCATGAGTCAGGTGCAGGCCTAGGGATTCTTATCAAGTTTGTAGGTAACAGTTGGAGAGCATAGCTAACACCGTAGAAGACAGAATCAAAATTCAGAACTATCCGTCAGCATTGAATGCTAATTCGAAATCTGCGAGTTGAAATGTTGGAGGGATAAATCTAGAGTCTAGTGTTTGGGTTAAAACAAAAAGGAAGCGGTGTGAAAAAGGAGGAGACCTGGCTTGCTAGTTGTGTGGGGAAAATGTGGGTATTTAGTTGACCACATGGTTAATATGAGTGATATGTAGTTGATTTACAAAGAAGCCAAGTGCTGTTACTGATGCAGAATAATACTGTTCTCTAATTTTTTAATTGATTTTATTTATTTCTCTCTCTTTTTTTTTCAGAGAGAGAGGGAGAGTGGGAAAGAGAGAGAGGTTGCCTCCTGCATACACGCATCCCGACCTGGGATCAAACCCACAATCTGGGAATGTGCCCCGACTGGGAATCGAACCCTGCCACCTTTTGGTGGATGATGCTCCAACCAACTGAGGCTCACAGTCCAGGGCCTCTTCTCCAATTTTGAGCACTTAGTGTAATAAGTACTTTACATCATAGCTAATTTAAGCTTCATAACTGCACCATGAGGTGCATTTTGCATGTGAAGAAACAGCCTCAGAAAGGACAAGTAACCTGTCCAGAGTCTTAGAATTAGTGCTTTATAAAGCAAAGTTTTGAGCTCAGGTCTGTCTGGCACTTCAGTCCCCGTGGAAGTTCAGATCAGAGGGGGTGATGCACAGACCTGCTGTCCTCTGTGCTGGTAAGAACACATCTGGATGATGTTCTTGGTTCTGGGGACCATTTCAGGAAGGTCGTTGTCAGCAAAGCAGCTGTTCAGGAGAGAGTAGCCTGCCCGTGGGGGCTGCCAAGTCCCAATCTGTTACCTCCAAGACTCAGAAACACCAGTTTGGTGTAGAAGAAAGGCAGGCAGGGACCTGGCGGTCATCATCAAGCATCACACCATCATGGCTAAGGAAAGGACATGCTGTGCAGCATGAGATTAAATGGAACCGCTGAGCGAAAGATCAAAGAAGGCAGATGTGATTCAGTGTAAGAACATCCTCTACCCCCGCATTGGAGCTGTCCAACACAGAGGCTGGCTGCTCGGTGGGGAGGTGAGCTTCTTGTTCTTGGAAGCATTCAAGCAGAGATAGTTCTCAGTCAAGAATGTTGTAGAGCAGATTCCTGCTTTAGATGGGACATGGGACAACATTAGAACCAGAAAAACATCTAAATCCAAGGTTCTACATCTGGCTTTCTTGACCCTGGGTGGAGCATGTATTTCAGAACTGTAGAGGGCATACCATCTAGTTTACTAGAAATCACCTTGAGTACCAGGGTGAAGGTCAGGTCTACCTCCTGGAGGAGGGAGACAGACTGTGGACATTTTGGCTGCTTGTTCTGGAGGTAACAGGAGTATTCATAGCTGAGTATGAGTAAATGAGGGCCTTTGGGGGAAGGAGGCAAGGCCCCAAGGTGCAAAAGGTGGCTGTTTTCAGTGGGTGCTTATTAAATGTCAAACAAATTGAATGAGCTAGATTTACCCATGTGTCCACTGCTGGCTCTAAGCCAGAGCCTCTAGCAACCATGTCAACTTAGTCTTGAGCTCATTGGCTGTGGCTCTCATGTTCCTGGCAGGATTTCAATGGCCCAGAACCAGTGAGTCTTGCCTAGAAGGACATGCATTCCCTGATCATTGATACCAAAGAAGCAGGAAGATGTTAAACTCTTTTTCCGGGAATACCTTCCTCAATAGCTAGTAGACTGATCCACTTTCCTTCCCCCAGACACATACTAGTCAATAACTGTGGTTTTTAAGAACAAAGGGTGACAGTGTGGTGAAACCTCCAAACAGAAGGTGGAAGGAAGATGGTCCTAGGATCGACTGCTCTTTAAACTCGTTGCCTACCCTGGGGCTCCCCTCTTGTATTCTTCCCCGAGCCCTGGCTGAGCACCCAGGATCTCTGCTCTTTCGTGGAGAAAGACAACCACCCATTGTCCTGGTCTCAGGCCTCAGAAGCAGGTAGAGCAAACTGTTTCTAGGGCCCATTGACCTTTCCTGGCAGGTTCAATCCAAGAAACCGCTGGATCTTCAGCCCTTCACATCTACAGCTTCAACTGCCACCCAGGTGCCAGTCAAATCTAAACTCCAGGACCTGTCTTCTGACTCTGTTTCCATTCTGTTTTATGACTGTCTTCTGAGCACTTGTATATTTCATCTGTGCATTCACAGTCCAAAACCACATGTGCCAACTTCCTTAACAATAGGGTTTCTTGCCCTAAGTCCATGACCTGGTTCGCAGGACCACTTCATTCTAGATGACTTGGCATTGATTTGAATTCTTCTTGTCCCTCCCTCATTGCCCATCTTTAGTTGCTCACCAAGTATGTGACTTCTTCCTTTGAAATTTCTCTTGTCTCATCTTCCGTTCTCATGGTTGAGTCCTGTTATCTCCTACCTGCATGATTGCAACAACCTCATAGTTGTCTTCTCAACCTCCAGTTCCTCCCCGACAATGCATGTGAATGCTGTAGCCTACCAGCAAATGTACTCCCGGATGCCGTGCTCAGTACATCCCTCCCCTGCTGATGGAACAGCTGTCAGCTCTGTGTGTCCGACGACAGCGTTCCTAATGCCTTTGTTTGGTAATCAAGGTTCTCTTGTGCTAGTACATCAGCGCTGTTCCACTTGAGTCTCCCCTTCTCTCCACATTCAAGCTGGGCACAGTCTCCTCACTCCAGGAAATGGCAGTCCTCTCTCTGAGCTGTGCCTCATGACACTCCAAGCTTCTCTCTCTCCAATGCATGATCATGTGACTTGTCCTGCTAAGCCTCTGACCTTGAACACTGACATTCACAGCCTCCTGCTTTCCCTGCTTTCATCAGCATTCACAGCTTATTTCTAAGTGTGACTCTTACTAGACTCTCCAGCACCGTATCCCAATTCTTTCATGTCTCAATTGCCCAAAGAACTGCACGAGCTGTGTTTTCCCCGTAACTCCCACAGTCCTTAGAGCAATGCTGTTTGGGTGTCTAGTCAGTGCTGAGAAAAAATGAGGGGTGCTCAATGTATTGAGACAGAGGATTGGATGAAGTCCCCTCCAGGGTCTGAATTTTATATGCAGTTCCCTAAACTGTTCCCTCTTGTGCTTAGATATCTGGACCAGATTTAGGTGAGTCACGAAAATGACTAAATCTGGCCTGGATTCAGAGTAGGAAACATGGAAACACACTTCCCTGTTTTCCATGACTGTGAAACCTATTGGGACACAAGATATCAGTGACTGAAAATACCCTAACTCACTACCTCTCTAGAACCGGGCTGGTATTGGGCTCTTCCTGGCACCCCTGATGCCTCCCAGACAGCCATGCCATCCATGGACCTAACAGATGTCCATGGTTCTGATGTTGAACTTTCTGAATGCACACGAGGGCCGAAGAGGAGCAGTCTTCTCCTTCCGCTTGTCATCCCTAAATGTCACTACTCTTTGGAGCTGGCCCTTTCCCAGCCTGCTTCTGTTCTGCCCTGAAAACCTGGCACTTGTAAACTTGACAAGTGACCTTTTAGAATCACCCCACACATCTGCCAGCATCCCCAGAATTTGTCCCAGCATCGTCACTTTTGACAGCACCCTGATCTAATGAGGCGGGGTGTCTGGCAATGGCCAGGGGTTCCCTCTGCTTCAAGGACTTCTCCATACCATGCAAGAACACTCTGGATCATGGCGAAGTTATTTCTCCCCAAACCGAATATATTTAAAGCCGTGGTTCATGTTTAAGATTTGGCAAATCTCCCAGAACTATGGTCCTTTAAAGCTTTAGGCAGTCTAGGCTGTGACCCCAGCAATAGCATAAATGGGTTTTGAGGTCAGAGAACAAACATCTACAAATTAGATCTTTAATAGAAACTGCTAAACTAGAAGATCATAAAATTTAAGATATTTTCCTCTGTCAAGGCACTAACAATCAGAAGTTTAGATCCATACACACCAGTTTTGTGCCAAAGGTACGTGCCCTATGTTTAAAAATGACCAGAAACTGTAAAATGTTATAAATATAGAATATTAACAATAATAACGTGAAGCATTGGACAGAGCATTATAAAACGGCCTTATATGATCTCTCTAGATTACATTCGATATTATGATTAGTGCCACTAATAATATTTCCCCAACACTCACAATCTGAGAGCATTTTCTGAGCCCCATCTCCAAACATTTGGCGCTGCCTGACTCGGCAGCTGACTTGAATTCCTTGTTCACTGTCTGGTGATTCATTGCACTAAATACCACTTTCCTGATAATTAAAAACTGCTCACTGGCAAGTGGGAGCAGGAACAGGCTGATGCAGGATTTATGCAGAAACGCAAAATGAGCCGAAAGACAAATGACCTGTTCTGCCCAGCTCAAGGCGTTCTTTTCTCTCATCATCATCTGGGACTTGAGAAAGGCTGGCTGTAACACAGGAGAGAGGCCTGGAGAGAAGTGTCACCCAGAGGAGACGAGGTGATGCAGGGGGAGCCATTAAGTGAGGTGCTCAGCCGCATCCCTCTTCTGATTTAGGACAGCCCATCGCCGCCCCAGCCAGAGGTTGTAGGCCAGGACCACTTCCTAGGTCAGCCCTATCAGACCCTATCAGAAGAAAAGCACTGAGTTTGAGCCTTTGTTAGACTTTGGATGTCAGTTTCCTTTCCTCAATGTAGCAGTAGGATCCTCAATTTCAGGTAAACAAGGACTGATCCCTACTGTTGCCTTGAGGCCAGGCATTCTAATTAACACCACCTCACCACTCCTAGGCTCCTTGCAACCTCTCTGCTTCTTGTGAAACAATCAAAACCCCTGGCCCCAGAATAGCAGCTGTGCAGGTACACACACACACACATTCACACACACACACACACACACTCCATAATTCTACAAGCCAGCAAGGTAGCGAACCTCTCTGCGAGTAAACTGCACCGGTCATTACAGTGTGAACTTTCTCCCATTTGTGTGCACTTAGTTGCCTATTACTGGCCTAAAAGAATCCTGGCACCATCAAGAAGACATGAGCCATTCCCTTCTGGGAATAGCTCCTTCCCAGAACTCATTGGGGCCAGTATCTGTAAAGCTCATTAACTGAGACTCCTTTCTCATTCATCCTTATATATGTCTTTACTTGCAAACCATTCATTACAGCACATTCTAGATTGTTTAATTAAGTTCCATGGAAGAGATCCTGTAGGACAGCTTAACATACATCGTTTCAAAGCCCTTGATCTAAAATAACAATGTAGTCATTTCTAACGCAGCTAATATAACCCTAAGTGGCTTATGTCCCTCACTGCCCACCCTACTTCGCTTTCCCTTCCTCCTCCCCAGACACTTTCTAGAACAATTTACTGGTAATCATCTCAGTATATCAGTTTGTGAGCCCACTCTGTACATCAGGCACTGTGCTAGGCATGTCACTTGCACTGTGGTTATCATCATCACCACCCCAGAGGGAGGTGTTATTCCCTCCATTGGCAGAGGAGAAAATTGTTAGAAGAGATGGATATGGACTAGTTGCGTTATACTGGGTTAGTAAGAGTCTTTCGGGTTCTGACCTCAGCTCTGGGCCTCAGCATCTGGGCTCTCAACCTCCTCTCAGCACAGAATTTGGGGGAAATCACAGGTTGTTGACACTGGCTGTGGTCCCTTTTGCATTTTGCGTGGGTCTGTTGTATCCTCCTCTCATGCCCTCACCCCTCCAATGCACACAGGCTGACTTGCACCTATAGCATCTGTTTCTGTTGTGTGTTTTTAATTCATTGAGGTAACATTCATTAATAACACTTAGAAATTTCAGGTGTATAACAATTCACTATCTGTATACTCTACTGGGTGTTCACCACCCAAAATCTAGTTTCCTTCTGTTACCATATATTTGACCCCCTTCACCCAATTGACCTAAATGCTCTCTCTGGCCATGGAGCCTCCCCACCCACCTGCACAGCAGGCCAAGCAGCTCCAGCCAATGACTGATGGGAATCGTGTGGTAATAACACAGCTCCCTCCTCTACGGGGTGGCCCAGCTCTGAAGCATATGGTGATTTATTTCCGGGGTTTCCAGAGCTTCCCCAGGGGTCCCCAGAGGTTCCCAGGGGCTGAAGCCTGCTTCAGTTCCCCACAGTGGTAGTGGCTTGAGAGCACACTCCAGAGACTGCCGTCCTTTCCTTCTCACTTCCCCACTCACTCACAGGGACTTCTTAGGATCAGGGCCCAGATAAGCCACTTGCCTTCAAAATCTTTTCTCAAGTGTTGCTTCTGGAGCTGCTTGTCTGGCTTTGTTAGACACTTTCAACCTGTCCTCGATCCTCCTTCCTCTTCACTTGTTCTCCCTACCAAATGAGAAAGAGATGAACCACCACCCTTTTTCCCCTTCTCTACTGTTATTAAAGTAGAATTTCTCCCTCTCCCTCTCCCTCTCCCTCTCCCTCTCCCTCTCCCTCTCCCTCTCCCTCTCCCTCTCCCTCTCCCTTTCCCTTTCCCTCTCCCTTTCCCCATATCTCTCCCTCTCCCCATCTCTCTCCCTCTCCCCATCTCTCTCCCTCTCCCCATTTCTCTCCTGTCTCCCAGGGATTAGAACATTCTAGTATAAAGGTGATCTATTTGCTGTGTCCAAATTTCAGTCAACAGATTCCAAAGTCCATGTTGTCATCCTGGGTTTCCAAGGAGCATGCTAGGATGGTGTTGATTGTCCTAAAGCAGGCCTTCCCGCGTGCTACCAGTGATTTTATTTAATGACTGGGAATAACCCATCTTTCAGAAAAAGCAGTTCCTCTGAGCAGGGCACCTGGATCTCTCTGGCTTTAAAGAAATATCCCTTTCAATACTTTCCTCTATTTTCCTTCTCCCTCTGGATTATACTCTGGCATTTTGATCCTTGAATGAATCGGTGACCAAGCCAAACTAATTTGAGGAAGCTGTAGAGCAATCTTCAGAAGATTTTTGGATGAAAATGTCAAAACTAAACCATGTGTGAAGGGCTTGGAGTCATTCGAGGATAAGCTAGAGTGGGGGATGCAGCCCTGAGGGGCAGAGCTCAGGGAACCTGAGGTCCAGCCTGTGCCTTGGGCCCCAGTTGAGGGCATAGAGCACTGTGCGTTTCCAGATCTGCCTGGCCTGCTAACCGGACCCTTACATGACCTTGACAGCATCAGTGAGCAGGGAAAATGCCTCCTCTTCACCAGGACGGGATGCTAGACTGTGTTGGTTAGCTTTCAAAGCTTACCCTCCTACTACATACCACCACCATGAAAACAATCTCCATACTTTGCCTAATGACACAGCTAACATGCTGAAGAATTACATTGTGAATGAATCCATTTGTTTCTTGGGTTCCATTTCCTGTTTTTGTCCCCTCTCTTCCACTTTTTTAATCCATTTTTTCTGCAGTGACAATTCTCTATTTATCTTGCCACTGTAAACATCAGTGACAAAGTCTATATTTCTTTATATGTTTCTCATTCACCATTTTATTCGTTTTTCATACTTCAGTGTGTCTGAAAGCAGGGGGGGTTCAATTACAATTTTTCTTTCATTCCACCTCATTTTTTTATGTAGACACTGCTCTTTTCTCTATCAGTATTTCCTGTGCTTCCCTTTTCGGATTTTCTCTTCTAGTAGACTGTCTTGGTATTTATATCTTGAGGTTTTTCCAATAGCAAATTCTTCTTTTTTTAAATCCATCCTCATCCCTCTTCCAGCCCTGGACATAGCCGTCAGTAATAACCTTAACGGCGGCCTCCACTCAGGAAAGTTGTCAAGTTGATAAATATTGATATCTGCCCTACCATTTTACCACCACTTTTCCGCTAATGCGTTGGGTTGGCATCAATCAGCTTCCTTGCCTTCTGTGAGCGCCCGGTAAGGGAACTGGTCCTGATCTGTCACTTATAAATAATCTGTCCCACTTTTCATCAAGAGCTCAAATTCAGAAGAGAATATGGAGGAGAAGGAGAAGTAGAGGACAGAGAAACAGGCTAGCGTGGCCCGGAGGGAAGGGAGATGGTGAGGCCCAGCAAGGCAAGGAGAGGCAGCCTGGTGTGCAGGAGAGACCCCCCAGCCACACCCTCACTGCTGGGGACAGCAGCCTGTGCTTAATGACCACCGTTCCTCTTCGGGATGTTAACCCTGCTTATCTCCTCCAACAAGGCTCCCCAGGGATGAAGATCTACATTGACCCCTTCACTTATGAGGACCCCAACGAAGCTGTCCGGGAGTTTGCCAAGGAGATTGATGTATCTTTTGTGAAAATTGAAGAGGTCATCGGAGCAGGTATGGCTCTCCCTTCCCCTCGTTTCTGTTCTCTTGGTGTCCAAAATCTTCTGCCCACCACTCTAGGTGTTCTCTACCATCTTTCTCCCTAGGAGATGAGTTTGGCCATCTGCAGTGTGTTTCTAGGGACCTTTGGGGGACCTTGATCATGGTGGCCATGTTTGGTGTTGCAGAGAAGTCAGCTGTAGTTTTAAAAGATTCAGAAATAGCTCTGGAAATGGACCACCAAATTCAGATAAGGAAAAAGATGTAGAGCGCTCAATTGAGAAGACTTTGAAAAAAAATAGAAATTTTTAGAAAGCTGGACCTAGTATCCCACTCACTGACAATGACATCTCCATGCCTTTGGGCCAAGATTTCTTCCCATGCATTTAGTTTTCCTTTCCTACATGCATGCATTTAGAAACAGACCATGATGGATTAAAGAGGAAGCCCTGGATCCAGAAGAAAACTCACCCATAACTATATTTTCTACAGAACATCTATGATATGAATGGTAACACATGACAAGTTTCACTCCCAAGAAACATGTGTGCGCTCATCCATCTTACTGCTGGGAATAAAAACCCAGCCTTACAGAGAACTAACTGCCTGAGATGCTCTCAGGAAATCTACCTAAAGACTGATCCAGAATTTTCATCTTCCTTTAATGGATTGGTAGTTAAGTCAGTTTGATAGTGAACCCAGCCTTATTAATGTAAATGAGCAAAATATCCCAAAGTATCATTACTTTATAAGTAAAATCTTTATTGTCTCCTCTGCTGCTGCTTTTGAGTATTCTTAAAGATGTGTTTGCTTCGTGTCTTCTTTCCTACTTTTATTTTCTTCTACAACATTCTTTGTCTTTTCTTCTTTAATTTGTATTAGCCATTGTTTAAGCTCTCACCACACTTATATGCTTCAGTCTTTTTAGCTCCTATGTCTTTATTCATATATTTGAAGAGCCATGGAGTTGCCTCTTCCCATAATATTTTATATTTTAACTCCATGAAATATGTCTAGTCAAAGTCGTACAGACAGCCACTTCATATATTATCTTTAGGGGAAAGTCACTGTTCTTCCATTCACTGCCTCCCTTAATGCACTGAGGGGTCAAAAAGCCATCTGTGAAATTGGAAGTCGCATTTGAAAGCTTGCCCCATTAGGCCGCCATTTTCATGCTCTGGTTTTCCTCTTAAAGAGCTCTAACCTCATGGCATCACTGTGGTGGGCGCTGGCACTCTCACAGAGAGGGCATGCCACTCTCTTCCCACCAGCCCCTCAAGAGTTCCAGCCGGCTGGCTATGATCTGATCCACATGAGTCTATACATATTTCCCGTTGACTTTCATTAAATATGTTACTGAACCACGACTTTCACTTCTGTGCAGATAATTTTCTCTTCCTCCTTAGACACTGACATACTTAAGGATCCTGCCTTGGAAGGCTGGATACCAGATAAAGTGGAGTACTCTGAGGGACTCAGATTTCTCCAGTAAACTTGAAGGAGTGTTGGCGAGGTGGATGTTCAGTCCTGCACCCTGTTTCCCCTACATTATTAATTGTGGTTGTGTCATGTGGTAATGGTGCTAGTGATTTTAATGTTGTTATTTATGTCATGTGCTTAGAACAATGTGTCCTGGGCTGCATTTCATCCCAGAAAGCACACATCAGCCCCATTCCGCCTTTGTCAGGGGAGGAGTAAAAAGCCTTCTCACTTATGATCCTGCCAGGGAATTATAATGTTGGGTGAGCTCACCAACTACTGGAAGCCTGTAAAGGGGCAATTGATGGCCTGTTTTATCCGTCACCTTCAATTTTTGTGTAGCCTTCGATGACGTTTGTGTATTCTGCACAGAGAAGCTCAGGCTTCACGTGATACTGGGGAAGGATTGATACATTTAGCAGTTTATAAGATTTCCAGTAGCTTGGGACAAAGACCTCTGCCTGGTTGCTGTTGACCACCTTCAGCCAGACACCCTTCAGCCAGACACCCTTCTCTTTGAGATAGTAATCCACTCTGCATGATTGGTGCCATTTTAACAGTGGACACTCTAGGTTGGAACCAATCTTTCTCCATTCTCCAGTTCTTTTTCTCCATTGCCCCCACTCTGGCTTCTCTCACACCCTGTCTCACTGAGATTGACTTCACTTTGTGCTAAAAGAGCTGGTATGAAGGTCAGGTAAAAAAAAATTGTAAGGCAAGATTTATACAGTGTAATTGGTAATATTTCTCTTAACCCCCTGCCAGATTTTGGAGCAGGGGGCAAAAACTGGGTTGCAATGTGGTAACAAAACATGAAAAGAAGAATCATAAGTCATTTGTCCTTCCTTCACTTGTTTCTTCTTCAGGCTCTGTCTGAATACGTCTTGCATGCTGGATGTGGAATTCCAGAGGTGAACAAACTGCTCTCCCCCTCATAGGTCTGACAGTCTTAGTGGCAAACAGACCAATAATAACGTGCTCAGTATTTTATGTTATTTCCAACACAGGTGTGTACAAAGTGTTGGGCCAACCTAGCAATGTTCAGCCTTATTCAAGGAGTGGGTTTGGGGATCAGGAAGATTTCACAAAGAAAATAATCTTTGGCCTGAGCTTTCACACAAGTAGCAAAAGTAAGTTTTTGTGAAACTCATGAGATAATGAGACAGAAGAGGAAAAGTTAAGATATCAAGAAGAAAATGCACATGATTTTCCAGCAGTGCTGTGCTGGTGTGAGCTTCATTACCTCGCAAGAGCCAATTTTGTGCTGTCTTCTTTGAGAGATAGATGTCTGCTTGAGGGTGGTCAGCAGCGACCAGGCAGAGGTCTTTGTCCCAGGCTGCTGGGAATCTTACAAATCTTTCCAGCCCCATGTTCAGTGATATCATGTTGGTCGCGTAACATCAGCCATGGTAGGAGTATTTACACCATGGGAATTGGCAAATACTACAAATCAGGGGTATTTGTTTCTTTGTTTTATGGAGAGCTGATAGCTTAACACTTATTAGCACACTCCCAGACTGTGCAAGGTTATTTCAAAGAATTTGCAAAGGAACCAGCCTGTGCCTGTTGAATTGGAGCCAGAGGAAAGGGTCATGTTTGTTGCAGGAGAGATTAAGTTGGGAGTGCAAGATCCTTATTCATTAAACATTGACTCTGTGCCTGCAACTGTAGTGGATCCCAGAAAATACACTGAATGCCTAGCAATGCTGTCCTGCAGGGGTTATTGTCTAACATAGACACATAAGAGGATAGCTGATTGAGAGCTAAGATGAGGGGCTCAGAGAAACATAGGTGGAGGTGGAAGGAGAGGCTTGGTGGCAGGGAAGGAGCCAGGGAAGAGGGACCTGGGAGGCTTTGGATGGGCTGAAACTCTGTGTAGCGCATCCTGAAAACAAGGAGGGAAGAAGGATTTGCTGAGGATAAATATTGAGCATTGAGGCTAGAGAATCAGGCTGAGGCCTAGAGACTCAGAGACTGAGGTATGGATTTTATTCTGTAGAAAATGGTGAACTCCTAGAGCTGTGGTTCTCAACCTTCCTAATGCCACGACCCTTTAATACAGTTCCTCATGTTGTGGTGACCCCCAACCATAAAATTATTTTCGTTGCTACTTCATAACTGTAATTTTGCTACTGTTATGAATCATAATGTAAATATCTGATATGCAGGATGTATTTTCATTGTTACAAATTGAACATAATTAAAGCATAGTGATCAATCACAAAAACAATATGTAATTATATATGTGTTTTCCAATGGTCTTAGGCAACCCCTGTGAAAGAGTCGTTCGACCCCCAAAGGGGTCGTGACCCACAGGTTGAGAACTGCTGTCCTAGAGGTTTCTGAGCAGGGTGAGTGACAGGACTAAGGTGGGGAGATGAAATTGATTTATGCTGTGTTTGGAGTGGACTAGCAAGGGGTGATGGGAAAGGGTCAGTACAACCTTGGAGGCATGGAGACCAGTTATGGGGCTTTGCCTGGAGAGGGTTTAAGATAGCAAATGCTGGGATCCATGGTGGTAAGGAAGGCTGCACAAAAATAACTAAACTGGTCTAAACCAGAATGTATCCAATCATGTTGAATGGAGTGACTCTTGGGTTTGGTGACTGGAGTTGATGGGGGAAACGTGGCATGAAGAAATGCCATGGCCAGAAATAAGGGGCATCAGATTAAACATCTTGAAAGGAGAGGAAGGCTGCCTGGCCCCCAGGGTATGGGAAGTGGTAGTTGTGCAAGCAAGTGAAGGCCAATAGAGTAAAATCTAGAAATTATGAGGTTAAAGAACTATATCAACTGCCAAAGAGTCTTCTAAAGTGTGGGAGGTATTAAATACAGGAATAAAATAGTAATTATGAGCCAGGTGTGATACCATTCAAGAAAACTGAATTATAACGACTCATTGTCGTTATGTAATTATTTGTTCAATACCCATCTTTCATCACCGGGCTCAACGTTCTGTGGGGACAAGGAGACATGAGTGGTTTCGTTAGTCTCATGCCTAGCCTAGTGTGCTCAGTTAAGTCTTTGTTGTATATGGTTGAATGAAAGTAGACCCTCAGGGAAAAATCATTACAGGGATAAGAGCTGGGTAGAGTTTGGGAGACTGGGGAGAGACTTGGGAGAGGTGGAGTGAGCTCATGGGTGTTCTGAAAGTGTCCCAGTGGAATGAAGGAAGGGCAGCCTTTCCTCTTATCCCTGAAGATAATGGAAAAAATTGATGTTTCTATCCAAAGGCCATCTGGTGCCTTTGGAGAATATCAGCTCTTTGTAACCATGAATCTGACTAATAGGAGTCATTTAACAGGTGAATTCCAATGCACTGGTTCATTCTGGCCATTTTGCTCAGTAGATTCACCCAGCGCATAAACCAGGGCTGCCATGTATGATTGGGCCCTACTGCATGGATGGCAATCCTGCAGTGTGTAAACTATATAACTATATGCAGCTGCCCTGAGTGTGACTGTCAAGTGCATGGAAATGTAGGTAGAGGTGTCACCAGGAGGTGTCATCCAAGGGAAGACATGCCAATTGTACTTTAATTAATAAACACATCCTCCTCTGACTGCAGCAGCTGCCGATTCAGCATTTCCACAGATGGCTTATTGTGAGGGAGAAGGAGGCTTGTGGTGAGAGGGCTGGGTGAAGAGATTTGGGGAAAGGGAATTTGTACAGATGAGAATGGGGCCAGCAAGGCCTGTCACCTCTCTCTTTGAAGAAGAGGATGGATTTCTTGGGGATGATTTGATAGAAAGGCCACCTGCCAGCCTTACTTTCTTGGGCTCATTCAGAGTAAGGGTGGGCAACATGAGGGTAGCCTCCTATTGGGTAAGAGTCACAGAAGGCAGTTTTAGAAGAGGAAAGCAAATAGATGTCTTCAGTAATTATAATTAATATGCTTGGCATGTACTGAGTACTCATCATGTGCATGACACTGGTCTACTAACTTTATAAACATTATTTTATTTAACCTTCATAATAGCCGTGTGTGTGTGTGTGTGTTTTGAAAATGGTGAGGGAATTAACATTTAGGGGATATCTTGCTTAAGGTCAGGCTGTTAGTTGAGTTGATGGTAGAGTAAGAATTGAAACCCAAATAGGGCTGATCTGGGTCTGGTGAACATAACCCTCATACCACCTACCACTTTGGTTATTGTTCTGGAAAACAGCAACTAAGTATACCAAGCCATTGCTGCTGATGGTAAATTCTACCCAGCAGTTTGGAATGCCAAAGCCTGTTTGCTGAGAACGAGGATCTGGTCCTGGAATTTACTGTGCCCATGTTGTATGCTGCAAAGATTATCCCACGTTTCCTGGGGACAGCATGTTCTCCCTGGAATATCTTGGTCCCATCATTGGGCCCACCTCTCCTAATAGGATCAGTTTTGTGCCTTAAGAAGGACAACAATGAAACCCAGTATGTTTAGCATTTTTAATTATCTGTCCTTGCTTACGTTAGGAAAATAAGTGGTCTATAGGTATGCAGTTGTCTAACAACCACAAAAAGCTACCAGAAAAGAGAACACTAGTTTGCTCTCACCATCTCAGTATTAGCTATTATGAACACAATGGCTGTTCCATCTCATTCAACTCCAGAAGCCTGGTAATGGGTACCTGGGGGACTCGGCCGAGAAGGAGGAATAGGGTTGTAATCAATTAGTAATGCCTGCCCTGAGCACAGGGTCAGGAGGTAGGGGAAAGCCTGCCATGGTTTTACTATCCCTGGTTCAGCAATAACCTACTTATCTTGCACAGGCTCGTGTAATAAAACTTGCTGGAAATTCAAACCTAGTTTAAATTTATTCTTTAAAAGTCACTTTTCTGGTGGAATTTTGAATTAGTAACTAGAAGCTCTGCTTTCCCCCTTTCCTTCCCCCTAAGGCAGTTTGTGACTTCAAAATGCTGCTAAAAAAAAAGAAGTGCAGTTGTGTGTAGATTCGCGCTACACACAGCCAACAGCTACTGCTTGAAATACCTGCTGGCAGGTTGGATGTTTCATTTTCAAAAATTGAAAATCCTTTCCTTCTGATTTTATATTTAATAGCTGAGGTATTTAATGCGGCTGCGCCTCTTTTTCCTCTTTTCCTCATTTTGTCAAGGAAGGTAGGAAAGGGGAACTGGCAAGCAGCTGAAACTTGTAGGGAATAATTTCACCGTCTGTCTGGGAGGACAATCACAGGATCTGGCTAAATGACTCTCAGCTGACAGCCTCCAGGGTAATTGTTCTCAAATTTGAGCCAGGCATCAGAATCCCCCGGGGGCATGTTAAACCCAAGTCACAGGGCCTCACCTACTGAGCTTCTGATCCAGTAGGTCTAGGTGGGGTTCAAGAATCTGCATTGTCTAATAAGGTCCCAGGTGATGCTGCTGTTGCTGGGCAGGAACCACACTTTAAGAGCCCCTGCTGAGAGCCACTGGCCACCAGACTGGCCTGAAGCTAGAGCTGAGTCCTGGCCCTGGGGAGGTTTTGCTGTAAGAGAGGCTCAAGGTCTGCTGCAAAGACATGTGCCAATCAAAGTCCAGCCAGTCCAAAATTAGGCTGACTGCAATTACTGTCAGTAAAGGCTCTGCATGGGAAGAATCAACCACGATCACTACCCAATCATTCCTTGTAAGCATCTATTTTAAATATAATGGTAATGCTTGATTTGTTGAAAATATTTTTTAAGGATGATAAATTATTTAAAAAATGAAAAGCGTATGGCCACGATTCGGAAACTCTTTATAACTCAGATTGTGGCAAATCAAAAAGCACCACAGACCTCAAGTTCCGGCCCTCCTTATAGGGAAGGTGTCCAAAAAGCAAAAAATAGTTTGTTAAGATAGTATATGGTCAAAGATCATAGGTGACAGCAGTTTGTTGGATTGTCAGCCACCCAAGGCCTTGGTTTTCTGTTCGTTACTAATAACAACAGTATGCCCATTGACTCCCACTCCTTATGAGACTGTGGAGATGCTAGCGGCCAGAGCCCCCAGACTTCAGCACCCTAGGCTTCTATGCCCAGACAGGGCAGCTAGACTTTCCCACTCCCCTGGCAAAAAGCCCTGCTGTGTCTCGGATAAACCTCCTCCAATTTCCATTAGGCTGCAGAAACCTACATTTCCTTCCGTTTCTCTTCCACCTCCATCCCCACTCCCTCCCCACATGTGTCTCCAACAGTCTGTGCTTTACAAAGCATGTTCTCACACACTCCACACCCTGTTAGGAAGGGCTGCCAGTCCATCACTTCTTTTTATTGTGTAGAGCTGAGCAAGCTAAGGCTGGGGAAGTGATGAGCCCAAAGTTGGGTATAGGGCTTGGCATAGAGTTCTTCTTCTTCTCCCAGCCAGAGTTGCCCCCAACTGGGCTGGGGACTGGGGAGGGGGGCACTTCATTACAGGGTGGAGCACAGCCTCTGAGTGAGGCTAATGGATTAAGTGACTTCTTTGCAGTTGATGCTTTGAAAACCTCTGGGCTTGGAGAACATGAAGTTATTTCTTTGCCAGACAGGAAAGGAGCTATGTTTACAGAATCACCGTTCTTTAAGCCACTGCTTTCCAGTGATTGCAGAGCGCATTTCTGAGAGCAGTAATGACCACCACCATTGTGACCAACCTCAGAGTCCATCTCTCCCTACCCAAGGAGAGCTTTTTTTTAAAGTCTTTATTTTTTTCAGAGCAGTTTTAGGTTCACAGCAAAATTAATGGGAAGAAACAGAGATTTCCCATATGTTTCCTGTCCCTACACACTCACGGCCTCTCCCATTATCAACATCTGTCACTGATGAACCTACATGGACACATTATTTTCACCCCAAGTCCATAGTTTACATTAGGGGTCACTCTTGGTGTTGTTCATTCTATGGGTTTGGACAAATGTATAAGGACTTGTACCCACCATTGTAGAATCATACAGAATAGTTTCACTGCCCCAAAAAGCCTCTCAGGAGAGCATGTTTTTATTTTACCATTTTTAAAACTATATGATGAGACACCCACACAGGATGTAATTAAAGCTGAAGTATGAGAAGCACTTAAAGATACATCAGCCACAAACACTAAACAGTGGGATAACATTTTCCAATTAGGAAAGTCATGTGATCCACACCATTCCATGCAGATAGAACTTTCCAAAGCCACACACTCATTGGTTTCTTCCTTCTTCCCTTCCTTCTCCCCACTCATGTCTATAATGCCTGTCCTCTGCATCAGTCCTTTGCAGTGAGAGGCAGCCCGAATGCAAGCACTGCTTTCAAAGGAACTCAAAAGATGTAGAGATAAATTCCAGGTATGCCAGAGCCTTTGGCAGTTTACTAACTAATCTATTTGAAAGATCCTTGGCTGGTTCTCAACCTTGGCTGCACTTTAGAACCACCTGGGCAGCCAGGCCTGGCTTTAGGGGCCTGTGGCCAGTGCAGTCATGCCGGGCCCCGTGCTCAGAAGGGCTTGCAGGTAGTTTAGTGCTCTGCTGTCACAGTCTCAAAGTTCTTGATAATTTTTGAACAAGGACTCCTGCATTTTCATTTTGCATCAGGCCTCACAAATTATGTAGTTAATCCTGTGGGAAGCTTTTCAATACACCCATGCCCAGGCTGCACCCAGACCAACTAATCAGAATCACGGGAGGTGGGATCCAGGTCTCCCAACCAACTTTGGGAACCACAGGAGTAGAACGGAAGTCCTCACCTGGGGTATTCATGTGTGTGTTGTGGGGGCATCAGACTCACCTGGAGCACTTTTCCAACGTTTGCACACTGATGTATAAAAGTTGATAAATTTCTTCCTAAATATTCTGGTGCCACCTGGCTAGCCAGGCAGGGACATCTGACCATGAGATAGTTCCACTGTGTTTGCTGCTCCCAGGATACTGAATTGCTGTGACAGTAACTGCATATAAACTGTTAAACGTGAACTGTTGGGGCACGGTGGTCCCTGGATTATAATTTCCTATCTACGCAACTCTGTTCCCTGGCACTGCTAACTGAGCATCCTACCGAGAGGCAAAAGAGGGGCGCAGACAACTCTTGCTCTGACTCACAGCTCTGAGGTTCAGGGCACGTTTTCTTTGTGCCTCAGTTTCCTTATTAGCAAAATGGACATAATAATATTCAACTCATGAAGGTGTTGTGAGGATTAATGAAATAAGACAGGCAAAGAGCCTAGCACAGTGTCTGGCACAATAAATATTGGTGTACTATCTCCTCTAGGAAGAAATATAAGCATGCCTTTCCCCTCAACTATGTCTTTTCACTAAAAGAAAATAGAACTTATTACTATGACAAGAAAGAAATACCAATATTCTTCAATTAGTATACTTATCAAATATGCAATTTGTATACTTATCAAATATTCATTCAGCTCATAGTTATTGAATACCTGCTAGGTCAAGGTGTCAGAGAGATGGATTTCATATA
>NW_005871056.1:7030036-7067028 GCF_000147115.1 Myotis lucifugus
TACACCCCCCCCCCCGTTTACCCCATATATATAGAGACATATGCACATGCATATATATACCTACACAGATATACATGTATATGGAAACATGTACACATACATACACAAATATATGATATGTATTATTTAGTACTTTCCTTTAAATTTTACGCATTTGAACTACAAAGGAATGCTTATTGGAACAATTTAAACAACATAAAAGTAACTAAACTAAGTTTACTAACCTATGCTTCCAGACTCTTATTCCTAACATTCTAGGGTAACCATTTAAAAAAATAACTTGAAGCTAAAAATAAATTTGTTTTGAATTTTTAAAAATATTTTTGCATACAAACACTCATATGGCACACACTACATATCACATTCTATAACTTGTTCTTCTTTGCTTAACAACGTAATGTGGACATCTTTTGAAGTTAGTCCCTCTCGCTCATCTATTAGTTTTCAGAAGCTCCTTGTACTCTGTGGGATGGCTGTGCCATTTTCAACCATCCCCTGGGTGATGGTCTGATGGTATTTGACTGTAGAAGATGCTGCAGCAAATAGTCTTGTATACAAATGTAAATGCTGGCACTTCTACTTCTTTCGGATAGAGCAGGGATAGAGCCTCCAGCGGTTTAGAACCCAAGACTGGACAAAGCAAAAGCCAAAACAGTAATAATAAATGATACCCCACCTTTTATCGATATGCCTACCACCCACCAGGCACTACAGTGGGGTGCATAATGAACGTGAATGGGACCTCAAGCAGTTCACCAAAGCAACATGTGATTGAATGCCCATACCAATGTTACACACGATATATATCTTAGTATTGCAAGGTCCATGTTGAAATCTTCCTAATGGTGCATAAGCCAACCTCTAATCTAGCTTTAGATTCTCACAAGTTCCATTGACCCTTTCATGCAGCTTCCTTCCAATCTTCTTTGTAGCAGAGAACAAAAGAAACTCCCAACTGACTCGCAGCGGAGTCAGTTAACTGGCTTTTCTAATGTGGCCAGTAATTTATCTGATTGCTCACAGTGTGGTCCATCATTTTCTTCCAGAAGCTGAAAGTAAAAAACGACGGTTTTCCCAGCAGAGAGCCACGTGTCTGCTGTCAGGCCTCTGACACACATTTCAGGGATGCACTTACCAGTAGATATTAAACTGCTTCACGGGAAAGAACTAGAAGTTACAAAACCAAGTTAAAACATAAAATAACTTTTGAAAGTACATTTAACAGGATTCAACTGAATTTTTTAAGCAGCCAGGAAATGGTGCCACCAGACTGTTTCCACCCCCAGTGATTTTACTGCAGACATGCTCCAACGCTGTGGCACCCGCAGAGGTCTGCAGCTCCTGTTTGCGTAGAAATACCACGTGCCATTCAGTGGCCAGGAGGGCAGGTAGCTGCCAGCCTCCAGCTGCAGCACCTTCAGGATCAGCCCCAGCTCTCCTGCAGAGAACAGCTCTTCCCGGCAGCTCCAGCCCATGACTGAGCCTGGGGGGGGATGCTAGGGCCTAGAACTTTCTGGACCGGCCAGTTCTTTGCTCTGGGATTGGATGAGACTCTCGGGGCCTGCATTGCAGTCTGGGGCTCTCCTTGTCCATAACTGCCTCCTTTTTTTTTCTTCATCTTATTGGTCTGCAGGGTGATCTGGGACTCTGGCCAATCCTGCTCCCTCCCCTCTTATCCTGTACAACGTCTGCTAACATCCCCTCCTAACTTCTCAGGGTCCGAGTTCTGGGGGACCCCACAGACACAAATGCTTTCAGGTCAACGGAGGAACGTAAATGCTATTCATCTCATTCAGAGGACTAAAAACCTGAGCATGTGCCCTAGCCCCTGGACATTCTCGTGCCAGCCTCTGTAAAAATGAATTATGCTTCTGCCAAAGTGAAACTGACCCTTCCATTTCAATTATTCAGTGGGAACACAAATGAAAAACCAAATGTGGGGAAAAGCAAACTCACATATATTCTGAAATTCCACTTTGGTTACCTGCACTATTTCTAAGATCCTAGGTAAGGTTCATATTTTGGTATTCCTTCTTGTTTGTCAAGAACTGATTAGAGGCCGTCAAGGCATCATAGTTACAGTGAGAAAACACTGTTTCCATTTCCACCCCCTTTAACCACAATTCCACTTCTAGCACCAGTGTTCTAGCTAAGCTGCCTCCCCTTGTGGTTCCACACAGAGAAGGAAGCAGGTAACAATTGCATTCTTGTTGCAGGGGAGTTTGGAGAGGTGTACAAGGGGCGTTTGAAACTTCCAGGCAAGAGGGAAATCTATGTGGCCATCAAGACGCTGAAGGCCGGGTACTCGGAGAAGCAGCGTCGGGACTTTCTGAGCGAGGCGAGCATCATGGGCCAGTTCGACCATCCCAACATCATTCGCCTGGAGGGCGTGGTCACCAAGAGTCGGCCGGTCATGATCATCACAGAGTTCATGGAGAATGGCGCCTTGGATTCCTTCCTCAGGGTAAGAGAAGCTCAGGGGCATGGGTGATGCCAGCACTGGTGGCCGCTGGAGAACGATGGCTGGGAGAAGTGTCCACATGAGGAGAACCTGTCATTCAGGAATCGCCCGAGGAAATGTGAGTGGGTGTTGTAGGTGTTCATGAGGTTAACAGATTTGTTACTAAAAGAAAAGAACACAGAGCTTGTGGACCCCTCAGTAGGAGGATGGCAGGTTGTAGGGCCTTGGTAAATGCTTGATGGATGAATGAGAATTAATAAATGGGGACAGAGAATGGCCATTGGCATCTGTACGAATCTTGGCGATTGAAGAGACATTCAGCTGCTCATTGACCTGCATGATTCATGCAGATGCCAGTGGCCCTCTCTGCCTTTTTCCCAGCACAGCTGCTCTCTCCCTCCCCCCCCCCCCAGCCAGCTCTCATCATTTGCAGTTCAGAGATAAAACAGGTTGCCCTTTTCTGATGTCTGGGCCACCTGCCCTCCGAGGAGGCGCTTCTGGGCAAGAAAGGGGAAGATTGGTTCACCAGCATCACACAGTCTTTTCTGGGGTTGATGAAGAATGTGATTCCCACCCAAATTGCAGCACAGGTGGGCGTACCTGAAGGCCTATGGCTGGGGCATCTGTGAAAGATCCTTGTCAGTGTGCCCCAGTGGAGCCACATTGGAACCATTTTCATCTCTATGGGGCATCGCTCAGAGAAGGGGTGGGTGAGGATGGCCATGACGCTGATGTCTGGGGAGTGAAAGCTGACTAAGCAAAGGCCAAGGAGCAAGTGTCCTTACAAAAGCTCAGCGCGGGATTGCAATGGAGGCCTGAGAACAAAGGGTCCAGGGTGGGGGCGAGGGGAGCAGCACCAAAGAACAGGTCAGGGTCTTCTGAGCAAGGTCTTCTGGGTGATACCAAGTAGCAGACTATGCCCATCACCAAGATGTCACACAGTAGATGTAGCTTCAGATCAAAGAACAATTTGTAGTCAGTCATTGAAACATTCGTGGGGTGACTGCTCTGGTCACTCTGTGTGCTGGGTGCTGGGCCTATGGAGAGGCAAGAGACATTGCTTAATACTGTGTAACAAATCAGGCCAACACTTCAGTGGCTTAGCACAATGATTTGCGTTGCTCATGAAAATGCAACTGGGCCAGATCATCTCTAGTCCATGTGGTGTCAGATGGGGCAGCTCAAGGGCTAAGGCCTGGAATCATCCAAAGGCTTGTCACTCATGTGTCTTGTGGTTGATACTTGGTGTCAGGTGGCATCTCTCCATGTGACCAGCTTGGACTTCCTCACAGAAAGCTGGGTCCCAAAAATAGCATCCCCAGAGGAGGAGGCAGAAGCTGTATCCGTTTGGTAACACAGCATCATCTCAACCATAGCAATTCACCCACTGATGCAAGGGGAGGAAATAGGCCCTACATTTTGATCAAGAAGAGCAATATATTATACATAAGGGGTCGGGGGACCTGTTATGTCCGTCTTAGAGACTACAGTATGCCACCGAAGTCTCTGCCCCTGAGGACTTTAGTGTCTAAAACTTCCAGCATGGAATACAGAGGTATCATAAGCAAAGAACTGAAATCTTGCCGGGAAGCCAGAGAAGGCTCCAGAAAGAATTTATCTGTCATTGGAGAATGAGGCATTTGCAGACAGGTGGGGGAGCAGGCAGGTAGGGTGAAACAATGGAACAGTGTGTTTGAAGGCCAAAGTCAGCATTGCCTCTTTGGTAATCTGTCAGCAGCTGTGTGGTGGCTCCAAAGCTCAGGAGTAGAGCCTGGGAACTGCAGCATGAAAGGGTAGCTAGGGGACTTGTCTAGAAGCTGTGCATGCACAGTATTGAAACTAACTTTGCAGGGCGAGCATACACGTTTTGTCTCATATGAGTCATTAAGCAGTAGGCTATTTCTTTTTACGGGATGGGGGGACAACAGATGTAGATTGTGAGCCCCATGGACTCTGCCTGGCACAGCCTCCTGGATGGTATGGGTTATACCTTGTATTTTGCCACCCCAGTACCTAGCATAGTGAGCGCCTGGTAAATACTAGTGGAATGAAAAACACGAATAACTATTTCTGGGACAAAAAATATTCCAGAGTGACAGGAGAAATGTAGTTATTATTCTGAGTGAGCCCGGTCTCTTGTCTTTGTAGCCAAACCTCTCCTATAAGAGCAGGGTATGGACCATGATTCCCCGGGGGCATTCACTCATGATCAGAGCTCTCATGAAAACAGTCCAATAAAAGTGAGTAGAAGGCAATGTTAGAAGAAAAAGTGTTTTCTGGAACCAGCCTCCATGCCCTTTCAGGAGTCATTTATTTCCTACATGTCACCCGACCGTACTTCACAGAGAGTCTCAACATGATCTGGGACTGTGATCAGACTCTCTCTCCCTGGGCCGCGCAGGGCGAGGGAGATTCATTCTCAGGAGACTGCGGGAAATCAAAGCCCCACAGCGTTGCTCTGCACAGGCTGTTTCCATTTGCGTCCCAGGACATGGGCACATATTGGACACCGGCATTTTTCATGATGATGAGGCCTTGGGAGAAAAGCTAGGGGCAAGAGAGGAGCCCAGGAAAACCAAAGAGAAAGGACGGCAAGGAAGGGGCGGCCGGAGCAGGCAGAGCCAGGAGGAGAGGGGAAATGAAGCGTTTCTGACTCCTCGCACGGCATGGAGGCAGGTAATCTATAAATCTAATTTCAGCCTTACCACAGACCCTGGAGCATAGCAGCATTAATTGATGTATCTGCTGCTTGATACAATCTAAAAGTAGGTCATCAGTTAAGTTCTGTAGGGTCCATCTTCTGGGAAGTAGAATAATTTTAGGATTGCCATTCAGAAAAGGAAGGGAAAGGATGAGTCCTCAATGTGTGCAGCTGTCTCCTCCCTCCAACTTTCACGCTGGACATGACCCCTTTGGGCAGTGGCTGCAGCCCCTGCTCTGGGTCAGCATCCGAGAGGCTCTGCCTTGGGGATCCAGTGAGCACAGTTCACTCACCACTCTTCTCCCTTTTGGGGACTTAGAATCCCTCACATTCTGGAGGGATTGGAAACACCATTATTCTTTTAACACACATTCAGTAAGTTCATTATTTTCCATTTTTCCCAAAGTCTGTGTCATGGATATTATGTAGCATGCAAATCTACAATGAAATATTTCCTTCTTGGCATTCAAGTTCAGGGGCTTTAATCTGGAGGCTCTTCCATAAATTTAGGAACAACCCCTGAACCTCATCAATGTCCCATGCTTGAGCCAACAAGGTCGCCATGCTCTGTGAGGCTTTCGTGCCTGAACGTTGGCCTGGTGGTTGCTGCTGGTTCATTCACAGATGGTCATAACTGAAAGACTCATGGAAGTCACTGAGCAGTGACAAATGGAGACATTTCTCATCAGGGAAGCTCATTCATGGGCTGAAACTAGACAACAGCAACACAGATGTCAGGAAGAGAACACCAGATTGGAAGTCCTGAGACCGAAGTTCTGCTTTGAGCTCTGCCATGAGTCACCCTGTGGCCTTGAACAAATCTGTTAACTCAATTTCCCAATCTATAAACTAAAGGCATTGAGTTGGATGATCTTGAAAGGTCTCTTTCAGTTAAAAAAAAATCCATGATTCATTCTCTTCAAACAAATCAAATAAGGGTTTCATTTCCTGAAGTGGATTTGTCAATGGAAGTTGAAATACCTAAATCCTTCCTGTCTAATAAAAGGGCCAGCAAGTGGCTTCAGTGAATTTTCAGAAAAGCAATTTCAGCAGAAAGCACTTTATGAAGGGAAGAAAATTTAAATCACTTCACTGAGGCTGTATTTCTTCTATGTGCTGTGTTTTTGCCATGTGCTCAGCATGGCAGATCTTTTCCTGAAGTCACAAAGAAACCTTTCTTAATCTTCTTTATCTTTATTGTTCATATTCCTGCAAGTTCTTTCTGGGGAGTTATACCAATGAAATGAATACCAAACAGTTGAACATGTCAGAAAATCTTAATATGCTTACATCTTTAAGTTTCACCGAGATTATGAACTCAACAGGCATGATCCAGTCTTATCATGATATGTGTTTACCCTGCAGACCCTAAAGAAAAAATTCAGTGGCCTTCACAAAAGTCAATATATTCCCATGGAAAAGGCACTGGACAGGAGTTAAAAGAGTCAGATGAGTGTAGCATAATGAGTGTAGTATAGAAATGACTCTTCTTTCTATTTCTATAGCCATAGCAGACATTAATCAATCATGGCTTCCTTCCCTGTGAAGCTTATACACAGCCTTCTTCTCCAACCAGCTTTTGAGACAGCCATTACCAATTGATTGGAGATGGAATGTCAGTAGTGATGTAATTGCTGTTCTGGCCTTAGAATCTTGTTATAAGCCAAAACCACACAGAGTGATTGAAGGCTGGTGACTTAAACTTTCTAGACTTAATTTATCTTCTCTATTAAAAAATATACTATTGCCTGCCTTTCACAGAACCAGTTTTAAGGATGAGAACATATCGGTGAAGTATGACTTGCCATTCAAAAGTCAAGAAATGGAAGAAATCAATGTTTGTTGATTAATTGATCCAAACTTTAGACCCGCATCATTAGTTTCTGATCATATGCTACTACAGTTGCGGGGAAGGGATGTTACAGATGCCAACCTGTTGAGTTCAGAATGAATGAACTAGGTTCTCCAAAGGCAATGATCTTAGGATGTCACCCCCGCACAACCAGAACTCACACCACAGTTCTGGCTCCAGGTGTCCTTAGTCTCTCTCATCATGCATCCCAGGTACATGAGAGAGCTGATTTGTGAGACACTGATGGCCCTGCTGATAATACCAGCAATCAATGCTGCTGTCTTAGTATTCACTAGGCCCTGAGCTAAGCCCTTTTACATGTGTCATCTCCTTTAACCTCGTAAAAACCCTATGAAGAATGGACACTATGGACACTGTGTTCTTATTTTACAGGTGTGGAAATAACTGCTCTGGAAGTTAAATAACTTGACCAAGAGCATGCAGCCTGTGGGCAGCAGACCCTGGGTCCAACCTGGGTGGCTACAAAGCCTGGACTTCTAGCTACTTTTTAGCCCTTGCTGGCCCCAGAAACTCTAAGAATGACTGATGTAAATTTTAAAACAAATCAAATTAATAAAGCAGGCCAATGAAGACTTAAATGGCTTAACGTAGAAACAGACATGTTACTGCACATGCTTTCAATGTTACTCTTCTCAAAGTTGTTTACAATCTCCACCAGGGCCGGCCTCAACATTTATATACAAGTTGGCTTCTTGAGGGAGACATTCGTTTTCAAAGGCATTGTTGTCTATATTCATGGAGAGGAAGTAACAACCCAAATTGAAAACATATGACCCTGTGACTTCAGGCTGAGTGAGAATACAGTCTCTAATATACAGAAGTTGCACGAGAGCTTTCTGGGAAGGTAGATCCCCAGAGACCTACTTAGAGAAAGGGAACGGTGCTAGCCTGGCTAACTTCCTGAGGAGGTGTTGACTGAAGTTCATTAGTAAGGAGAATTTGCATCCCTCACTGCACTTCCAGCTCTCATAGATGGGCACCATGTGCTGAGAAATAGTTTCCAAAAGGCAGCTCTGCATTTGCTTTTGGAGTTGGTTAGAAGAAAATATTATGGAGGAAGCATTCTGGGGAGGTGATTAAGGTTTGAGTTAGAAACAGCCTGGAATTTGGGGGATGCCAATTCCAATGTGTTGGGGGGGCGGTCCTCCTCTGGAAGGGATCTCAGGAAAGAGTGGATAGAGTATCAGTTTGTTCCAATCCTTCAACTGATCAGGGGGTATAACCCTGGTAAACACCATCTTTCATGAGGAATAATCTTCAACAATTCATGACGGCTCTGTTAGACTTTCTGATTGTTGGAGTTTTCTCTAATAAACATGGTAGTTTTATAAGAGCCTTTTTATTTTCCCATACTTATTTTTGCATAGAAAATGCTTTTGCAGGAGCCCATGCATGAATGATGTGTCCTACACATATTTAAGTAAGGTAATGCACGTGAGTGCCTTGTGTACCATCTCACATACAGAAAGTATCCAATGATGGAAGCTCCTCACGCTGTTTATGCTTCCTGCATTTCACGTGAGGACACTGGGAAGAGGGAGTGACTGCCTTGCCTAGGGCTTATGTTCAGGTAACTAGACTGGACCCTAGATGTCTGCCTTTTCCCACCTCTCCTCCAGTCCAAGCATTTCAATGCCTGGGCCATCCTCTACTTACAGAACACAAGTCATAGCCCTTTGGGGAGCAGTTATGGCTGGACAAGATGGGGAAATGTGTTCTTAGCAATGTGGCCCAGTGTTCACTCATTTAATCAGTGTGTGCAGAGTCAAGACATGGGCTTTGGGGAGGCAGGAGGATGGCATTCACTGAAGAGCCTGTCATTTAACCATTAAGAATGGCATCCACCCAAGAAACTGAGCCCACTGGTGGTTGGGGAGAGGGCAGCACTGCAGATTGGCATGAGGAGCAGCAGCAACAGCTCCCATTCTCTGGTAGGGTCCACATGCCAGACACATGTGTGCACTTCTGCACCCCCGATCCCTAGGAGGTCGGTATGGTTATCCCAGTGTCAGCGCTGATCGTACCCATTTAATTCTGGAAACAGGGATATATGTGCCAGTCATTCATTCACAAATTTACTGAGCTTTTCCCACTTCCCACCTACATTAAAGCTCTTGGCACTAGGAATACAGTGGTGACCACAAGAGGGAGGGTTCTTAGGCTCAAATTGCTTAGAGTCAAGTAGCAGAGAGAGAGAGACATACACACACAAACTAAAAGTTTTATATGTGCCAAGAAGAAAAATAAGAGCATACACCGAAAGCTATAGTAAGAACATGCTAAATATATTTGAGGAAGGGGACTGGTTACAGAGACATCCTCTCTGGGGAAACCTGAAAGGCAGGTAGGTGTTGATAGGGAGGGAAAAGCTGGGGGAATGGTATATGTAAGGCCTCTAAGGCAGGAAGAGCCTGGCATGGAAAAAGACTGGAAGGTCAGCAGTCACTGTGGCTTTAGCACAGGCATGAGGGATACCCTGGCATAAGGTGAGGCACTAGCTGATTCCATGAGGTCTCGTGGGCCATGCTAAGGAGTTTGGAGCTTTACCTTAATGCAATGGGAGGCTATTAGAGAGCTTTAAGCCAGAGAGTGACATGCCCTGATTTATGTCTTACAAAGATGGCTCTAGCTACGGTGTGGAGAATGGATGGGGGGGCAGGTGCAAAGTGGCTGTTAGAGGTGATGGATGACAATGACTTGGTTAGAGTGGTGGCGGTGGAGATGGAGAGGAGTGGATAGGTTTGAGGTGTAATTTGGAGATGAAATTGACAGGGCTTGGCAAGGAGAAGAGAACAGAGTGTTCAAGGAGAGGGATGAGGACGGAAGTGGGGAAGGAGAGGCAGTGAGCGGTCAGCCAGCACTGAGAGGCTGACAAGCAGCAGGGCGGTGGCACCTTGGCTTTTGTTTAACCACTGAAGCTCATCTTGATCCCGATGCCCCTTGTGTCTTATTACAGCAAAATGATGGACAGTTCACAGTGATCCAGCTGGTGGGGATGCTCAGGGGCATAGCTGCTGGCATGAAGTACCTGGCTGAGATGAACTACGTGCACCGGGACCTGGCTGCTAGGAACATTCTGGTCAACAGTAACCTGGTCTGCAAGGTGTCCGACTTTGGCCTTTCCCGCTACCTCCAGGATGACACCTCAGACCCCACCTACACTAGCTCCTTGGTAAGTCCTTCTTGGTATTCTCGGGTAAAAGCATGGCATGAATAAAAGGTGGCTACACCTGTCTGAGGACCCATGGTAGGGCCATACTCTGAAGGACTGGGACCTGAACTCATCTCTCCACTGGGGAAGCCAGGTGTTGGGAGAACCATCCATCTGGGAGGAATGATAGCAGCTGGCTGTCCAGGCAAGCATTTGCGCATAGGCTGTGAGGAAGGGTCGGTATCTACTCTGTAGCCATGGTGTTTCTTGGCCAATGGGAAGAGGGCATTTTGGAACAGATGATTTGGGGGAATCCAAACAGTTTGACAGTAGCATCAGAGATGTCTGTCCATAGGGAACAGGCTCCAATGGGGTTGGCACTGTGTCACCAGGTAGACTCTGGGTACCCTTCTCTTCTCCCTTTCCATTGCTTCCAGATAGCTGTAAGTACCATCTACATGATCAGTACTCCTAAAGGTTTTTCCTGCTCTGCCTCCCCCTCCACATCCCAGGCAGTTCTAATCATCGATGTCCACTGCCTAGTTCACACACTTTGTCTTAGAACTTTCGCAGGTCTCAATAACGCCCTGGACTTACTCTCCAGTTTCCCTTCCCCTTTCCATCTCAGTAGTTGCACCACTCAACTAATAACTGAAACCTAGGACTCAGCCTTGATTTTTTCTGTATGCCTCACCATGCATGCCCAATCCCTCAGCAACTCCAATAGGTTCTTGTAAAATCTGTTCCTTCTTTTCACCTCTCGGCCCCCACCCTATCCCAAAGTACCATTCTCTTCCGCCTAGCCTGGCGCAGCAGCTTCCAACTAGTCCCCTGGTCTCCTCTTATCTTCTTATGTCCATTGTCAGTGGCATCCACAGTGACTGATCTATCTACCGATCTAGCTATGTTCTTTAAACGTGCAAAGTATTCATCATTATAAAAATGAAAACATTACAGAGAAAGAAAAGGAAAAGGATAACTAAGAATCTACATTCCCCTGAAGCCGGTGTCAGTAACTAAAGGGCCAGGAAGTAAATAGTTTAAGCTTTCCTGGCCAAGAGGCAAAATGAGGATATTATGTAGAAAATTACGTAACCATTTAAAATGTCACCCTTTAAAAAGGTATAAACTCCATTCTTAGCTCATGGGCCTCAGAGAGCCAGGTGACCAGCCAGGTTTGGCGCTCAGGGCATCATGTGTTAACCAACCCCTGTCCTGAAGCACCTATTTCAACAGTTAGATGTCTCTTTTCACAGTTTTCAGTTTGCTCAGAAATTTGAAAATTTTGATATTATAAAGGTGGAATCATACTATGCCTATTGTTCTGTGTCTCGTGCGCCTCTCGGGCATTCTTACTGCCAAGTTGCTGTTCTGAAAGTTGTAAACATTCACGCTCCACCAGGAGTGTTTGGTGCCGTTCTTCCAGCCTCTCCACCAGCACTGGAGGTGATCAACCTTTAAAAATGTGCCAACTCAAAGATGAAAAATGATACCTCATTTTGTTTTCATTTGCATTTTCATTTGACTTAGAGATATTCACACAGCTATGGGGACTTCTGTTTCCTCTTCTGTTAATTATCTCTACCTATCTCTACCTATTTTTCTATCGGGTTATTTGTTGGTTTTTTAGAAATTTATAGGAAGTCCTTTTCTAGTAGGGATGGTAACCCTTTGTCTGCATATATGATACAATCTGTGCCCCCCAACCCCCAATACGTTGTTTGTGTGATAATGTTTATGATACCCTTTGGCTTCCCAAACCGGTCAATACTCATGTAGTAAAATATACTTATTTTTTCCCTCTATGTTTTTCTTGGATTTCCTCCTTGTTTTAAAAGTTCTCTTCGCTCCAAGGTTATAAAATGCTTTTTTAAAGTTTCCTGTACTATTTTATTGGGTTTTTTGTTCTATATTTAAATATTTACTATTCCTGGAACTTATTTATTTTTCCTGAGTTTTTATTTTGAAAAATTTCAAGTATGCAGAAAACTTGGTAGAATTTTACAGAGGACAGCCATGTACCCACCAGCCACATTCGTAATTACCAGTTGAGATAAGAACCACTGTGTTCTGTGAGAGTGTGAATAAAACCATAAATAGCAAAATAGTCCGACTGTATCTAGTGGCATTAAGGAAAGCTTCCAGAGGCAAAGGTGGTGCTCCTGCAGAGATTTGAAAAACAAGTTACCTAAGTGAATGGGGCCAGTTAGATCATTAAGAGACATTAGTGGCATATACAAAGGACCCGTGGCAAGAAGGAAGATGGACTTTTAGAGAGAAAACTCTGTTACTTGGCATTTGGAGAAAGAGGGGGAAAGTGACCAAGGAGGTCAACAGCAGTTACATCGTGCAGGGCCTCCTGGATCCTTGTGATGAAATTTACAGCCTTAGAGCAATGGGAAGCCATTCAAAGGCTGTGTGTGTGTGTGTGTGTGTGTGTGTGTGTGTGTGCGCGTGCGTGTGTGCGCGTGCGCACACACACACACAACCCAAAGGTGATGGATTTTCATTTTAGAAAAATAACTTGGCCTTCTCTTGTCTTTCCCTTCCAAGCTCTTCTTCTCCCTTCTTTAAAAACAAAACAAAAATACTTTCTTGGCTTTCTTCCTTTTTTCTTTCACCAAAAAGAGATTTAGCAGGCCCAATCAAAGTAGAAATCTGAGCAAGGGAGGCAAGTGCTAGCAGGGATCAAGACCTGTGTGTGAGGGCGCCGGCAGCTTAGCAAATTAGAAAATTAGCTCTATACAGGGTCATTGATAAACATTTTGGAGATAATGTACAAATATGGAAAGCATGAAAGCTGGAATGAACTGTGTGGTGCTGAACTGGAATTGGAAGTATTGGTATGAACTTGTGATTTTCAACATATAAAATGAAAGAGAAATAAATGTAGGATGTGACTGCCTCAAAGCAATGACACCTGGGTAGTGAGGAGTACACCTGGCATTCGGGTCTTGGATTCTGTACACTATTTTACACTAAAAGCAACCAAGACTCATTAGAGAAATGGCCCCTTCTAGGGACTGGCAGAGAAAGAATTAGATAAGCTGGCACATCTTTTTGTTCCAGAGAGTAAGAAAGTACTCAAATAATGATGGGGACATATCAAAAGAACAATACCCAGCTTGAAGGGCCTCTCAATGTCCAAATATGGGATAATTTGAGTCTCAAAATAGATGATGATACTAGCAATTTATAACCCATTGAATACGATAGGAGCTGTGGAGTCCATACTGATATGCATATACATGAATAAACAAATGAAAAGAAGAGGAAGCTTTTCCCAATACTGAAAAGAATGATATTATTAGAAAATCACTATTGGTGACCATCAGATTCAGAAATTTCAATGCATACTAAAACTTAGGATAAAAGTTGAGAGGCAAATAGGATTTTACAGAGCCTCAAAGTATTTCCCAAAAAAATATGTATTACAAAGGGAGAAAGTAACTTTACAGAAAAGTTTGGCAACACCATCTGAATCAAGTTATTGAAGTTCACACCAGGAATAACAGGACAGTAGACATTGAGTGGCACCTGATAGGATGCAATGAAAAGAAAATATAACATACTCTGTTCAAAAAGTTATAACCTAGGTCTCATCTTGAAGAAATATCAGATTAAATAAAATTGAGGTATATCCTATTAAACACCTGACTTATGACCTTTAAAAATTCTAAGGTCATGAAGGTCAAGGAGACTGAGGTCTGTTGCATATTGAAAGGTATTAGGGAAGTATGATAACGCATAACCAACCAGGTATTAAAGAGCATTTCTGGGACAACTGTTGAGAGTTGGAATGGGGTAGCTGGGTGAAGAGCGTATAGACATTCTTTGTCGCATTCTCGCAACTTTTCTAGAGATTTAAAATTGTTATATATATATATATATATATATATATATATATATATATATATATATAATTTCTTATATGTAAACATGTATCCTGGCTGCATTGTGGATGATGGGTGGGAAAGGCAACAATAGAAGCAATAAGAGGTCAGGAGGCTATGGGGCAGTGGGGGGAAAATGAAGCTCAGGGGGATCGGGGGAGTAACATAAAAAGGAGTTGATAGTAAATGATGCTTAGAGGTGAAGGCGACAGAGGTCCAAGGATCATATCCTGTATCTGACCTGTGCCTCTACATGGATAAGGGTGCCTTAGATCTGGAAACTGCTTGGAGGAATAGAAGGGTTGGGAGTAGACTGTAGGTTTAGTTTTGAACAGTGTTTCTCAAATTTTGGTGAGTATCAGACTTGCCTGGAAAGCTATTAAGGAGCACATAGACTCATTGAAGTAGAGTACGGTCTGGGCCCTTGCATTGTTACTACAATTTCCCAGGCAATTTTGATACCTACAAATTTTTGAAAGACACTTGTTTAGAGCATTTTTATTTTTATTTTTTTTTAATCCTCACCTGAGAATATTTTTTTCCATTGAGCTTTAGAGAGATTAGAGAGAGAGTGGAAGGGAGGGAGTAGAGGGAGGGAGAGAGAGAGAGAGGAAAATATTAAAGTTTCCTAGTCTTTCCTAGTAGGCCTTGGACTTCATCTCTCATTCTGTTTTCATTCTCTGCCATCCTTTTGTCCACATCTCTTTTTCTCTGTTTTAAATTGCGATTTCTAGCTCCAGAAGCATTTCCTTCCCACCAGGCTCCTGGGACAATGAACAGAAAAAATTCCTTCCTTTGTGCTGTCTTGTGATTGGAATAAACCCACTAAGCGAGGGAGGCAGTCTGAACTGCTCCTAATATTCCCGTTCTTTAAGAGGACAGATAAATGAGCTGGGCTGGGCTCTAACATCTGTACAACTTTCTTTTTGGCGGGTACATTCCTGCATACTGTTATGGGTGTTCAAGTTAGCCTTCCCGTGTGTCTTAGTTTACTCAGGCAGCTATAACAAAACACCACAGACTGGGTGGCTTAAACAACAGACATTTACTTCTCACAATTATGGAGACTGGGAAGTCCAAAATCAAGGTGCTGGCAGATTTAGTTTCTGGTGAGAACCTTCTGACTGGCTTGCAGATGGCCGCTTTCTCACTGCGTCCTCACATGGCAGAGAGAGGAAGAGAGCTCAGGTCTCTCTCCATGATGGGGATTTCACCCTCATGACCTCATCCAAACCTAATTATGTACTAAAGGTCCCATCTCCAGATCCTATTACAGTGGGGGTTAGGGATTCTGCATCTACATTTTGGGAAGACAAGAGCATTCAGTCCATAACGCCATGCTGGAACCACCACAGACCAGTTCTCCATGTTTGACTCCATGGGTCACATCTGCTTTTCACTGGTTCTGTCTCCTGTTATCAAAAGGAAAAAACAGGCACTTACATGCCAGGAAAGGCACCATATCTTTGATTAACTCTACATTTGGGGCTCACATACACATTCACCCTTTACCCGGTCACATTGGTGGACAGAGCCCCAACTGGATCCCATAAATCTTCTCCGATGGCAGCTTTCTGCTGGTTAAGTCAAAGCTCCGCTCCAGCATGGTTTGCCTTCTCTCCTGAGCAGTAGGAAGGGGCCCCATCCAGTCCCTCTGTGAGCGAAATCTTCCCTCCTTAGTATTTCGCCAGTTCCTCCTGCTACAGTAGTGCCAGCTTCGCTGTCCTTCAGAACCACAGGCTGTCTGAGAAGTCTCCAGCCTCGCTCCATGCCTTCCCCCAGCCCTGCCCCCGAAGGCCTCCCTGTTTCATCAGGAACTTCACTCCATCTTCAAGGTGCCTCTGATCTCACTCAGCCCCTTCCCCTTTGCTCCTCTCCCTGCTCCTTCCTCTCCTCACCTGCACCTGGCTCCTCCCCACCTGTGTTTCTGCAGCTTCTGAAGCTCACTTCCTTCCAGCCCCAGTTCCTCCTGCTTCTTGTTTTCTGTCTCATGATGTCTGCTGACATTGCCTGCCCTGCTCCGTCCCCCCTGTAAACCTCAAACAGCGCTGTTTCTTGGGCATCTGCTCCTCCTTGTGGGAGGCAAAAACCATCTCAGGTGATTTGCCGGCTGTGCCCTGTCCTTCCTGGATCTTGGTCCCTTCCCCAGCTCTTCCTCACATACTAAGCTTCCTGTTGCAGCCCCTCATTGAATGCCTGGACCCGCTCAGGGACAGCTCAGCTCTTCCACTTCCTCTAGAACCTGCCCCATCTGAGTCAGACTCATTTCCTGCACTGCTCCCTGGGGCTCTGAGCACAGAGGGCCCATCCTCCCTGTGGGACAAGGAACAGCCTCTCCCCAAGGGTGATCCCTGTGAGCATTTGGCCCCATGGCTCACCCAGAACCTATTGGGGGAAATCAGGCCTGTCCCACATGTGCTCTACATGTCCCCCTGTGATGAATTTTGGTCATCCCAGGTCACCAGGGAGACAGGACCCTTGTTCCATCCTCCTCCATTATTCCCATGAATTGTCTCAGCTGTAGCCTCTGTCCTCATTGTGTTCCCAGGAGAGAGCATCCAGTGTAGCCAAGATCATCCATGCTGATGTCTCTCAGGACTTCTCTTTCACACAAAAATTGTTGACCTTTTATTCCATGACGTTATGCTGCCCATTTGAGCCCTGTCTTCAGCCCGGTGGGCTGGGAAGGAGGCGAAAAGACCTCTCTAGAGCCTCTCACACTCTGGTGTGGCAAGGTGGTTCTTTGAACATGGCAGGAAGAATGCAGGACTTGGACTCGAACTATGCTCTATAAACTTGGCCTCCAGTCTCCTCACCCATAAAATGGGACTTGTGAGAATTTGTAAGGCCCATGTGATAAAGGGGAAGCAGCCCCAGTGTCAGTCCTGCCCTGGCTGTGGCTGGGGTGATCGCTGTGGATGCTGCCACGTGTGCTTTCCACGTTCTCAGAATCCACACCCCACGGCAGGTCACACTCAGGTGTGCATTTTCAAGGGTAACTGATAAAAAAGATCCTGTAACTCTGCCTATTCCTGCTCAGCTCCAAACAGAAAGCACTAAAGCAGAGAGCCTCCCGAAGCCCAGGACAAGCCGATAGTCACAAAGGGAAGTGGAGGACTCTCATGACAGGATCATCGGGGAAGAATTTTGAAGAAAACTTCTCAGGAGAAAGCAGGGAAAGGCAACTCAGATGGCTGGGTCCATTGAAACCGTGGTTCGCACACTTCACTATGCACAGTACCCCCTAAAGAACTGTGAAAGTGCTGATTTCTGGGCCCCACCCCCCGAGTTTCTGATCTGTAGACCTGAGGTAGAGCCCAGGAATGTGCATTTCACACACATACCCCGATAATGCCGAAAGGTCTAGTCCGGGACCACGCTCAGGAACCACTGCATTGAAACTACAGGTGGGGGCATATATTTATTTCACAAACTCGCATTGCAAGAAAATATCAATATCCTTCATTTTTCAAAGTGCAGTGTACATAGATAGATATACAAAGCTCAGTCAGGGAAACACAGAAACACACACACACACACACACACACACACACAGGCTACCCAGACATAGATACACACAGACACAAACCTTGAGTCAGTAACAGCTGGGCTTCTTCCTTTCATTACCACTGAGAAGTGAGTGCAACTGCTATAGAGTGTTTTCGATTTTTTTTCTTACAATGTACTAAGTACTTACAAGGTGCAAAGAAAGCAGGAAATTATCTCAAAGACAATCCTTCCTGCAAGCCTCAGGACAGTGCCCCCTCAGTCTGCACCTGCCCATCCCCAGAAGTTGCTGCTGCCCTGGCCCATATGGCTCAGTTCATTGGGCGTCATCCCGTGCATGGAAAGTTTGCTGGTTTGATTCCCGCTCAGGAGGCATGCAGGAGCAGCCAGTCAATGTTCTGCTCTCACGTCAGTGTTTCTCTCCCCTCCTTCTCCTCCTCCTCTCTGTCTAAAAATACCAATAAAATATTTTTATAAGTTGCTGCTAAGTAGGTTGATCCCTTTGCCTGAGAGGTTTCAGCTCAGGCTAGGACCTTCAGCCGTCAGAACGAGCAAGGTTTGCTGGCTTTCCATCCAGTGATCCCAGGTCCAGCTTCATGTCTCCCCATAGTCCCTGGTGGCTTTTACATATAAATCATACTCCCCCTCCCTTTTTCATCCATGGCTTCCTTCAAGAGGCCATTTTCAAATTATGATTTCTCACTCTTCTTTCAGTCATTGAGCTTGGGCAACAGGCTATCTCTTGGATGGATGGGAAAGTGGAGAAGAATGAAGACAAGCAAGGAAAAGAGAGGGGCACTTTCATTGCAACCAGCATAACAGAGTCCTGGTCCCCTGGAAATTCTTCTCTAGCATTAATTAAGATGAGGGAGGAATAATTCAAATCTACCCCATGCTCTGCCATTCAAATAATTCTTCAGTTGGTTCTGCCTCCTCCTTCCTTGACTATCTCTCCCCGGGTCACTTTGTCACCAGATGCTCAATTAGGGATATCAGACCCTGACTGGAATGCCCTTTTGAAAAAGACTCAGCATAATTATTATTAGTAAGGCCAGTGTATTATTAGCATGAGAGAGATCAGGATGGGATTTCAGAGTCTGAGCCAGCTCATGCCCTGAGGATTGGAGCAAAGTGTGACTCAGGTTTCTCAGAGAGGCCTTCTCTCTGCTCTGAGCCTGGTGTGTGGGGACAGATGGGCAAACCCTTCTCCCCATGTGCCTGTCATCATGTAGGAGGGGCTGACCACCTGGGGGAAGGTCCTTGTCATGCCTCTTTCAGCTGTCTCCAAGCCAACACATATTTATTGAGCACCTAGTATGTGCAAAGCACAGCAGTTAACAATTCAGATGGTTAAATTGTATGAGTTCCCTGTAAATTTTGGAGATTAAACCCTTATCGGTGATAACATTGGCAAATATATTCTTTCATGCAGTGGGCTTTCTTGTTGTTTTGTTGATGGTGTCTTTTTCTCTACAGAAGCTTTTCATTTTGATGTAGTCCCATTTGTTTATTTTCTCTTTAGTTTCCATTGCCCTAGGAGCTGCATCAGTGAAGATATTGCTTTGGCATATGTCTGAGATTTTTCTGCCTGTGGATTCCTCTATTATTTTTATGGCTTCCCATCTTACATTTAAGTCCTTTAACCATTTTGAGTTTATTTTTGTGTATGGTGTAAGTTGGTGGTCTAGTTTCATTTTTTTTTGCATGTATCTGTCCAATTTTCCCAACACCATTTTTTGAAGAGACTGTCTTGACTCCATTGTATGTTCTTGCCTCCTTGTCAAATATTAATTAAACATAGTGTTTTGGGTTGATTTCTGGGTTCTCTATTCTATTCCATTGATCTGTATATCTGTTCTTGTGCCAGTACCAGGCAGTTTTGAGAACAGTGGCTTTGTAATACAGCTCGATATCTGGTTTTGAGATCCCACCTACTTTGTTCTTCTTCTCAGGATTGCTGCAGCTATTTGGGGTCTTTTTTTATTCCAGATGAACTTTTGGAGAGTTCGTTCTAGGTCTGTGAAATATGCTGATGGTATTTTAATGGGCAGTGCATTGAATCTGTAGATTGCTTTGGGTAGTATGGACATTTTAATGATGTTGATTCTATCAATCCATGAACACGGTATGTTCTTCCATCTGTTTATGTCTTCCTCTATCTCTTTTCAGTGTCCTGTAGTTTTCTGAGTACAGATCTTTTACCTCCTTAGTTAAGTTTATTCCTAGGTATCTTAATTTTTTTGGTGCAATGGCAAATGGGATTTTTTTAAATCTCTCTTTCTGTAAGTTTACTATTGGTGTATAAAAATGCCTTAGATTTCTTGGCATTAATTTTGTATCCTGCTACATTGCCGAATTTATAATTAAGACTAATAATTTTTTGATGGAGTCTTTGGGGTTTTCTATGTACAGTATCATGTCATCTTCGAATAAGGACAGTTTTACGTCTTCTTTTCCAATTTGGATACCTTTTATTTCTTCTTCTTGTCTAATTGCTATGGCCAGCACTTCTAGTACTATGTTGAACAGGAATGGTGAAAGTGGGCATCCTGTCTCGTTCCTGTTCTTAGGTGAAATGGTTTTAGTTTTTGCCCATTGAGTATGTTGTTGGCTGTAGGTTTGTCATATAAGGCTTTTATTATGTGAGGTATGATCCCTCTATTCCGATTTTACTGAGGGTTTTTATCAAGAAAGGGTGTTGGATTTTGTCAAATGCTTTTTCTGCATCAATTGATAAGACTGTGAATTTTATCTCTCAGTTTGTTTATGTGATGTATCACGTTTATTGATTTGTGGATATTGTGCCATTCTTGCATCCCTGGGATAAATCCTATTTGGTCATGGTATATGATCTTTCTGATGTAATGCTGGATCTGATTTGCTAGAATTTTGTTGTGGATTTGGGCATCTATGCTCATGAGGGATATTGGCCTGTAATTCTCTTTCATTGTGTTGTCTTTATCTGGTTTTGATATTTAAGAAAAGTTAAAACAAAACCAAAAAACATGTATAATCCCTGTTGGTTGAGTTCACTGGGGTGTCCTCTTTGTTGGAGCATTGCCTTCAAAGAGCTATGACCACAAGAAGTTAAATAAAAGGACTAATCAGGTTTCAAACGCCCTGACCAGCTTTGAGATTCTGGGAGTCTTTGCAAATCTCCCTCTAGTTCTGTGGGACTCCTGTGCATTGTTAGAGAAGTTGATACAGGGGGTGGAAGTGTTTGCCCATGTACCCAGCCTAATAGGGCCTCCGGGAGGGCTTGGCCTGGGAGCCCTTCATGCAACAGAGAGCCTCCTCACAAAAAGAGGTCATGGGCCCAGAGAATCTCTAGAAGACAAAGTGTTTATCTCAGAAAGAGGAACCAGGCTCTTCAATCCAGCCCTCCCAGAGCACACAGAAGCAAGTGCAATTTTCTAAAGACTCCAGAAGCCCAAAACCAGCTCCATCAAGGCCGAGCGCTTCCTCTGGGAGAGCTGGATTCAAAGATCTGAGGGCAGCGAAGAAACTCTCATCCAGTACAGTTTACAGACCCAGAGGTAAGAGAAAGAGGGAGTCGGACAGTGTAAGAGAGAGAGAGAGAGCCCAGGGAGGGAGGAAGGGCAAGACCAGGAGGATAACTGATCAAAGGCCACGCTGCTAGGGGCTCACTCTGCAGATACTCTAGCTGCAGGGGGAATTTCGGGGAGGATTTTGGAGGTGAGGATTTCATTTTAATCTTCCCACAGAAGCATTCAAGTAAACCCTCTCCTTGTGAGAAAGTGAGAGAGCAAAAAACAGGAAAAGAAGAATCTCGGTGAAAAGATCCATGTAGACATCCGCTAATATTGCTCACTTAGAGAATACATGCCATCTGGGTGTTTGAAGACAAGAAAAAGAGGCGTAAAGTAAAGTTCAAGGCCATGGATTCAGCGTATGAGTTGCAAGCTGCTTGCCTCTCCTATGGCCAGCTCTTTCTCTTGTTGGACGAGGGTATTTCTTTTTCTTGGTTGGCAATGGCTGTCAGGTCTTCATTCTTTTATACTCTTGTGGCCAAGGAGCTGAGCAGTAGGGAGAAGGGAGGGAGGGACCCAGGTGACAAGAGCAAGATTGACCTTTATTCAGTAATCATCTGAAAATTTCCTATTAAAATTCAGAGCCACAATCCAGTGCGCCCAGGGCTGACCCAGCAGCTTCACATCTTGCTACTCAATGGCAGGTGGGACAAGGATACCTGCTGTTGTCCAGGCACATTTTCTTCCTTACTCTCTATTAGGTGTATATGGTTTGGGCACATGTACCGGGGCCCTGGCCCAACACTTAGCCAGGAGTAGCCATGGACCCTGATTTTAGGACCCATCGTTTCTGAGAACTTTTCCTTTGGAAAGGAATTTGGCCCACTCCTAGGTGCACAGAGAATGGCAGATGGGGGTGTAGGTGGGGGTCAGATATGGGGCTGGGGTATCCACAGGCATGCACACAACACACTTCACTGCGCTGGAGTAAGAGGAGAAGGGAACGGGCCAGGAGCCTGGGTTCCACTTGCACTCTTGCCCCAGACCCTACACATGTTCAGGGTGCGCCCATCCAGGGTCATAGGTTGGAGTCAGAATCCTCCTTGCCCTCCAAACTTTATCACCCCTCTGCCTTCATGAAAAAATCCCACATTCTTGTGGTTCACTTCATCCATCTGTATCGCCACAATTTCAGGGTCCAGTGCAAAATGAAAAATGCCTTGTTCAAAAAAAATGAGGAAAATTAAGGGAGACTCTACCCAAAATTGCCAAGCAGTGTGAGTTCATGTGCTATTAAACCAACATCACCAATAAAATGCTATGAAATAGCTTGGTAGTTGCATTTTCTACCCCGAGAATTTGGCCAGGAAAGGGAGGAGGATAGGTAGAAGGGTAGCTGATTCCTTACTATCACTTTGTGATAGCTTATGTTCCTCCTAAATTACTTTTTCCTATTGCACATGCCGTGGTTCTATTATCCAAAATAATGATTAGCATTCTACAATAGTTTTCAGTATTAGAAAATTATTTTAGTAAGTAAATAAGACATCATCATTTAAAACCCATTATTCAATTTTTTGGGTTGTTTATTTGTATAGGCTTCTAATACCCATTATCCTACAAGTAATCATTATCTTTCATAACAAACACACTAAACTCATTCTTTCCTTGCTTTATTTTCAATGTTTTATCACATTTCAAATCATGTAGCATAACTCGGTTCAATAGCTCTAATGACAGATTCAATACACAGGCCTTCACAGTAGATAATTTTGAAGGTGGTTCCCTCAGCAATTATAAGGACAAGGCTGAATTTTGAGCCAGAAAACATGGTTTGAATCCTAACTCTGCCAATTCTTAACTTGGTTAAGTTCCTTTACCTTTCTGAGGCTCAGTTCCATTATTTGTTGGGTGGGATAGTATGTAATACTTGATCTGTATCACATTATTATTGTGATCAAAGGAAAAATTGTCTTGCAAGTACTTTAACAAACTTCTACTAGTAAAGTCCTATAAAAAAAGTAACAAAATTAAAGTTACTATAAAACCTGATGAATTAGGATAAATTATTCTGGCTCTTAGCAAATTATTTTACCTTATTCTGGAGGGGGAAAATCTGTTCCAACAATACATGACATACGAAATATAATTAGCAATGAGTGGGACAAGTTCCCTTTAGTTACTAATGCAAGGGAAAGGATCCTAATATGAAATCTAAGCAATGGAATGTAAAGAGCAATGGATGGGAACTAGACCCAAAGCTAAACCCTAGTTCTGCTAACTAACACATTTTGTGACCTGAAGAGGTATTTACTTCATGAGCCTCACTTTTCTAATCTGTAAAATGGGGCTAAGAACCTATCTCTTAGTATGATGATGAAATTTGGATGATATTAAATATCTAAGTTCCCATCAGAGGAGTTGGTGCCCAGTGGGCACTTGATAGATGTCCAACTGCTGTCTCCTCCCCTGCGGTTCCTCATAACAATGGGAATGGAGATATAGCCTGTTCTGTGACAGTACCTGTTTCTTCAAGGCAGACTCACTCGATACATGATTATTAATGGGGGAATGATGTCAGTATGTAGTGGAAGTCCTGTGGTTCTCGTGTAATCTTTCCCCAAGATGTATGTTTTGAAGCAATTGGGGCAAGCCTTCTTACAATTAAAGAGAAAGCCTTAGCATAATGAGAAGACCTTAAGAAAAAAGTTGAACATTGACAGAAAGGCCTTTCTTTAATACAAATAGTGGCTGGTTTAGTGGCTCCCAAAACCACTATGTTTTCCACTCTGTTATCTGGTAAAGATGAGGAAACTATGAAAACATTTTCCTTTATGTTAAATTTTAATTTTTTCACAAAGAAGTCTATACTCTGGATCAGATTTTTAATTTTGATGAAACTAACCTCTAAGTGATGTGAATGCCCCCCAGGGCCTGCAAGATTTAGGCTGCAGAGGACCTGAAGCACTGGTGCAAATGCAGGTTGTAATTTACCTGTGCTGCTCATTTTATTAGGATTGTTGTGGTTTTGTTACATTTGGAATGATCTTCTCCAAATCTAAGTTTCCCCCATAGGCTCTGATATTTAATTGTGCAATTTTGCAGAATATGAGGTTGTTTGAAATGTGTGTACAACATTATAGCAGAAATGCCTCTGTTAAGAAATTAGAGCTCATTGAGTCACCGTCAGGAAGCATACACTCCATTTAGGCATAATGAGTAGTTGAACCATCAGTAGTAGGACTAACCATTTGAGACAAAGATCAGAAGTACAATAATCAGCCCTAGCCAGGTTTGACTCAGTGGATAGGGCATTGGCCTGTGAACTGAAGGGACCCGGGTTCGATTCCGGTCAAGGGCACATGCCTGGGTTGCGGGCTCAATCCCCAGTGTGGGCGGTGTGTGTGTGTGTGTGTGTGTGTGTGTGTGTGCGTGTGTGCAAGAGGCAACCAATCAAACCAATCAATGATTCTCTCTCATCATTGATGTTTCTATCTCTCTCTTCCTCTCCCTTCCTTTCTGAAATCAATTATACACACACACACACACACACACACACATATATATATATATATATTATATAGTACAACAAGCATGTCAGAACATATATGTGACTCAAGGAAAAGAAAAAAATGTGGATTCAGCCCTCATATGTGAGTCTCTAGTATGTGAGCACTCCTTGTAGGTGCTCTGCTCTCCATATCCTGGAGTTAATAGGAATTGGGTCAGGGGCACTGCTAGGGTGATGGGGGTACCTCACTGGGCTCCAGGCCACCACCCTGCTTCAACCAAAGCCTCTCCTCTGTTTTAAATATTGAGTTTTTCCCAAGGTTTCTTTCCAAACAAGGGTTTTGCCATGTCAAGTGCAGTATTTGAAAAGTATGGGCCACCAAATGCAATGACAGAAGGTCATTTTATGTGTCAATATTTCCGTCCACAATCATAGTTTTTCTAGACCTATAAGAGATTGTACAAAGCTTGCCCAATATTGGTCTTTAAAAAAGATTCCAGGGAAATGTTGTTACATTTCAGGAGCTCCAAAGGTCTGCATGATAGGAATGTCTGTGGGCTCCTCACTGGCTTCTCTTTAAGAACAATGCTATTGTTTGGTTGGAGAACTTCTTGAGTTACCTAATCAATTGAAAAGGAGATTTTTCCAGAACCCTTTTTTATTTGGATTAAAATTTTTTTAAATGGATATGATTTTTAATTTTGTTGAAATTAAAACTCCAGGACCTGCTGGATAGGATCAGGTATTACATTTAGTTGTCATGTCTCCTCAGTCTCCTTTAATCTGGAACATTTCCACTGTCTTTCTTTGTCTTTTATGATATTGACATTTTTAAAGAATATAGTCACCTTCTTTATTAATAGAGCATTCCTTTTTGGGGGCTTTTCTGGTATTCCTTATAATTAGATTCAGGTTCTACATTCTTGGCCATAATCCTACATCAGTGATGGTGTGTCTTGCCTAGGATACCATATCTCAAGACACGTGAGGTCCATCTGCCCCTCATTAGTGTTATTAATTTTGATCACCTGGTCAAGGTTTTGTCCACTTCTTCAGTGTATAGTTACATACGGTACATATTACATATCTTTTTCTCTTACAACTGATAAGCAGTCTGTGGGAAAATAGGCCATGTAATACCCTGCTCTTCATCAAAAATTTCCCCCTAGTTTTAGCAGCCATCAATGACTCTTGTCTGAACTGGTCTGTATTATCATGGCTGCAAGATGATGTTTTCCAACTCCAGCCACTGTGTCAACACTTGTCATTGACAAGGGGATATTTCAGATGGTTCTGTAACCCAATAAACTGTTTCTTTGTCCTGCTTGGAAACTCAACCTAATAACATTCTGAAGATCACATTCTCTTTGATTTTTACCCGGGATGTTTTGGAATGACCTTTGGACAAAAAACATTAAGTTTCTCATCTGTTCCAAGGTTGCCATTCCCTGTATTAGGCTATGGCTCTTCAGATCTGGTCTCGTTCCATCACTATCTACTCTGCCCACACCTGTGAGTTTAATAGTCTGTAATCTACCTGAAGGGGAGAGGAGAGCATGACGAGGGGAAAGCAGACAAGCTCCTTTCGGCCCCACAGATATGCTAGTTTTTAAATTTCTGCTTCTCTTCCCTCATGCCTGTTCTGCTCAGAGCTAGGATGCCCTGTCCTCCACCTTCCTCATCTCACCTGTCCTTGGGCACAGGGAGTAAAATACAACCTGGAGAGGCCAGAAAGGTGAAAGTCCTATAGATCGTGGGATATACTGAAATGTTCCTGTAGGAGATAGAAACTCCAGGATCAACAAGCCAGCTGGCTTACCATGTGCAGAGGTTACAGATCTCAAGAACTCGGGGCATCTCTTGACTTGTGATTGAGGATTATCTCCTGAGCCTTTTGGGTTCCCAGGAAACAGTGGATATGGGTTCCCAGGCGTTGGGAAGCCATGACTGGTAGAAATGGGAATTGTGGGTGGTTGTTTTTGTTTTTTTCTTTTTGGAAGGGGTGGGGTGGGACTTATAGTTTACCAGTCCCAGATAAACTGGACCCTCTGAAAAGAGGGAGTCTTTGGACTTCAGCAGGAGATGTTTCCAGAAAATTCTGAAACACAGGCCCCACAGTTCTAGGCAGAGTTTCAAGGCTGTGGCAAGATTAGGAAGGCCCCAAGTCTAGTGATTAGGCCTGGTGATAATAGCCACTAAGAGCCACTGGAAAAGTCTCAAGTCCAGGGTTAGAGGAGGAGAAACTGAGGGGTCTCTTTCTCCCACTATTAAGAATCTGGCTGCCTTTGAGACACCCATATAGTAATCCATCCCTGGGCTCCCATGGGCCCAAGAGGGACAGGCAGGGAGGCAAGGACCAGGGATTTAGACCCACCAGGTTGGAGGAAAGTTAGGGCTGGGAATGTGGGAGTAACTCCAGGAGTTGGTTTTCTAAGAAATGACAAAATGTATAAATCCCAAAGTAGGTCAGAAAATATACCCATGGGGAAAGGAAAAATAAGATGCAAGCAGCATTGGCTAAAGTCTAAATGAAGCCAGGTCTCCCAGCATACCCCAAGACAGGGTTCTGTTGTGCAGGACTAGGCAGGCCAATAGAATCCTAGGCCAGAAGCATGAGAGATTGGGAACAACCACAGGCATCTGGGCCGTGACCCAGCCTCCACCGTGCTCTCATCACCCTGGTTTCACGGCCGTACCCTCCCCCAGCCTGCTCAGATGCTCTGCAAAGCCTCTGCCACCTCCTCGTGTTCTTACCCAGCCCTGCAGCTGGCTTGGCTTCCTTTTATCACAGTATCCCTGAGCCTCCATGTGCCGCTCAGTAACTGTGTGTGGAGTGAGTAAGAAATTAATTAATGCGTGACAAACATGTCCCTGGAGATCTGAGATACCGAGGAAGAGAGCAGTCGGTGTAGATGGAGCAGGAGCCCCTGTACCCAGGAAGCGCTATCAGCATCCAAGGCAGCCGGGTTCTCCGCAGCGGGAGGAAGAGACCCTCAGTTTCTGTTCTTCCAACCCAGACCTGACCCTTTCCCTGTGGCTCTTAATGACTGTTGTCACCAGTCCCTCTCACCAGACTGTGGCCATCATAACCTCCCATTCCCTCCCCAACACCTGATCCCAGAGAAGGCAAGGAGAGAGGGGCTTATTGGTCCAACCTGAAGGGTCAGCCCATCTGAAGAAAGGGATCTAAAGACGTTTCTAGAATGCTACATGTAAAAAAATGTTGTTATGGTTTTATTTATAAAAGTAATGCTCATTTGCATATAGCATATATTTGATATCAAAATATGAAAGTGTGTTTAATGGAAGAAATGAAACATACTCCCCCACCCAAATCCCAGACGTCACTATCATTAATAGTTTCATAGGTTTCCTTCCCAACTTTATTGTGTATTGTGCATGTGTTTTGTTTTTATATAATTTTTATGGTCTCATACTATATATACTGATCTGTTCATCGACTTGCTCTGTTACTTAATGATGTACCACGAAAATGACTTTTTCCCCTCTCAGTGCCTTACCTCATGCCTTTGGAGACCTTTTGTTTCTGCCTGTAGGTTTTCTCAGGCTCTTTCTCAGGCATCCTTTGCACAAATGAACTGTAGAAACTATTTAACAAGATCTTTGGGGATGGCCATCTAGGTGCTTCTGATGTATTATTTCAAACAGTGCTTCAGTGAATATTCTTATATAGAGATGTTTCTGTACACTTGGATAGATATTTCTGTAAAAGAAATCTAAGAAGAGAATTTGCTGAATCAAAGAATTTGCACATTTCAATGTTTAAAAATAATTTCAAACAAAGAAAAATTTCAAGAATAAGAATAATACAAATAACATCCATATAACATTTGCCCAGATTCTTTACCTATTGTTATCTTACCCCATTTCTTTATTATTTGCCTGTTCCCCCCCACGCCACCCCAGGTATTCTTTTTCTAAATTCTTGTAAGGTATGTTGCATACATCATGGACCTCTATCCCCGTATACTCTGTGTGTTTCTGTGTGTCCTAAGAATAGGGATATTCTCTTGCATAACTACAGTACAGCTTTCATTGTCAGTGATTTAAGAGGGATAAAATAGTTTCTATAATATTCTGTCTCTATTCTAATTGATCCCAAAATGTCCTTTTTAGCACTTCTTCCTTCTAGTACAGATCTACTCTAGGATCAGATATTGTGTTTCACTGTCATGTTAATTTAGTCCCATTTAATTTAGGACATTTCTACAGCCGTTTTGTTTGTTTTATCCTAATAACAATTTTAAAGAAAACTGTCCCTTTTTTAATAGAACCTTTCTCATTTGGGGTTTGTATGATCTCTCCTCATGATCAGACCCAGGATATGAACTGTACATTGCATAAATGTCCTTCTCAGGGGATCACATCTGGAGGCACCTGATATTCATCTGCCCCTTGTGGTGATGTTAAGAATTACATGTTTTAAATTGGGGGAGAGAAAGTTTATTTCCCCAAACTTTTTGCCAGTTTACACTCCTCATCACCCCCACCACACACACATACAAAGTAGCATCGGTCTTCTTCATTTACTCCTTCACGTACACTGTGCTTGTTGATGCTTTATTTTAACAAGAAACCAATGAATGTTTTTTCTCACTTCACCTGCAGGCACACCTTCATATTCTTCTCTCACAATAAATGTCCCCCACACATAAAAAATGTAGCAGACTCAGGTGGCTTTTTGTACCCTAAAACTCACTGGGATGTGGACAGTCTGGGGGTGATGACGGCAGGGGTGGAATGGGACCCTGGCCTGAGAGTTTGGAGCTTCGTGCTCTGTAAAAGTGAAACAGAAGCCAAGTGTTTTTTCTCTTTTGGGAGAGAAAAGATGCCAACTGCCCTCCATACACAGGGACACACATCTGCAGTTTTCTTTCCTTCTTCTTTCCTGTTACCCCCTATGGGGAACAGGCAGCATAGGGTTTGGAATGGAAGGACCTGGTGCCAATTGCCCCTTCACCTTTTACAAGATGTGGACCCATGGCCACTCTCCTCTCTTCCCCAGCTTCCAGCATCTGTAAAACGAACCTCAGAATAGGTGCTTTAGATAACTGGTGGGGAAAGTACCAGGGAAGCAGCTGACCCTCCGCCCCCGATGGTCTTTGGGGCTCTCTCTGGATCTCCCTGGCCACCCCTCAAGCCACAGGCACCCAGAGAACAGGGCTCATGCCGGAGGCAGGTGGAGCAACCTCACTCACTCACTCTCACATCTCGCTCAGCCAGCATTAGCTAACAGCTCCTCATCCGCCCTCTGAGATAATTAAGCATTATTATCCCTATTGGCAGGTGGAGACAGTAAGACAGAGTATTTAAGTGACTTGGTTATAACTGCCCGGATTGTTCAAGGGAGAAACCGTGCCAAGAAGGGGGTGCAGTTCAGGAGGCCAGAAGAACTTGAGCTATTTAATGTGAATGATTATTTTTAAATAGCTGTTGGAGGGTCGGGCAGGAAGAGAGACTAGAGGTGTGGCTAGTGAACATCGGTAAGGCATCAAAAATTACACTGTGAATGAGGAATCTACCTACTGCTATACCTATTAAAATGGGTTGCCACGACAGTCTGTCAGATGCTTACATCACATGAAGAGACAGGGAAACTCAATAAGGACAATGGAATAAACCCCCCAGAGTGGGACAGCGGTCTCCAAGAGGCCAGCCTCCATCCGCAGACAGAATCCACCTGCCCCAGCAGCCCCCACCTCTCGCCGCTCACTGTCGGGATCCCCTGCCAGCCACATTGCCCTGGGAGATGTGGCCCTACCTCAGAGCTCCGGGAACCTGAGGTTCATGGGAGATACACGGGGCAAAAGTGGGTGGGCTGTCATGGCCTATTGACAGAGACATGGGGACAAGTGGGAGAGCCAGGGCTCACAGGCTGAAAAGGAGAGGACTGTGGTCTCTTGGGGTGGCCTAGGGCTAGGGGCGGACAGCAGTGAAGCAGGAGGGATGAGGGTCTCCAAGAGAAAGCACATTTCCTGACACGTTCAGAAAAGCAATGAATACACACTGGACACGGCCCAGGAAGGGAAGGGTAGACAGCAGGGTGACCTGCTAGCTTCCTCTTCAACCCTGCCCCCCAGTTCCCTGGTCCTCCCTGCCAACCTTGTCATCCAAAGGGCCTAAAGGCTCCCCCCACACACACACCTCTCTCTAGGGAGTGGGGAGTTTAGTTTTGTCTTGTTTTCTTTTTAGTCCAAGGATATGCTTATTATTGATTTTAGAGAGAGGAGGAGGAGAAGGAAGAGGGGGAGGAAAGAGAGAGAAACATCCACATGAGTGAGAATATTGATTGGTTGCCTTCCTCACGCACCCCGATGGGGGATTTAACCTGAAACCTAGGTATGTGCCCTGACTGAGAATCCCAAGAATCGAACCCACAACCTTTTAGTATACAGAACGATGCTCCAGCCAACTGAGCCACACCAGCCAGGGCGGCAGTGGGGAGTTTTTGTTTCAGCAGCAGAGCAGGCACATGCTTGCCCACCAGGTCTTTGATGGGTACCGGCTCCCTCTGTAGGCAAAGTGCAGAGGCTAAAGCCCACTGGGCCAATTCATCCAGCTGCTCTCTCCTGGGGCTGACTGTTCAGGAGGACCCATAGGAGGCTCAGGCTGTGGGGGTGGCACAAGGAAAGGCCAAGCTTGAACCATCCCTGAGCTGATTCACTGTGAGATTCCCTGAACAGTGCCCCGCTCAGGGCAGAATCGGTATTGTTCCGTTTCCTTTCATTCACCTGGCCCTGGCCCAAAGAGCCTCCCCACTGCCTCCTTGCCAAATGAATGAAGGCAGCCAGTGAATTATTTAGCCCTTGTCTCTCCATCCTTTCTTTTTAATTATAAACAATTACAAACTCGAGACGTGCTGTGTGATAAAATAATAATAATAAAGCCCACATCGCAGCCTCCAGAGGCTATTTGGGGGTGAGTATAAAAGACAGCTGTTTGCCTTGACAGTGAAGCACAGAGAAACAACGTCTGTTCGGGTGGAACAGGGCTTTTGTTTTGTGGGTTTTTTTGTCCCCAGCTGGGAAACGTCACCAAGTGGCCTTTCTGTTCTTCACACATGAAACACACACTATCATCGCATATTTTTAGTTAATTTATGTCCAAATAGGCCTTTCTCTAGCTGCTGGAAAATGATGTTTGGGCTGCAATTACCTTTCCCAGCATCTCACAGAAGGGTTTCCGTGCCCACAAAGCTCAGGGGAAAGGCAGCAAGGACCCCACCGACTGTAAATCTCTACATTTGTAGTTATTCAAATCACATATTTTATTACTAGTACAAAATACATTGTGCCATTCATTTCGGAGGAGCAGCTAATGCTTCAAGGGGGGAAAAAGCTTTGAAAAACATTCTATTTAGAAACAATTTTGTCGGCAGCCAATGCAGTGTGTCTTGTGGGGTTGTCTCTTCTCCCAGCCCTTTTCTGTTCTGTGTGCCATTTGCATGACAAATAAGACCATCCTCTCCACAAGCTCACCTGTTCCCGCTGCCTGTTCCCCACCTCAGGTTCTAACTCTGTATGTTGCATCATAATCCTTAGCATGGTAATAAATTACAGTGTCACCATCAAGATTGTGGCTCCTGGAAAGAAAGGAGCAGCAGGGCCAGATGAACTCTTTCAGAAAACGGAGAGACTGTTTTCATGCAAATTCCTGGCATCCTGGGGAGCGAGGAATGGCCTCTTTATTATCTAGACTCAGTAGTGATTCAGCAGCCAGAAGCCATTTCCACTGGCTGTTAGAAGCTGGTAGCATTCGGAGAAAGATAACCTTTTAGGCTGAAACTTCTTTTCCTTCTTGGCTGATACGGGCCTTATCTGGAAAAATCACTTTGCTGATTAGGTTGGGGGAAAAGGGTCAGTGTATTTTCAGAGTGCTTTTAAATAGAGACATTCATTCTAAAATGCCTTCTTAATTTAACACTTAGAGCCACGGTGGACGTCTCAGTCCAGGGCAGTGGACAGGACTGGGGAACAGGAGGAGGGCGTGTCCCATGGGTCCCCCTGAGGTCAGGGCCATCTGTATCTGACCTGTTCACAGAGGGCAAAACAGAGCCCCTCTCACGAGCAAGCAGGCAGATGCCTCACCAAGCCTGGCCACCCTTGCTGCCAGGGTGGTCCTGCTCCAAGCGGAGAGTCCCAGGGCCCCTCCAGAGGGTTCTTGCTCTGCGATGTGAACTTCAGATCTCCCTCCATTTCCCTGGGGCCACAGATATACTTGATGGAAACCAAAGAAGCCTGTCGCTGCCTTTTTTCTGTCATTTGGAGATCTTTTGAGCTTTTTAGTTCAGTGTTGGCAAATATTTGCCATATATACCACCTCCCATCCCTTACTCTGGGTAGACATCACTCATTAGTCATGGCACTCTTGCTTGCTGAGCTCAGAGGGAGCCTCAGAATCTTCCTAAACGCAGCCACTAACAATGACCAGAGTTGGTATTCAAGATGAGACCTCACTCAATCGACGACTTATGCTTGTTGATCTATGGGTTACTTAGGTGTTACTTACTGTAGGGGTTGATTTGTGCCAGTGGTTCTCCGTGTTTGGGAACCATACTTGGAAATTGTTGGAAATGTAAATTCCCAAGCCCTATCCCAGAACTGGTAAATTCCAAAGCCTGGGTTATGGCCCTGTGATGTGTGTTTTAACAAGCCTTCTGGGAGGTTCTGGTGCACACTCAAACCTGAACACCGCGGCTCCCGGCCAGTGGTCGTGACTAATGACTGCACATTAGGATTCCCTGAAGCTTGTTAAAACCAACCAATGTGTGAGCACCGCTCTCAGAGATTCTGAATAAATTAACTTCCCCAGTGTGATTCCAATGGGCAAAGCTTGAGAACCGCCAGGTGAGGCTTTCTGGGGATGCCCGGAAGAGGGGTATTGACACTGCCTCCAGCCACCCAGGCTTGGAGTGGCCACCTGGTCTGGTAGGATTCTCCCTCAGGCACACCATGCCTCTCCAGCGAGGAGGAGCGATGGTGGCTCCTCCAGCAGCAGTATCAGAGCTGCCTTCCCACTGCTGTCCTCATACCACATCAGTGGCAGTGCCTTGGTGCTGCCCCTTCAGACTCACCCCACCGCACTCACACTGCTAGGCAAAGGGCAGTCCTTTATGGCGTAGACTGGCCTGGGTCTGATCGACAGCACTTTGGAAATACTACAGAGGCCTCTGTGGTTTATCTGCTGGGTTTTGCCTAAATGTTCAAGGTGTCCCTCACTCCCGAATCCCACTGACCTCTAATAGTAGTTCGTGGTGGATCTGCCACCTGGGAATTTAGTGACTGATAAAGTTGTATATACTCATTGTGTTAGTTTCCCAGCACTGCTATAACAAGTTGAGTGGCCTTAAACAACAGGAATTTCTTCTCTCACAGTTTTGGAGGCTAGGAGTCCAAAATCATGGTGTTGGCTGGGTGATGCTCTCTCCTAAGGCTCTGAGGAAGAAGCTATTCCATGCCTCTCTCCTAGTTTCTGGTGGTTGTTGTCAGTCTTTGGCATTCTTTGGCTTTTAGATGCATTGTGCCAATCTCTGCCCCCGTCTCTGCATATCATTCTCTACTAGGTGACTCTTTGTCTTCCCCTAGCCTTCTTACATGGATGCCAGTCATTGGCACACTCTAATCCAGTATGACCTCATCTTATTTAATTATATCTTCAAAGGCCAAACTTCCAAATAAGGTCATATTCACTGGGACAGGAGGTTAGAACTTGAACATATCTTTTTGGGAGACACAATCCAATCCATACATTCTTATTTAATGATAATATACTGGGTGGTTTATGTACATGTCATGTTAGATCTTTACAGTCATCCCAACATTTTTTATATATTATAAACCTAATAGAGAGTGGGCATTATGAAATCCAGAACCATTGCATGATGCTCTCAGTCATAAACCTATCACTTCAAGGGGATGCCTCATGCAGCATGATCAAATATATGAACAACTCCATGAGCACCATATTCAATATGCATGGAGGTCTGGACTCATGTAATATGCCCACTGAGACTTTGTCTCACACAGGATGGCAGAGAAGAGTACTGTAGCAATGCCCAGACTTACAGAAGTGTTACCCTTTTGGGCATCTCTAGGGTAAGTAACTAGCCAGGGGAATCTGTCCTTTGTTTAGACTTTGGCCTGGAAAACTCCGCAATTGGGTGGGTTCTAGAACCAAAGCTATAAACTGTGCCTGTGTAATCTCACTGTGGCAAGACAGTGAGCTGGGTGGGTGGCATTGGCTGAGTCTCATCACTGCCATATCCCCATCAAGATGCTGGGCAGAGTGGGTGCTGCAAAGATGCTTGTTGCAGGCTGGCTGAGGCTGAGGGACTAAAGTGCCTCCACCTGTTGGCATCACACCTGCAGGCAGGGGTGGGTGTGGATTATCAGGAAGTAAACCTTAAGATGGCTGTATTAGAATTAATCTGCTACCAGACTTCACTTTGTTTATCAAATTACACACACACACAATCTTTATAGTGTGTCTTATACCTCAGTTAAGGCATGATTAGTCTGAAGCAGTGGATTTGAAACTTTTAGAGAATTTCTCAGCTGCACAACCATTCAATGCCAAGCTGTGTGTGGAAGTTGAGTATATGAGGTCATTTGGAACTCAGAGCCCTGATGATGGAGAGGTTCTTCTCCTTCCTCTCCCCTTCTCCCACCCCCATGCCTCAGACTTAGGGACACCTCGTCCCTGCCAAACGCAGGCCAGAGGACTCCCTTCCTCAGCATCCTGGGGAAGGGAGTCCTCTGGTGCCTGGAGAAGCCCCTCCCTGCCCATGTGGATACAGATTCCTTCCCAGGGAGCCTCCTCTGTTCCTCACCCCCACCCCTCACAGATTCTTCCCTCATGTTCCTTCCCATCCAACAGTGCAAACCACTCCTCTGTGCCCCTTCCTCATGTCTGCCCCAGTGAGAGCCAGGACTCTTGGAGCACTTTGCAGTCAGGTGAATGTGTCGGCCTTAGGCCTTCCGGTCCAGATGTCACTTCTAGCAGGAGGACCCTCCTCGCCTGCAGAAACCCTGCCTGCTGCAATACCATCCCACCTCCTTCTCTTCTAGTCCCCTCCATGGGGCTGGTCACCATCCTTTAAATTAATAGAAATCCTTTCACATAATTGAAGGCAGGTTAAATAGTCATCACCATAATTACCTCTAAGCATCAGAAGAGGAGGCTGGTGGTAGAATGTTCGAAAGCTGGGAGGAAAGTTTAAATTTCCACGAAGGAAAGCACCTGTCCCCTGACTTTGGCCTTCCGTTGGTTCTGCCTCAGAGGTCAGCATCCCCTGCTCTCCTGGCTGAGTGGGAGAGCTGGTCATGACAAGCTGTCACCTGCCTGTCCGGGGAGGCTCTTCTCGAAGGCTCTGCCACCTGCTGGGATGGGGGGTGGCAGTGACAGGCCCAGCTCCGTGTTCAGTGAGGCCCATCGGCCCGAGGTGGCAGGAGGGCTGAGGCTCCCTGCCAGTGGGCCTAGCACGGCCACTTTGCATGCGAGAGAGAGCAGTTCAACAGCTGTCACTGGCAACCCCTGGGGTCTGCTCCAGACTTGGCAGAGAGGACACCTTCGGACTCCCAAATAGGCTCTTTGAAATTCATCAGAACATCTCTGTCATCCCCTCGCCCCCTCTCTCTGACACAAACATACGCACACAAGATAAGCCATAACTGTTTTTTTAATATTTTTTTTATTGATTTCAGAGAGGAAGGGAGAGGGAGAGATAGAAACATAAATGATGAGAGAGAATCGTTGATCAGCTGCCTCCTGCACACCTCACACTGGGGATCAAGTCCACAACCTGGGCATGTGCCCTGACCGGGATTCAAACCGTGACCTCCTGGTTCATAAGTCAACACTCAACCACTGAGCCATGCCGGCCAGGCAGCCATAACTTTCTTTTACTCATAGACCTACACAGCCAAGTTTTCTCCCTGTCTCTCACTCTCTGACACACATATTGGTCAGTTCTCACATAAAGTCCTCTCTCATCTCCTCCTCTTCCTCTCCTCCTCCTCCTCCTCCTCCTCCCCTTTCTCCTTCTCCTCCTCCTCCTTCTTTTCTCTCTCCTCTCTTCTCTCTTCTCTCTCTCTCTCTCTCTCTCTCTCTCTCTCTCTCTCTCTCTCTCTCTCTCTAACACACACACACACACCCCACACTAGTTAAACTCCTGCTCTCTCCTACCTCACTTAACGCAGGTATTATGAGGGAGCAGAAACCCCTCTCCTCCTCTCCTCTGGACCAGGTCCTCTCCAGGTGTGGCAACGTCCCCCCCTCCCCTAATGTGACTTACAACATGGGGCCCCTGAGCTATGGGACCCTGGCCTCCAAGTGTTGACAACTCCTGGGTCACTGGATGCATTTTCCACCTTTTTTCCCAGCCA
>NW_005871056.1:7067128-7308836 GCF_000147115.1 Myotis lucifugus
GGAGCAGCTCGAGCCTGCTCTCAGGCCTTTGCCACGTTGCTGGTGGCTGGCATTTGCGCTGAGGACATCTCCCACCACAGAAGCCCTGCCATGGCCCTTCTGCAGGGAGCTGGGCGTGTGCCCGGGGAGGCCCAGCAGGTCACCTTCTATTCTCCCAGACCCTGGGTAGGAGTCCAGATAAAAATACACTTTGCCGTTTGCTCCTTCTCTCTCCCTCATCTCAGCTTAGCCTCTTAGACATTTTTAATGTATTTTAGCTAAAGTCCAACATGTATCTCTGGTGGTTTGAACAGATCGTGAGAACGGTCAGAATAAAAATAGCCTCTTCAGCCGAAGCCCGAGGCTGAGGAGAGGGGAGCCCGGGAGCGGCAGGTTTCATGTATTATGGAGGCGGAGTCCAGGCATCACAAAAGGACCATGGGAGTGAGATCCTGGTAGTTGCATGAAGCATCGAATTTGAGGAGCATATTTGTTCTAGTGAATGATGTGTTTTGGAGGCCAGCCTTTCAAAGTGCCCCCACTTTACCCCTCTGAGTGGCATCGGTGTCCTGCAGAGGGAGCCCTGCCCTCTGCTCACCTCCCTTACTTCCCCTTCAGAAACCGTGCTTCACCATCCTGCTGCCCGACAGTTAGCACCTCTCTCTCACCTCCAGCACCTGCACCTGCACCTGCACCTCTACCTCTGCCCAGACTTCCCTCCTCTCCTCTCTTTGCCTGATTCACCTCTCCTCCTCCTCCAGGACTGAGGATAGTGAAGTAATAGTTAACGTGCATAGCACTTGCCCTCTACCCCAGGCCCATCCCAAGCACTGTATGGATGGTGACCCACTTAATCCTCAAAGCAACCTGACTATGTAGGTGCAATCAGCACCCCCATATTGCCAATGAGAAACCGAGGCACAGAAAGGTTAGGCAACTTGCTCCAGGTCACACAGGCAGAATGGGGCAGTACTGGTATCCATGCTTGACCAGAGGTTCCAGGAAACTGCCCCTCTGCCTGCTCCCGGCTACCGTTCCTACCCCTCCTGTGTTAGGGAGTCTCCTCTGGTTCTCAGAACACCCTGTATCCCCCTCAGCCTCACCCTCATCACTTTTCATCTTGTTAACCATACATTTTAAGTATCTGGTGCTTTGTGTCTGTCTCCCCATCCCCTGTGCAGCCTGAGGGCAGGGCCCTTGGCCGCTCATCTCTGGCAGCAGCTTCTCAGAAAGGGCGTGGCACAAAGCAGTGCTCATTGGCTAGTGATTGATGGGCCGCATGAATGGGTATCATCCCTTCAGTAAACACAATAGGCCAAGGTCTGGCAGACAAACAGAGGGCCAAGCAGAGAACCATGTCGGAACTTTGAGGGTGGAGTTGCTGGCAAGGAGGAGGAGACGTGAACCTCGGAGACATAAACCGAGGGCCTGGGGTAGAAGGCAAGTGCTATGCACGTAGGTGGGCCCTTTAGCAAAGTGTACCTCAGCCTCTGATGCCGACTCCCATGCAGGGCAGGGAGGACAGCAGGCATCTACAGGGGCCTCGGCCCAGGGTTGTCTGCAGGCTGCAGAGCGAGAAAAACCTCCCCCCCCTTTTTCGTTTGTTTTACTTTCTTCTGACCCAAATTTTGTGGCCAATGTAGTCAGTTGCATGTCGTATGGATTTCATGTTGTAGTGCATTTACGACCGTTACACTCTCTCCTCCCACCCAACGGTGACATTAGAATCAGTATGCAGGGAATTAGGGGGCAAGCAAGTTTGAGTACCAGCCCTCACCTCACATGCGGTGCACCCACGCCTGGTGTGAGACCAGCAGAGGCCACGCATTTTGAACACATACGCTTCCCTTAGGACTGGGAGTGTTACTGTTTGCAAAGCCTGCATGCCTCTGTTCTCTGTTCGCTCTCCGTATCACCATCTTGAGCGCCTTGGGTGCAGTAACGGAGGCCTGCCCATGGGGCTCAGACTATCCTGGCCGTCCTAATTCAGGAAATAGGAGAGTGGGGCAAAGAGTGGGAGAGTGGAAAGACGTGTGTACTGTTTATTGTCATCTGCCTTCAACTAGAAACCCGATGTTTGGGCTGACCAGGCTTTTCCTTCTTCCAGGGAGGGAAGATCCCCGTGAGATGGACGGCCCCGGAGGCCATCGCCTACCGCAAGTTCACGTCTGCCAGTGACGTCTGGAGCTACGGGATTGTCATGTGGGAAGTCATGTCATTTGGAGAGAGACCCTACTGGGATATGTCCAACCAAGACGTAAGTGTCAGCAGCACCTGATTGCTACAGACCTCCATCCAAGGGATCCCACAGGCAGTGGCAGCCAAGCCCTCCTAACTGTTCTCAGCTCCAGATCATTACCTGAACTGGAGGCATTCAGGGCGGGGGATCCAGGGACCTCTTTGGCACCAATGTGTGAAGCAAAGAGCCCATCATGTAGGTGTGAAGGCCCAATGATCTCAAACCCTATAAAGGTGCCCAGGCCAACCTAGGAGACAGTGGCTGGTTCTCATGGCTGTGGACCATGAATAGATCAGACCCACAAAAAAGCAGGAAAGTCTACTGTGCTTCAAAGCACCCAGCCTGTGTTCTCCTTTCACCATGGGAGGTAGAGGGGAAGTACTCTGCCCTGAGGCTCTCACCTCTCAGCTTCAGAGAATCCATTTTTCCTGAGAATACATTCTGCTAGGAGCCCGTGTCACCTATCAGTGAAGGAGGAGCTGAGCACGCTTCCCAGAGCTGGTCAGATTCAGACAGGCCTCGGGAGTGGGATCCTGTCTGTGTGAAGGTCATCCCTCAGGCTGCCCTCAAGGGGCAAGGTTGGGAAGGAAAGAGAAGGGTCATCTGAGATGCTTTAGGTAGAGGCATTTAGGGGGTGGTCCAGATGGGAGCCTTTGAGGATGATTCACTTTGATAAAAAATAGTAATCAAAAGCCCTACCCAGATTTCCACACTGTCTGTGACCCTAGGCTGTTCCCCAGGACCCACTCCCCCTTTGCATTTTGAATGCATATGCTTCCCTTAGAAGTGAGAGAGGATCACTGTTTGTAAAGCCTGCCTACCTCTGTTCTCTGCTTGCTCTCCCTATCACCCAGGGTTGTGGGGTGAGGAGGTAGTTATTATCTTCCTCAACTTACCAGCAAAAAAGTCAGGGTTGTTCTCAATTCAGGTCGCCAGGTGGGGCACCCAGCCCCACCTGGAGCACCTCCGTGGGTGGGTGGGCTCTGAGGCTGGTAAAATGAGAGGCCTGCACTCAGCCAGCCCTCTATCCAGCAGAGCTTCAGAGCCAGGGCAGGTTGCGGTGAAGACTGAGAAAGGTGGTGATCTGGGAGCCCAGAAAACATTATCCACTGAGACAAAAGAGGAGTTGGGTGCTGCTATGGCCATGCTCCCCACTCCCATGGGTAGAGTAGCTTCAGCCCAGAGCCAGTGACATGGCTGCATCCTTAACCAGGTCCCAGTGCCAACCATGTGTGGCATCTGGGCCCTCTATTATCTGTGATTATCCACGCTTCGCCTCTGCTCCTGCAGCATGTCGAATCAGTAAGTATCAGAATTAATGCCGAGGCTGCTTCATGGAATCAGTTGCACCCCGGTTTCCCCCACGACATCAGCTAGATGAATAATAAGTGTTAGCCAGAAAAAGCAGACCCATTTTGTCCTGCCCAGGGACGTTAATCCGATTAAGAACAATTCAGCACACATAGAATGGATTATGAAACTATCTGCCAGGCAAGATTTGACATTCAAGATATTCTCAGCAAATGCATTCACCTATGCTGAAAACAAATGGAATTTCTGATATTAGACTTCCAGAATTTCCAAATCATTTATTCAACAAACACTCATTGCATGCTAAGTGTGACAAAGCATTGTGTTTGCCGTTCTATTCCTGGGGGGGGGGGGGCGTTGGCACATACATAGATAGGGTTGGGGGGACATTTGGGTGGGGAAGGCTTCCCATATATTTGACTCTTGAGCTGGGCCTCAAAGGGAATAAGAGCATCTGCACAGTAACCGTTTATTCTAATTTTGTTGTATTTCTCCGGAAAAAAAAGCTCCTAAGCATTGTCCCAAGTGCCATTCTGCTCTCTGTGGAAGGTGGGAGGTGACCTGTGCCCATTCAGAAAACATCTTAGGCCTGCGAGGGAGCCAGGAGGGGCTCCCGGCAACTCGGCTGCAGCCCCACTCATCAGAAACCACCGAGGTGGTGGCAGTAACAGATTTTCCAGATGACAATTGAAGGGCTTTAAGAAAGAGAATTGCAGAGGCAAGTCGGAGTGCTGGTAATTGGGCTTCCGGAGCCCAGGAAGGTCTTTGAACATGTACAGAGAGTTTGTCAGCCAGAGAGGGAACTTGGAAGTTCTGCTGCTTGGATCTGATTGACAGAGATAATGAGAGTGGCAGTGTCTGTGGAGAGAAGCTGCTGTTTTATTGAAACATCAGAGCTTACCTTAACCCCTTCTGCCCTGGTTCCTCCACTACTCTGAGCTCCTCCACTTCACTCTCCAGGTACCCCCCACTGCCCAACTCACTTATGGGAAATGCACATCTGGGGGCAGTCTGGAGCCTCCACTGAGGACTCCAGGGCAGGCGAAGGCTCTGCTCATTTCCCAGAGGAGCTGCCAGTCACTTCAGCAGGTGCCCACGGCGCCTGGGATCACACCACATACTCCTGTCCCCACCCAACCCCCAGACCTGCCACCTCTGGGTGTAGGCGAACAAAGGCAGCTGCTCTCCCCTCCCTGCCCCTTTAGCGCATTGGCTTACACTGACCTTCAGGATGGCCCAAACAGTGGCTGCAGATCATTCAAAATGAGGCACAGCCTGCTTAAGTGACAGCTGCCTAGACTGGTTCTCTCCTGCCCCACACCCTCACTCTCCTCCTCTCTAGAAACACCATCTGATCTCATTCTAATCTCCAATCTTTTCAGCATCCACTCATCTCATCCTCTTATAGACCAAGGGAAGGAGCCCAGGACTCACTCCGATTTTCAGTGTTGCTCAGTAGAGTACTCTGTGCCTCCACTCCGGGGCCACGCTTTCCACACAATTCAAACGTGGTCACTGGTGCGAAGCCATCCAATGGCCAGGTGTTTTTCTATGTCTCCTCCCTGTTTTCCACACCTGCTAGCAAGGCAGCTATGACAGAGATTGATCACAAAGCCCCATTAGAGGCCTGGACTTGATGTTTTAATTTTATTCTAAGTTACATGCACTCAGAAGATTTGGAAAACATCCAGATCCTTAAAATGGGAATCAAATTCTCCAAAGGCATAACACTTCAATGAAAGATTCGATGAGACAAATGCTATCCACACATGAGTTAATGACCTAGGGTAGTTTTTCTTTGGGGGTTGGAGGGTAAAGGCATTTTCTTTTTTGCCATAAGTACAAGAAGCATCAATGCTCCCAGAGTAAATAACAATGTAATTATCTAGAAGAGCAAATGGAATCAAGTCACATTTTGCAAACATGAGCATAAAAGGGGGTTCACATGCCATCTTTCTGGACCTCCCAATGTCTAGCAGCAGGTCAGTGACCCTCTTTGCAGAGATGACATCTACTGGGATGGGCCTGGCACAAAGCACGGCCTCCATGTAATACAGGGATCCTTTCTGCTGCGGAGCTCCATCCATATACACCACCTCACTGAGTCATTTAATCTCTAACAACCCTTCCTGTGCAGTTTCAGGTCATGTGACTTTGCCAGGTGTCTGACACTAGTAAGAAACGGAACAAGGATTTGAACCCAGGCCTCCAAGGTCTGTGCCCCTAATCATATTACCCTCCCCTCACCAACACAACACCTACACCTGCTTTCCCGGCAGACCTGCAACGGCTCTTTGATTTCTTCTTAAAAAGAAAGAGCACAACAGAGGAAACATAAAAGCAAAGGCCAGGACAGTCTTCCCAAAACCCCATGAGGTAGCCTGCAGAGGAGACAAGGGGAAAACAGCTAAGCTGCCTTCAGCCTGAAGCTCAGGCAGGAGATTCAGTGCCTACGTGGGGTCCAGTCTCTCAGTGCTCTGCCAGGAGTGTTGGTCGGCTGCTCACACCATGGAGCCGTGCCTCTGCACACGGGTCCTGACTCCAGTGATCCTTCCTTTTAAAGGCAGACGGGAGAGTAATCTTGTCAGTGCAGAAAATTAGGATTTGGGGCTCTGGCATGAAATAATTTGAGCAGAGATACCAGCTGTTTAAGGGAACATGAGCTGCCCTGAACTGGATGATTTAGGGGGTAGGGGGAGGCTAGCCTTGTGAGATGTTGAATTTGGAGACTAGCCCCTCCTGCTGTCCCCACCTAGCTTGTGCTTAGGCAACCCAGAGCTTGCGGGACGATTCCGTGGGGAATCCCACTGGCTCCACAGTGAGGAGGGCCTCTGTGACAGGGTCCCTCAATCTGGCTGCCTGGAAGGAGCTGGTAAAGGGTGCTGGTTTCTGAGCCAGGCTGATGGGAATGCTGCCCAGCAGTTCATCCTCAAGGACTACTTGGTTTAGCCCAATACCCCAGCTTCTGGCTATGAGGACTTCAAACAGCGCCCAGGACGAGATTACAATGGCAGCCCCACAGAGGCCTGGGGAAAGTGAGCTTCAGGTTATCCAGACATCAAATCAGACACCCCTGGGATTTAGTGCCAGCCCTATCATTTACAAGCTGTGTGCCCTCAAGCAACTCACTTCACCAGGTTTGCCTCCACATCCTCCTGGGAAAAATGGGGCTACAGTGACTTCTTATGAAGATACCAGGTAATTCAATTGACAGTAGTTTGGCAAAGAAAAATTTGGTGGTGATGAAACATAATTTAAAAGTGAATGTTCCCATTTAAAAAAAAAAGTAAATGTTTCCAATCACTGAATTTTATGTAGTGATAATATTGATATGGTTTATATGCTTGTTTTTCTGCCATATTGAACACAAGGAAAAATACACCTTGATTATGTCTAATGATTTCAAGTTATCATATTATCTCATGCCTGATAGATACACTATGCATAAAATTTGTAAAAATGGAAACTGATTGACAATATTCACTTTCTGACCAATTCACTAATAAAAGGAAAAAAAAAACCCACAGGCATAATCAGTCAAAATGAACCTGACATTATTTAGAGGCAAAAACACATGAAAATCATTGAACCCCAAATTATTTCCTTTGTTGTTTAAGGTGCTTTAACTGTTTATTTTAATATAAAATCAATGCATAATTATTACAGAAAATAACAAGCAAAAAGAAAAGCATAAAGAGCACTCATGTTGCTACCTGCCCAGAGGCAACCACCATTAACTCTGTGGTATATATCTTTCCCAGGTCTTTTCTATGCGTGTGTATAATTATGGTTTTTTTTGTTTTTGTTTGGTTTTAGTTTTTTACAAAAGCAAGATTATGCCATGTCTGCAGTTATGCAGCCTGTTCTTTTGCCTAATATTACACTATGAGTATATTTCCATTTAAATAGGTACATTTTTGCAACATCTCTGGAAGGCCTGCATTGAATTCTAGGCTTTCCATTGTGTTATATCATAATAAATCCGTAGGTGTAGCACAGGGTCATTTACAATTTTTTTTCTATTACAAAAAGCACAGAGCAGACATAATTGATTTAAATGAATTGGAATTAAGAAGTAAAGGGTGAAAAACAATTACTATAACCTGAACAACAGACAAAAGTACATGAAGATCCTAAAACCTTTACAAAATTATCCTCTGGAGTCTGCAAAACCTGATTGGAGATATTGATTGTGGACCACCTTGTTAATTGACCATTTTTATTGTCCTGAACCAATTTGTTTAACCAAATCCTTCAACCCAATCCCTGTTGCTGCCTCTTGAAAATGAAGGCAAATGATCAGAAAGCCCCTTGCATGGAGTAGGGCAGTGATGGCAAACCTACGACACGCGTGTCAGAGGTGACACTCGAACTCATTTTTTTGGTTGATTTTTGTTAAATGGCATTTAAATATATAAAATAAATATCAAAAATATGTCTTTGTTTTACTATGGTTGCAAATATCAAAAAATTTCTATATGTGACACGGCACCAGAGTTAGGGTTTTTCAAAATGCTGACACGCTGAGCTCAAAAGGTTCGCCATCACTGGAGTAGGGGCTCCATCAAGTCCTGATTCTTCCTTCCATTTCTTTGCTTAACAGTGAAAGGAAGAGGCCACCACAAGTTTTGGTGGTGTCTGTTATAAATAGTGGGTTTACTGGGCTTCCCATGTGCCATTGTTTCATTTGCCCTGGCACCACTAGCTGCCAGCAAGGCAGAATTGGGTCAGTGTCCTCTTAACGAGAAGTTCAAGCCAATTAACCAGATTATTCTTCAATAAACAGTTGCAGAGATCTAGTGTGCATCTGGCCCAGCACTGGTGCTAGGGATACAAAGGGACAATTAAGATGTGGTCCCAGCTTTCTAGGAGCCCACAATCTAGGGAGAAAAGCCAAGTACATGTCACATCTTACTATGGTAGGAAGTACATGAGCATAGAATGAGGGCACCTAGGTCAGGCAGGCTCCATCCTTGGGGGTTAATTTGTGAATGACTGGCTGATGGCTCATCACCCAATCATACCTGTTCCCATGTGTGTCCCTGCAGGTCATCAATGCCATTGAGCAGGACTACCGGCTGCCCCCGCCCATGGACTGCCCAGCTGCTCTACACCAGCTCATGCTGGACTGTTGGCAGAAGGACCGTAATAGCCGGCCCCGCTTTGCTGAGATTGTCAACACCCTGGACAAGATGATCCGGAACCCAGCAAGTCTCAAGACTGTGGCAACCATCACCGCCGTGTGAGTCTAGTGGTTATTAGGTGTGCGTGGTCAGGGGCAAGGCCAATAGCAACACTGCTAGCCTTTTGGTCCATTAAGAGCAAGGGTAAGGTGATTGAGCTTATCCACTAATGGGAGAAATTCCAAAACTGTTCTCTTCCTTTTTCTCTTGGTTCTCTCTAAAATATTCCCTGCCTCCAGCATAGGCTAGACCCATGGTCGGCAAACTGCGGTTCGCGAGCCACATGCAGCTCTTTGGCCCCTTGAGTGTGGCTCTTCCTAAGCCTTAGGAGTACCCTAATTAAGTTAATAACAATGTACCTACCTATATAGTTTAAAAAATTTGGCTCTCAAAAGAAATTTCAATTGTTGATATTTGGCTCTGTTGACTAATGAGTTTGCCAACCGACCACGACTAGACCAAGCATGTCAAACTCAAAGGCTAACACGGGCCAAATAAGGTTTAAGTTTATGTGGGCCACAAAAAAAACAAAAGTTTCAATTTTCATAGAAACATAGGTTTATTTCGATAGAGACATGCTGAATACAAAGGGCTGAAATAAATGAGTAATTGTTAACATAATAGAACATTTTAACAAAAATTAGTATTTTTTCTTGAACATTAACTTACCAGACACTGAATAACTACACAAATTAATAAGCGTAATGCAAATAAACCTATTTTTATTGTTCTCCGAAAGTGAAATATTTCCTGTTGCACACACCAAACAAGTCAGTACAAGACTAATGACATGGCAATTGGCTGCTAAAATATTCGCTGCTAGTATTAGTGGAGAGAAATGGTGTGCCTGCGCGTAAGGTGCATAAGGGAAATGAATGCCACACGATTATAGTAATCAGTCATTAGTGAACATTGTAGTTCGTTATTAATAATTATGTTTAACAGGATATTATAAAAATTAAGTCACAAAATTTTTATTAAAACGTTTCTTACATACCATTATATTGGCTAGGCCGCAAAAATATTCATTGTGGGCTGCGAGTTTGACATGCTTGCTATGTAGACAGATGTCAAGAAACCTGTCTAGGTCTCTACCTCCCATTGGCTTTAGATGGACTGGGCACTGGGTTCTCTAACAGTTGAGCACATCTGATCTGCTTGGTATGAGGCCCCACTTCTGGGCCATCCTGTTTCCAGAAGGCACCCTTTCTGTTAACCACTCCAGTCTGTTAGGCAGGTGGAGCTGCAGACCTGGAACCTTGGCCAACCAATTAGCAAGCAAAGGCCCTGATTGCTAGGGGACAAAGATACAAAGCAATGGGATTTGTTATGAGCAAATGAACAGAATAACTGTCAAGTACTGTCAGCAACTATCAGTTGTACATTTGCAGGGTTAACTCATTTATTATTCATCCTTTTAACCAAAGTTTATTGGGTTAAGCACTGTGTCCATTGTGGCACTACAGAATGACTAAGGTAGACATGGTCCCCGTCCTCGTGGAGCTTTGAGTCATTTAGATAATCACCCAAAGATCAGGGTGGCAGGTGCCTGATGCTTGGAGAGCATCTACCTTCCTCTGTTGTCAGGGAGACATCCCTGATGACAGCTGAAGAGAGGGAGTGCATTAACAGAATGAAAGGAATATGGGAGTAGAGGGGCCAGGGTACAGCATGTGCAAAGGCCTGAGGGTGGAAAGGACAGGGCTAGTGTGTGGAGTACAGTTTGTGAGGGGGCAGGTTGGTGGCTAACGCTGGTGAGGTGGGTGAGGGCCAGACACTCAGAGCGTTTAGGGCCTGCTAAGAATTCTGGGCTTGATTTTCAGAGCAATGAGCATCCCTTAAAGCAGCGGTCACCAACCGGTGGTCTGTGAGGTCCGAAAGGTCGGCAACCACTGCCTTAGAGGGTTTGACTTGAATCAGGAATAGGTGAGGGTTATTGACATAATCACATCTGCATTTGTAAGAAAGAGCATCAGGCAACAGTGTGGAACTTAGGTTGAGGGGAACAAGCATGCACGAAGAAAAAGCACTGCAGTAATCATGACAGAGAAGGTAGGGTCTTAAGTCAGGGGAATGGTATGGAAAGAAGTGGATGAGTTTGAACGATTTTGAAGGTCAAATCTTTATGACTTGGTAAAGGATTGGGCATTGGTGCTGAAGATGTGTCAAGAAGGCACCCTGGTTTCCAGACTGGGTACCTGGGTGTCTGCTTTGAGAATGTGCCAGGGAAGATCAGTGGTGGGCCCTTCTGTTCCATTTATTTCAATTAGCTGAGGACAAAACCAGAAAGCCAAATGTTAACAATAGATTTGGGGAGGTGGCAGTGAACTGTATATATTTTTAAAAGCTCTTAGATTTCAGTTTACAAGGGAGTCCTGAGCCTTCCCTTCCCTTTATACTGCATGCTGGTCAATCAGCCTGTCTGGGCTGACTGACGTGTGGCAGTGCCCAGAGGCAGAGGGACTAGCCACCTGGCCCTGAGAAGCCATGCCAACTCAGGAACCTGGAAGGAAGGGTCAGCACAGGGCTCCACTGTCAAGCATGTGCCGCCCCACGTGGAGTCTGCCATTGCCCGGAGCATGGCTCTCCGCACACTGCTGCAGCTGTGAAGTCACCTGCTCCTCTCTGTCTCACAGGCCTTCCCAGCCCCTGCTAGACCGCTCTATCCCAGACTTCACGGCCTTTACCACCGTGGATGACTGGCTCAGTGCCATCAAAATGGTTCAGTACAGGGACAGCTTCCTCACCGCCGGCTTCACCTCCCTCCAGCTGGTCACCCAGATGACATCAGAGTAAGTGATGAGAATCGTCTCTGTCCAGCCTGTGGGTGGGGGTCAAGGCTCCTTCCCTGCCATTGTCCTTGGTACCAGTCCTGACTTCTGGCTTCAGCTCCAGATCTCCTCTCTGAATGGAACCAGGCCGGTGGGGGCGCACCTTGGAAAAAAAGGAGGCAAGGCTGAAGGTGGGGAGGCTGAGATGGTTCTGGGCCCCAAATGAGAGTTATTCAGTCATTGCCATATGTCATTTGCCTAATCACCACGAGTCGCTCCTCCCTTTAAATTTTTAAACTCAGCCTATCAAAGGGAGCATCCAGATGGAAAGAACACAGCCAGCCAGCACTTTAACAACATAGCAGGCAGAGGCACGGCCCTGACTCAGCAACAGTTGCAGATGTGGGGGAGCTTGTTCATACCTACATAGCACTTGTAAATAAGTATACATTTCCACCCCCCACAAATCACTTACCAGTCTGCAGCGCCCAAAGGACTCTGGAGGGATACAAAACCCAACATTATTCAGATAAAATGAGAGCCAGAAAGGGTCTTAAAGATCCATGCAGTCCATCATTTCGCCAGGAATGTTCTGAGTAGCACCTGTTCTGGGAAATGCTAATAGGTTCTCCTTGGAAAAAAGGTCCCCCGGTCAAATAAATTTAGGAAATGCCGCACACTTTATCACTCTCTTGGCTATTCAGGACACATATTAGCATTGAAAAGGCCATGAGAAATCCTGAAATAAAGAAACCCATTTAAAATTATTCAATACCATGGAGCCACATTTTTGAGAGGCAGGGTTTGTGGAACTGTAGTTTGAGAAATATTTATGTAGTTCCACCCCTTTCATTCAGCAGGTTCAGAAAGTGGGTGAAGTCAGTTCCTGAAGATTCTAGCTCATGATTGGCAGAGCAGGCCTAATGCCTGCGTTCCTGACTGCCAGCTCCATATCCTTCTCCCAGTCCATCCCAGGGCCACAGCAGCACCCATACTTTGCTGCACACTAGAATCACCTGGGACTCTTTAAAGGGACTGATACCTGATATTGTAACTTCATTGGGATTTTAAAAACTGCCCAAGTGATTCTATAATGCAGTCAAGATTCTATAATGCACTGAACTAAAGTTGGTCTAAAGTCGGTCAAATTTTGAATACACACCCATGCACATACACACACACATAACCCAGAGGGGACCTCACTGGCTGCCCAGACTAAAACGTGTACTGACAGCACTGGGTTTGCTGGTCTGTAACACACATTTTCCATGGTAGAGGATCGATCAGTCCACAAACAGCTGGAAACACTTACTGATCACCTGTTTTGTGTCGGGCACAGACGTAGTTGTGGGGCTACCCTCCTAGGGCAGGCCAGTGGCTGAGTTCCACGGGAGGGAGTGGTCACCTACGCCCAGCAATTGAGCCCCAGAGGGACGGCTTCTGAATACTCGGCCTCGGTCCCCCACTCCTGCTTTGCAGTCCATCTTCCTGGAGTCCAGTTCCACCTCTCTGAGGTTCATTCTTGCCAGAAATGATGGCACCTCCACTTCCTCCAGGGAGGTAGGTGACTTGAATGAGCATCTAGTCTTGGATCCACTAAACTTCAGACTTCATTTTTTAAACCTGGGTTCATTTCCTGCTGATGCCTAAAAAAGATGGTCCCTGACATAATGAATTATTGTCAGACACCAAAAATAAAACAGAAGCATTGACTGGTGAAAAACCAGCTTCCCAATCTCGCAGAATTAAAGTGGATGGCGCAGATGATTGGGGGCCTGGGTGCAGGGACCGAAGTGGGTGTTCATGAAGATGAGGCTACTCCTGCTTCCCCTAGATGAGTATGAGGGCAGTCATCACCTGATCACCTACAAACAGAAGGAATCAAGGGAAATAATTTCCCGAGTCCGAGAATAGCCACCATGAAAAGAACAAAGGAAAGTGAAACCTAAAATTAAGGAATTTAATTTAGTTCAAAGTAAAAATGTCCACACACTATTGCAGCAATTTAGTTTATCTTCTTGGAGATAGAAGATGGAAAAAGAATATGAGCAACTAAATAAATAAAATAGGTTGCGGGACAATTTGTGAATTTAAAATTCAAGTACACCTCCCAAACATGTTACATGTTTGCTAAAAAGACACGGGGCAATTTAATCATCTAAACCTGCTGCAGCCTGTGGGGCACTGACCACCTGCTGAAAGGAGGGGGATCAGGAAAGCGGCGGCGGCACAGTGGGTGGAGGTCCAGCACAGGGTCCTCCTTGGGGGTCAAGTGCACAGTGTACAAAGTGAGCTGCTGTGCTGGAGACCCAGAGCTTTGGGGGGAGTACAGGTAGCACCTTAAAAGAGTTTGAGAGCAGCCCAGCAGGGTAGCTGAGGCCTAGTGGTCTTGAATTTGAACCCCAGCTCCCCGAATGCTCCCCCACTGTGTGATCTAGAGCATGTTACTTCTCTGAGCCATAGTTGCCTTTTCTATAAATATGTCTATAATAGTGCCCATCTCATTGGTTTGTGGCAAGTGGAATAGCACATGCTAAGCACTTGGCCTATTGCCTATTTCCTTCCCTACAGGATGCACAGGAGAAATGATTGCTCTTAAAGTATTATCATTGAATTTAAATGGTTTGTCGATTTTTACATAATGCTTCCATAGGTATGAATGAGTTAGTATATGGCACTTGAAAAGTACTCAAGCACTGTCATGTTATTATTAAGGAAAGAAGCATGGGTCTCCCCAAAGTCAAATATAAGCCATGAACTTGTTCATATTAAGACTCATAGCTCAAAGATGAATCCATACCAAATCCCTATCCTAGTCCTTGGATTCCTGCTTGGACAGATATTTGAAAGTTAAACCTTTGAGATCACCCTTCTTAAAAATGTATGATATTAAAATTCAAACAGAGGCACAAAATGGAAACTTGGGGGGAAAACATCAGAAAACCAAGCAAGCCCCACATCCTTTCAGTCACAGCAGGTGATCACTAATTTAGCCAGAAAGCCACAGAATAGCTGAAGCCCCATACAACATGTGCTGGGGGTGCTGGAAAAAAACAACAAAGGAAACTTCTAGTTTACCTAGAGTCATGGACACAATGAAGGGGCTGCTCCAGATCCTTCCAGGATTATCTAAATTGGAGGGGGCATTGGAGACAAGATCTACTCCATGGAGAGAGTGAAGTTCAGTAAGGAAATATCCAGGTAGGCATTTGCTAAAGACTCTTAAACTTGGGATCCTTGGATTTTAAACATTTGCACTTACCTACCCAACTTCTTGGGTCTTCAACACTTTTATTTGCTTTCTATGATGAATTTTGATCTCTGAAAAGCTGCTGTAACATTAAAGTGCCTTCTTTTGTGTTTTCCCCCTCCTAGAGACCTCCTGAGAATAGGGGTCACCTTGGCAGGTCACCAGAAGAAGATCCTGAACAGCATTCATTCTATGAGGGTCCAGATGAGTCAGTCACCAACGGCAATGGCATGAGAACTCTCATTTTCTGGGGGAAGGAGAGGAAGAAAAAGGACCAGACTCAAGGGGGAGCCAGAGGTTGAACACTGTGGAATGTTCTGGAGAGATTGGCTTCTCCATTGAGAAATGTGTCACATATGTGAAGAAAAAACTGGACCTGCTCCTCATAGTCAACCTTCATTTCTCAGTGACAGAAGCATGTTTATGATGCCGTGGGAAACAAAATAGATAATACAAATATGAAGAGGTGATGTTCAGCGGAAGTGAAGACACAAGAGTATGCATCAGGGTTTCAAGAGTGAACTCAGCTCCCCCCTCAGTGGGCTGGAGTCATCTGTCCACAGGAAGGAAGGGAAGGAGGTGGAGGGAAGAAACAGAGCAGCGTTCCATTTTCTTCCTCGCCAATGACATTCTTTTCTTTTCTCCTTCTGTACTCCTCCCCAAGAGTCCTCTCCCTTCTCCCACATCCATTTCCCTTTGCTCACGACTCATGTAGGGAAGTTTCTTCAAACCAACCCCAGCTCCTGAGTCTCCAGATGTCGTTCCGTCAGTTGCCAAAGGACTTTGCTGACCACTGCATGGGGGATCCGACCAATTCAATTAATGTCTTCATATTGAAGAAGAGATGTACCTTCAATTGAAAACCTTGTTTTTCTTTTGTTTGCATTTTCTGCAAAAAGGAAAAAGAAACCACAAATTGGAAAAGAAAAAAAAAAGAAAACCTGTTTCCATGTGTGCGTGAGCACACATATGTACGTCTGTGTTCTAAGATGACTGTGCTTGTTCGTAACAGATGCAAACAAAGGTCTAGGAAGTCTTGGCCTGGAAAATTCGAAGGGGCAGGAACGTATTGTTGGTTTTGGTTTTCTGATTGGCCCAGGTGGCCTATTGGCTCAATGGGGAGAGGGTAGGAAGAAAAATAAAATGAAATTGGGGGAAAACTCTCAAGAGCTTGCAAATTCAGACAGGAAACAGGTGAGTGGTTTGAATTGGATGCAGTGTGGGCCATTCTAGAATGATACTGACTGATGAATTATTCTTGGTAACATCTGAAGAGAAGGAGAAGGAAAGTGTGTCTGGAGAATGTTCTTCCACATCCTGGAATCTGCAATTTAAGAGGTGGCAAGGGAGGAGTCTTCTTACCTTACCCGTGGACTGGCTTAAGCCGTATGGCATCCGAGGAATGTTTCAAGTGTGTCTGTGTCTCTCTGCATTCCTTCTGTACCTCATTGTTCGATTCACTTTTGTAAATTCCACCTAACATTTAAATATTTTTAATTTCTCCTTTTACCTTAATCTCCTTGCTAATTTTATCTGTCTAATTAAAATGAGCAGAAGCATGTCTGGGTTTACATAGAATGGTGTCAGAGCATGTGTTCCTGGACCCCACGGGGTCTGTGCCCAAGTGATGGGAGAATCCTTAACAAACATTTTTCTTCCCTCTAATGGGAGGGAGGGTACACATCCGGATCCTGTGACTCCCGAGAAGCAGAATCTATTGAAATCACTCTCACGGTTGTGACCCAAAGGAAGAACCAAATAAATATGCGGCTCTGAAGTCTCAAACATGCACCTTTAAGAAGTTACTGGGAAATAAACATAAACAATCACCAGTAAGACATGATCAGCCCTGCTTTCAGTTCAAACACTGCATTTGAGAAATTCACATCCAGGCCAATTTAGGAAGAGCCACTACAGACTATTGTGGTGTGTCTGGGCACATGCATTTGGAGGGGAGGGTTGTGAGGCAATTAAGAGGATTATAGTTCTCACGTAGGTTAATATATATTAAGGTGAGATAAGCCTTTTTCCCTAGTTCTAGGTAACTTTGAACTTGGGGAGGTCCTTACCTTCTGAAGCCCCTTTGAGGAGGCTCATAGGCCTAGGGGTACAGGTCCAAAGCAGGGCCGCCCCTTCTTAAAGCACCACCCTTGTGTTTAACCCCCACGGGACAGGAGGAGATGGTCAAAACAGTCTCAGAAGATTCACATATGGTTGCAAGGGGCCCCCAATCCAGCCACATAGTGTGTAAAAAAGACAATTTCCCCTAAGTAATAGCTTGCCAATTCTATGCACAGTTTGCTAATTACCCCCAAAGACCTCAATCCGTGAAATGTCTTACAAGTCTAGGCAGTTCAACTAATCTACTCTCAATTTTCCACAGGAATGAATTTTAATTTATCACCAAATTTCTCAGGCAGCCTCCTCAACCCGAGATCCTCATTGAGCCTCCACTAATGCCAGCTCACCTTCTGGCTGCAGACAAAGTAAGGTCAAGGTGAAGGTCGTGCCACATCCTTTCGTTTCATTTTACCATAAAACCCCACAAAAGAGAGAGAAAGAACCCAAAGTGCACAAGGGGAAAGCATGAAGGGTTAGCAGAGCCAAGACCAGGGCCTCCAAGCATAGCTCTTAATGGGAGGGGCAGGACAAATCTCTTGACATCCCCCCAACCCCCCCCCCAGGTGCCAAGCACGGCTTCACATGCTAGGCTTCCCCAACCCCACCCCCCAAAATATGGTGTGTCTCTCGAGAGTGAGACATCATGCTTTCCACCTATGGCATGAAGCCATTCACCTCTCTGAGCCTCAGTTTCCTTATGTGTGTTATCAGATAGTGGTAACTACCTTTGATGGAGACTATCATTCCTAAGCAGGTTCTCTATGCCAGGCATGTTCTGAGTACTTTACATACATGATTAACTCTCTTCCTCACAATTATCTTGTGAAGTCCTAGAAGATACTGTAGTGCCTCCAATTTTCAGATGAGAAAACTGAGAGACAGAGACCTTGCCTAGATCACACAGAAGCAGAGTCAGGCTTTGACTCAGGCAATCTAACCCCTTGCTCTTAACCACTATCTCCGTGGGCCTCACACTTGAGCATGCATTAGCCTCACCTGGAGGGTGTGTTAAAACACAGGTCGTGGAGCCCCACCCTCGGGTTTTCTGATTCAGTAGATCTGGAGTGGAAACCAAGAATGTGCACTTCTCACAGGTTGACAGGTGGTACTGCTGCTGTTGGTCCAGAGACCACACTTGAGAACCACTGCAGGACACTAACCTAGCTTCCTGGAATGAATGGCAATAGATGTGAAGTCCTGGACTCTGGGAATGATAGTCATTGAGGTTTTGAGCTACCCAGGAAGAGGGAAATGAATCCTCACACCCTTGGGAATGAAGGGATGGGAGAGGCTGGTCTAACAGAGGTATCTGTCCTCACTGGCCTTTAGTGCCAGGAGACTTTACTCACCCCTTCAAAAGAGCTCCCTGAGGAGAATGCTCACTGCTAACGAGACCCCCAATCCTCTGAATTTCACTACCACCTTATCATCTGGCAGAGGATTAATTCTAAGTCATATCCTTTCTTTTTTTAAAATATATTTTTAATTTCAGAGAGGAAGGGAGAGAGAGAGGGAGAGAAGTAGAAACATAAATAATGAGAATCATCAATCAGCTGCCTCCTGCATGCCCACTACTTGGGATTGAGAGTGCAACCCGGTCATGTGCCCTGACTGGGAATTGAACCGTGACCTCCTGGTTCATAGATCTACACTCAACCACTGAGCCACACCATCCAGGCTAAGTCATATCCTTTCTTAAAAATACACTTTTTACAGTGGTCAGTGGCCTATGCCCCTGTGAGCCAGGCTAAAGAGATGGAACCTACCACTGGGCTCACAGAGAGGAAGCCTTTGCCAGACATACCTATGGCCACCAAGATTCAGGTGGGTGGATAGTGCACAAGAGACTCTGGGAGATGTTTAATTAATGTTCCTGGACCAAATGTTATGGGAATGGAGGCAATCTGTGGTAAAGTCTTAGAGATTATGAGCCACCTTTCTGTGCCCACCCCCACTGTAATACTTGAAGACAGGAATGAAAGGTAGAGAGTAAATGCATCTATAGAGCATATGTTTACTGTATCATCTGAAGATCACTGAAGCTCATAGATGCCAAATAGACACACGATACTAAAATCATATGCCTCCCCCACCTACCACCTCCCTTTCCCCTCTCCCCAAAGTTATGTGTAGAGCTAGGTCACTGACTTTCACAGAGGATAGCTGAAATCAAGTGAGGACTACAAATTATACTTGACCAGCATTTGTGAAGAGAACAGAAATCAGTGAGGACTGAAGAATAGAAGTCCAGGAATATTGAAGGACAGAAAGAGTGAGACATCAGGCAAGAGGGTGACAGTCTACACAAGTGTTAGTTAAAAAATGAAAGATTCTAACAGCTTCATTTTGTTCTAAGAAGGTCTTTGAGGGCTAGCCCAGGAATCTTATTATTTCAGAAATAATAATGGCTCTGGCACCAATGGCCTAAGGGCATGATTGGGTCCCTGGTAAGTGAAACAGGGGGAAGGACAGCCATGATGGAGTACCAGCAGCCAACAGGTACCATGCGGTGTTCTCTATCACCAGGAAGAAGGCTAAACACTCGGTATTCATGTTGGAGTGAGCTCAGCTTTCACCGAGAAGCCCTGCAGTTCACATGGTAGTGACAGGGTCATTTTCAAAAGTAGCCAGAGGTTTTGTATTGTCTAGGATGGGTTTGGGGGGTGGTGGTGGTGGTAGTAGCGGGAAATCGCTAAGGTCACAGAAAGGTTGTCAAAGGGGAAGAAGGCGGCTGGATCACACAGGAAGGTCATACAAGTTGATTGAGGTCTAATGGCAACTTTGTTCACCACCAGGGCATCTCTTGAGAACAGCAATTTCCAAATGAAAACATGTGCACAGAGGTCTGAGAACAAACTCTCAGTCCCTCTCAGAGGGTACCAGCCCTGGTGGTGGTGGTGGTGGTGGTGGTGGCGGCGGCGGCAATGTGTTCTATAGACCCTGCTTAAGGCTGGGTGGGATAGACACCTTCCAGCAGTGGTGGATGGACCTCCATCACACACCTGGGAGAAAAGGAGAGTCTTCCCCCCATCTCCCCTGGAGTGCCTCCTGGGCTGACTCTTTATCACAGGCCCTTAATGGGTTCCTGTGTTGCCGAAAGTCACAACTTGGCACACATAGCATTCCCAGCCAGAACTTTCCAGAGTCTCAGAGTGGGAGTGAACACAGGTCATGTCCTGTTCACCTCTACCCATCACCCAACAACCTGACTAACAGAGAAGCTGCTCGACACATATTTGGTGATTTAAATAAGTTTGAGTTGAAAAAGTTTAACATGTCATTATTTTACCTACTGAAGTCCATGACCTTAAATGGCATGCTTTTAAAGAAATTAATCCCTAGGTATTCCATTGGAATCTTTCTCACTTACTCTTTACTGCTATCAATTGTAAATTATTCTAATTTTAGTTTTGTGAAGTTTAACGCACCCCTTTTTAACCCTGTCTGCATCTTTAATACGATGTCATAATCTTTCCCAGAGCACAGGCTGGGGAAAGCAACATCCCACCAAATGTCAGTCACTGTGAAAAGTCCCGAAGAAGCAATGAATGTGGCACTGTCTCTGGTACAATAGAGACAAATCAGAAGGGCAGTGACAGGCAGTGCCATTCTTCTGAGAGCAGAAACAGGGCTGCTGTCCTACTAGGGTGATATCAGCTGGGCAGAACAGACAGGCAGGACTTCCCTGGCAGGGAAACTTCATTGTGTCTTTTGCCATTATCTGGACCCCGAGACTTCTTTCCAAGAGTAATTTTACCTTTATAACTCCCCCTACTCCAAGATTTCCTGTAGCCACCCATTCTCCAGAAGAAAAAGTTGGAGAAAACAGAACAAAATTATGGGGGAATAAGCCACATCCCAGGTCCTGAGATACTGAGTCCAGGCTGTTCTCCTAAAAGAGAGGGGGGGGTCTCTTCACCCCAAGAAAACTTTGATTTGTTTCTTGTCTTTAAATTCATGTTTGCATGTAGCTCTGGAAAGGACTTTCTGACACAGACTATGATGACAAGTTCCAGTTTCTGTCTTTATAGCAGAATTCAACTCTGTACATAACTTCAACAGAGAAATAAACAGGGTTATGGCGTCACAGAGGAGGGCACTGCTATTGGCTAGGGAGCCAAAGAAGGCATCTCTGAGGGGGTATCTACCAAACGTGAACCTGAGGAGTGAAAGGATTTATCAGATTAGGAAGGTGAGATGTTAGTGGTGGGACTAGTGTTGTAGGTGGAGGGAACAGCATGTACAAAGGTTCAAAAGCCACAGAGCAGACGGCATGTTTGTGAGATCATAGACTGTTCAGCAGGGCTGAAGAATGGAGTGCTGGATGTGGGTGCCAGGCTGGGGGTAGTTGGTAGGGGCTAGCAGCTAGCCGCTAGCTCATGAAGGGTCTTTAGAGCATAAGGAAGCTCGGTATTATTTTGAATGCAATTGGTGGAAAGTGAGTTGAAGCAAGGAAATCACTCTGGCCACTACATGGAAAATGGAGTGGAGTTGCCAGACTCAATTCTGGGAGACTAGTTAGGAAGCTGGTGCAATAATGTGGGCAAAAGATGGTGGTGACTTGGGTGAGGGTGTGAAGTAGCAGTGAGGATGGAGGTAAGCAGACTGATTGAATAAATATGAGCGAGATCAGATCAGCAGGAGGTGGAGGTGGGTTTGCTGCTGGAGGAGATGGATGGAGGAATCAAGGATGACCCCCCAAGTTTCTGCTTTGGGCAACTGAGTGTATTCTGATACCCTTTATTGAAATAAGGGATATAAAAGGAAGAAGAAATTGGGAACAATAGGAACTTGAGTGGCCCATGGGTCACTGGATACAGGGGTCCATAATTGAGCAGAGAGACTTGGGCTGATGATATAGATTTGGGAGTCATGCTTTCTCTTGACTGTAACGAAAGCCACAGGAGTGGAAGAATTTACTGCAGGAGAATGTGAGAATGGAAACACACGGGGGCCCGCATGGGACCCTGAAAAGACAGCAATATTTAAAAGGTGTCTAGGGAAACAAAGGCTCACAGAGAGGTAGGGATAGAGCCATTGCAGGGGATGGAGGAAAGCCAGGAGCAGGCAGTGATAGTGGAGCCAAAGGAAACCTTTCTGAAAGGGAATAGTGGTCCCAGGGCCCAGTGTTGCCAGGGAGAGCTAATATGAGGTGAAGATTGAAAACTGCCCATGGTTTAGCCACAGGAGGTCTCAGGTGACTTTGGTAAGGACAGTTTCAGCAGAGAGGTGGTGGCAGAAGACACTGGATGGAATGAAGAAAGGGAGGACATTACTATCTTTCAAGAAACTGGACTTTGAAGGGGAGAAGAAAAATAAGGATGGAGCTGGAGGAGGCTCCTTTTGGTCATTGTTATTTTGCTGTGTTTTAGTGGGAAAGACTTGAGTGTGTTTAAAAGCTAATCAAAAAGAATCCGTGAAGAAAAAAGAGGATAACCATTGAGAGGGTCAAGCCCACACAGAAGGGAGTACAGCAGGAGGGATGGTGCAGCTTAAAGTGCAGCCTTGCTAATTGGGTTTGGAGGATGAATGAAATGAGGAATGATGTGAGTTTCTAGCAGAACTCCAGCTAACTTTCCCATTTCCTCACAATCTAATCACTTAGTTTCTGCAGCCTCTTCTGCAGACAGTCGAAGAGCTGTGACTGAACCCATGGGCCTTGCCATCACAATGCTAGAGTGACAAAGCCAGCACGCCCATTTTTCATCAAATAGATGAGTGGGTAGTGAGAGAATCTGTTGAGAAACAAATATGAAGCATCACAAGCCCATTTCCTACTCAGAATCCCTCTGTAGCTGCCCAACCCCAATGGGAAAAAGTCCAAATTCCTGATCACAAAAGGAATGCTCATGCCCACCTCCCAGCCAAACTTCCCACCAGACAACACCTGCTGCCTGCATAGGCCCTTTCCACCTGTTTCTGTACTCATGGCTGTTCCTGTGGGAGGATCCCCTCCACTCCCCAGCTCATGAGCCCATCAGGCCCCAGTTCAATGTCACAGGTTATGGGTGGCCCAGTCTACAGTCAGTCACCTCCTCTATCTCCTAAACAATTGTCCTTACTGCCATCATATCCCACCCTATAGTCTGTGAGCTCCGTATATCATATTCATCTGTGTATCTCCAGCACCCAGTACAGGGCCCACACATACTAGTAATAACTGTTAATGGGAAGAAGGCATGGCCAGGCCAAGGGAGACTAAGTCCAGAAGGGAGGAACATTCTGGGAGAGTTGGAATCAAGAAATAGATAACCCCTGGGAATAGATAAGAGAGCCTCAGCCACAGAGGAGGGAAGGTGTACCAGGGGGAGAGGTTGATCTAGGATGGTAATGAGAGGCCACCTGCACTGGCGGTCACCATGGCATGTTGAAGTCACCACTGCAAAGTCCCGAGGAAGTTCACGGACACCCTAGTGAGTGGACAGGCCCAACAACAAGACCAACCAAGCAAGCAGTTGTATTGGGAACTAGGGTAGGGACATGAGGAGAAGAGACTGGTAACATCAAAGCAAGACTCCACTCATCCATTCAGCCAATATGCATGAGGCTGCTGCTGGGCCAGGAAAGCAGGTCAGACAGAGAGGAACCCTGGCTTTCCCACTCATTTGATGTATGTTTGGGCAGCTAAGCAGCCTCCTCAACTGCTGCTTTCCCAGCACTCACACAAGACAGAAACAACTTAACTGAGTGGAGCGCTAGGGCAGTTCTAGGGCAGTGATGGTGAACCTTTTGAGTTCGGTGTGTCAGCATTTTGAAAAACCCTAACTTAACTCTGGTGTCGTGTCACATATAGAAATTTTTTGATATTTGCAACCATAGGAAAGCAAAGACTTATATTTTTGATATTTATTTTATATATTTAAATGCCATTTAACAAAGAAAAATCAGCCAAAAAAATGAGTTCGCGTGTCACCTGACACGCGTGTCATAGGTTCGCCATCACTGTTCTAGAGGATTTTTACTACTATGGGGCACAACCCTCATCGTGCACAGCAATTTTTACCTGTTCAGATGCTGTGGTATCTGTTGAATAAGCAGGTGGGCGGCCAAGTGTCAGCTTGGGGCTCTAGCTGCCTATGTCAGGGGCTTGGGCAGGAAATAAAAACCTCAAAAATGTCCAATATCTAAGCTATATGAACAGAACACACTGCTTATAAATCTGAGCAGTTAGCTCACCTTTTGCTGAATCGCTGTGGTTCCATGTTCACTCTCTGAGTCCCCCACCCCATGCTAGAGCAACAGGGCTGGATGACAGCCCAGCTCTGCTCCCCCAGCACCCACTGGGAAAGGTCGGGACCCAGGAGGCAGAGATTACAAGTGCTCACCTCTGAAAACCAGCGGGCTTTGGCACGCCAACTAGGCTTTCCTTTTTTGATCACAGACATCTTGGGGATCTCTAACCATAGCCAAGAGATTTTCAGAGGCAGATAAGCTGATTAGGGCTCCCATACCAGGTTTCATCTAAGAGTGAGAGCTGGAAGTGTTCTACATGTAGAATTTAAAGTGAGTCTTTCTAACAGTTAATTAGAGGAAGTGCTCCTGGGGTGGGGGTTGGAAATATGATCACTTGAGAAGTTCTCAAAAATAATCATCACAACTTCAATGATATAATTGGCAATAGCAATTGCTACTTTTTTTTTTTTGAGCACTTGCTATGAGCCAGGCACGCTAAGTACTTATACAACTGGTATTATTATACCCTTTCTGAAAATGAATTAGCTAGTAAGGCTCAGAGAAGCCCAAGTTAAAGAGTTAGAATTTGAAACCAGGTTATTTGCCTAAAGTGTATTCTCTGATTTACCAAGTATACTGCCATTTGAGCTAGGCTTCTTCTAGGGATTCCTACTGTCCATTCCCGTCCTGTCACACAGCACAGATGACTCTTACACTCTGAGGCTTTGTGTCTGTAAAATGAGGGTGGTATTATCTACTCCACAAAGTTTGTGTGAGGGTGAAATGAGGGGCTACATATAAATCACATAGCCTCATTCCTGGTTCTCAAGGAGATGCAATAAGTGCTGACTGGCATCAGCTAGTTTATTTTTTTTCTAGGGATTTGGGAACATGGCCTAAAAATAGAAAGCAAATCAGTGCCTGAGGTTTGTTGTAAGAAGTCTTCTTGCCTTCTAATAAAGGTCAAGCCTTAACCTCTGTGGATTTGGGGTTTTGTGAACTTCACAGTTGTGTGTATATCTGTCATCTTAATCATTTCTGCCCTTCACCTTGCATGTTTGCAGAGACTGGAATCGAGCTTTGCCTTGCTCCTAGGTGGATTCCCAGGCTGGCTGTCATATTGGAGCAGTGGTTGCATTCTGGAAACTTCTTCAATATGCTGCATAGGCACATGGCTTGCTTGCTTTCACAGACCAGGAGCCTGTCCTTCCTGGTGCTAAGCCAAGTCTCCCCTTTGGATTCAAGACCAATTTCTGGGCCTATCAGTCACTAAGAGCTTCCTTCAGTTAATAACTGTTCAGAAATTTTCTTGTGACTGAAAAGCCTTCCTTAGGGATCAACCTACTGGGTTTCCAAGAGTGCCGAGGGTACTATCGGTGGGCAAGAGGGTTTTAGGATGCGTGTGTCCAAATTACATAGATCATAATAATTACACATTTTAATGTAGAGAAAAATATATCCAGCACATAAAACGCATAATTTTACAGATATTATGAAGTCTCCTCTTAAAATAAATTTATTCAAGTAAAACCACATCTTGGTTTTAAGAAAAAATAGTAACTAAATAAGAGTAAAATTCATATGTGGATATGGCAAAAAAATCATGAAGGAGAAAACTGAAAAACAGAAGTTTGGAAACCTATGAATCTGTCTCACTTTTCTTTGCACTTCCCAACTCCTGCTGTGGCACTCACTGTCCCCATGGTTTGGCCATCCCCTCCACCCCCTCTCCTGTCCTGTTGTTGCAGCTGGACCAATGCCCTGGAACACCACATCCTTTCACCTGGCTGCTTCCTGGCCATCCTGTGAGCCTCAGCTGCACTTGAAGGCATTCCCAAGTCCTCTCTACAGGTCAGCTGCTTCTCCTCTGAGGCCCCTCAACTCTCTGTTCTTCTCACCATCATGATTTCACTCTCTGTATTGTAATGGTCTGTTGATGGGTCCGTATCCCACTCTCCCAGCCTGGGAGCTTTGCCAAATTGGAGAGCATGTCTTATTCATGGCTGAATCTATAAGCCTGTGGCACAGTCATCACACAATACATCTGATGAATAAGTGAACTAATCATTGCATCCATGTACCTTTGCCATCTCTTGCCTTCAATCGAAGAGCCCAAAGGACCAACAACACTCATTGATTACATTGATTCTTCTTGAAGTTACTGCACCCCAGGCTCAAGGTTGGGCCACATTTACTACAATTCTTTACAACCGTGTTTATATCACCCTGCTCACATGGTTTTATTTGTGCTTTTGCTAAAGGAAAATGCAGCAGCTGAGCAGGGCACCTGGTGATGGGTCTCCCTGCAGAACAGAGCAGATGGCACCAAGCCTTGCATCCACTTTGCCCAGTGGAGCAAGGGTTCCTTTACCTATTGGTGACCTCCAGCCTTACTCACAATCTGATACTTTCCAAATGCAAAATGCCTACTGCAACTTTGAAAGATACTCTCTCTGACATCCAATTTAACAATTAACAATTTTTTTATTGTTTTCTCCCACCAGGGGCTCAGCTCCTGCTGGGATGTTTCACAGAGAAGGCAGTGTGCCAAGCATTAACTTGTCTGGCCCAGGGGGCATAACTGTACAGCTGATTTCATTTGAATGAACATCATTCCTTTGGTCTTATTTCCAAACTGTCATATGGTGCTGAAATTTAGTTAACTCCTTGTGTCCTGGGTCCTGCCGCCAGCTACAGAGCAAGAAAATCTAGCATATCTTCCAAACTTTGGTACAGCAGATCTAATCCAAGGGATGTCAAAAATGTTCTGTAAAGAGCCAGATGGTAAATATTTTAGACTTGGGGACCATATGGTTTCTGTTGCAACTATTCAACTCTGCCATTGAGGGTGAAAAGTAGTCATAGATGACATATAGGTGACTGGGTGTGGCTCTGTTCCTATTAAACTTTCTTGACAAAGGTAGGTGAAGGGCTGCATAATTTGGCGAGCCTGACCTACCTAGTGCTTAAAAATCAGGCCAACCTGGACGCACCTGCCTAAGGTGGACTGGAGGAGCAATGGCTGGAGTCAGGGAGACTGTGGCAAAGTTCAGGAATCCAGAATATTTGTAAAAGCCTCAGTAACTAAATCCCAATCCTGGGCCTGGCTGATCAGTCCTGTCATGGCAGTCCTTACCAATGGTTTCTTGACAGCTGTTTCAGGAGAATTTACTGTACTAGAATCCCGCTTGTTACCACCTACATTATAGAAAGGTAGGAACAAAGCAAGTTCCTCAGAATATTACTGTGAGTGGTGAAAAGTGGATGGCTCATAGTCAGTGTTATTATGACTGTGGTCCTGGACTAAAGACTAGAAAACAGAATTGTTGGCAACCATGGAATCTGTCTCTTTTATTAAAGCCAATGTCTTCAGGGGACAAATGGGAAGTCAGGGGAAGGTAGAAATATACACCAGGTGACTTGGGAGAGGGTGGTGGCAGTGAAGACTCCAAGAGAGTCTCTAAGAGATTAAAAATTATTTATTCATGCGTGCATTCATTCATTTACAAATCTTCACTAAATCCCTATAAATGCCAAGCACAGTCTTCATTCTACTAGCACTCACAGTCTTATAGGGGAATAAAGAAAAATGATTTGCCTGCTGCTATAGAAGCAGGAGTCCCGAGGGAGGGCTGGGGAGGCAGATTTACGAAGGTTTGGCCTCCTGGGCTAGGGATCAGACAGGAGGCAAGGTAAACATTTCCAGACAGCCCCTTGCTGCCCACAACATGCTGGGAGAAGGTTTGCTCCAGAGAGAGGCTGGCTTAAGAAGGGTGACCCCCACTGTCAGCATCCTCACTTGCAGTGTCCTCTGTCACTGGCCTTGATGGAGATGTCCCTGAAGACCCAGTCGCTGCCTATCCCTCACTGTGCTCTCAGAGCCAGCAACCCAGCTCTGTGACCTCTGAGCCCCCTGAGTTCTCCTGGGGAGATAAGATTCATTGCACTTTAATACAAGAGGGAAGTGGTCCCTCCTCCAGCCCACAAGGAGCAGCGAGCATAATCTAATCGGCTGCCTTACACATGTAATTAGAAGAAATAAGAACAGTGAGAGAAAATTGGTTAAGTAAGCCCAAAATGACTTTTTTTCATAATGAAGGAATAAATCTCAGGGAAAAGAAGCTAAATTAAGCCAGAGTACACCACTGTATGTTTGCTTTTGTCACACATCAGGTTTCCAGAAGGAATAACAAGGGCACCCAGCCACATAGGGTTCCACCTGGCCTAACCCAGAAGGCTGGTAATTGCACTGCACAGGCTGAGGGTGGGGGGATCTGGTGGTCTCCGTGTGCACGGATGCATTTTTGTAGACTGTGCTGCTTGCTCCTCTAGTTCCAGGTCTAGTGATTACATCCTTATCTCAGCCCTGCCCTTGGGTAGGACCTGCACTCCTGGACCAGGACCCTGTCTCCACATGGTCCTTCCTCTGAACACATTTTATGTAACTGCCTATCGATCAGCTGCTCCTACCACGGCGATTTCCCCCCTCATGCACTCTCATGCTCTTCCTTCTCCTCTGCTCTGTGGAATGCCTTTCAGTTGTCAGTTCCATTTCTCTATTTCTATGGCAACCACAACCCCAGCCTCATTGCCTTTCCCCCTTGCTTTTCTCCTCCTCCTCCCTTTTGCAAGTAGGATTTGCAGGGAAGCTGCTGACAGGCTGGTCTTCTAGTAATTTCCCTTATAAACAAACAGCTGAGAAGAGGGAGTTGGGAGGCGGGCTGTGGGGTGGGGCCAGCTCAGGGAAGCAGCCAGGGGACAGAGAAAGGGAGAGAGTGGTGCTTGCCCAAAGAAAGAGTCCTGGGCACCCTGATTGACAGCAGAGTGAGGACAGGTGAGTCACAGCCTGGGTGGGGGTCAGTGAGGTGTGGAAGGCTCCCTACAGATGTCAGTGATGGTGGACCAAGGGCTGACACGACTGTTGGCCCTCACAGCAGCCCTAGGGGAGGTGTGCCTGCCTTAGCTGTTGTGACACAGAAGGGAGGGAGCAAGGACACAAGCTGCAGCCACAGGGGAAATTATTCCAAATATCTACATTACTGAGGCAAGTGTCTCTGAACCCACCGGTGCTCAACTGCCGGAAGTGCCCTCTCCCTGGAAGACAGGACCATTTCTCCAACTCTAATGGCAATTCACATCCATCCTGGTCAGTCGGTTGCAAGTCACAGGCTACTTGGGTGCTGGAGGCTTCCAGGCAGGTGTCCGGGACAGGGCCAGTATAAGGAAGTGAAGGCCACCAGGAGGGCCCTTTGCTGGGGACCAAGGCCAGGCAGGCAGCTCAGCTTACGTTGGAGCGAGTAAGCACACCCAAACTCAGTGGGGAGAGTAAATATTATAGCTTTATTGCATGCCTTTTTTTATAAATAAGAGAAATATGGTTTTGGCTGCTAATGACCTTCAAATTAGCAGCTTTTTCAAAAAGCACTTATGTATTTTTAATTCCAAACATAGCTGAGTGTCAGTTGCAGCAGCAATGAAAGCAGCGGGGCAGCTGGGTAGTTTTAAATAAGAGGAAACCAGATCATTATTTTTGAAACTGTCAGCTTTTACGCCTTTTAATGGATTCACTTTATCTCATCTCCCCCCACTCCCCACTTCTATAGTCTTTGAAGATTCCCAGGCATTCTCCCTGGGAGAGAGGAGTTGAGGCACAGGCTGCCATATGGAAGGACCTGAGTCGGGGTGGGGGGGGTGGGGAGTGGGGGGGGGGGAGTCCCACAGTCACTGGTAGTAAGGCTTTAGCAGTAAGGCTTTCAAAGAGCATTGGAGAGAAGAGGAGAGAAAAGAATTCCTGGGATGCAGGATGCTGGGTAATAGGACGTGGGGCTGCCTTCTCCACTGGCTCCTGATTCTAAGTTACAAAAGAGAAATAAGTGACCAGCTGAGAGAGAGATGGAGAGTTTAATGAGGACATAGAAGAAAGTTACAGACAATGGGTGAGAGGAGACAGAGAGGCCTGAAGTAGATAGAGAAACACATTGAGGAGCTAAGGAGTAGGGAGGAAGCAAGCAATAGAGAAGCGCTTCTCAAAATGTGGACCTCAGGCCACTAGCAGCATCAGCACAGGGAACTTGTTAGAAAGGGAAGTTCTCCGGCCTCAGCCCAGCAGGACTGGATCAGAATCTCTGAGGGACAGGCCTCATGACCTGTGTTTTTATGAGTCTTTCCAGTGACTTTGACATCACTAAAGCACACAGACCACTGATCTACAACAAATAGCCCACAGGCCACTGTTCCACTGACCCTGCAGACAGCAGCAACCAGCCTCGCCGTCTGGGGCCTCTCTGTATAAGAGGGTTTCTGAATGGAGCTGACTTCCATGTCACCAGGGACCTGCAGGTATACCAGGCTTCTCCCAACACCAGGGAAGGGTGCATATCATTTCACTGGTCTGAACAATGGGGATGATGTTTCTCCTTTGCTTATATGGGCTCCTGAGTAGCCTCTCCAATGGACACTCCATTTTCATTTCAGTTACTAGAAGGATCAGCTTCTAGGCTAAATTTTAGATCAAAGTTGAGCTCTTTTCCAAGTTGTCAGGCCAACCGACAATGAGCAGGATATTTCCCATTTAGTCATGGAGCTTCTGATGCCTATGGCATAATAGTCCCTATCTTCAAAGTTAAAAAATGCATGCTGTCTCTAAATCCAGCCAATAGACCTTTACTGAGTGTCTACTCCACGCAGAGGTAGGTGGCTCAGCCTGGCTGCCCTGCTTACTCCCTCCAAGGGCCTCTGGTCTCCTAGATAGTGATTGAGAATAAGGACTCCTACAGGGAAACCTCAACCCCACCCAGATCTCAGCCTGGTGTTTGCCTTCTCCAAAGGCTTTCTCAACAGGCACCTGATTTTAGCAATGCTAAATATAACCATCATTTAGCAAATGTTTACTAAGTAGGAACTCCAAGCCACCTGGAAACAGGCACTATTCCCAAGTGCTTAGGATCCATCAGTAAACAGAGCACAGATCTGGGTCTTCACCAGGATCTAGCATGGGGAGACAAGAAATGACAATAAACACGAACAAATAAATTGTCAAACATCTCTGAAGGTGAAAGTGCTGTGGAAAAAAGAAAATTTGAGAGAGAAGCTTGCAATTTTAGTTAAAGTGTTCAGCAGAGAACTTATTGATAAGGTGGGATTTGAGCAAATACATATTTGAAGCAGATAAGGGAGTGAGTCAGGATGGAAGAGTTCTGCAGGCAAACGCCACTGGAACATGGCCAGGTGTGTCCAAAGAACAGCAAGTAGACTTTCCGTATGCTAACTCACATAAGCCTCACTATGCCCGAATGCACCAGGTATTATTACTAACATTTCACTGAGGTAAAAACTGAGGCTTAGAAAGGCTACATGGTTTGGTTAAGGCTGTTCAGATAGTGGGTTACAGAGCTGGGATTCCAAAACTGATTGGACTGATCCCACACCTCGTTTTCTAAAACCTACTTTGCTTTCCATTGTTCCATGGCCAGTAGACACATAACTGCACAGCAAGACCATCCCCACCAAATATGGCCCAGCCTGCAGACAGGGCAGATGCCTCTCTGCCAAGGGGAATGGACTCGCACTAAAAAAGGTAAAACTCATAGCCAAGAGAAGGTGAAGTCATAGACAGTAACAAAGAGTCAAGGAAAAGGCATCCATTCTGAGTGATTTCAAATCTCCAGGCTCAGATCACTGATGTCAGAGGATTCTACAAAAGTTGTCTGATGTTTAGGAATTGAGGCAATCTGGGTACCAATTTCGAGGAAGTTTACAGCCAAAATGTGGTGGATGCACACCATGGAGTGTTTGTATTCCAGATAATGGACTACTAGATTTTTACATTGTGCCCTGCATGGATTTTAAGATCATAGGGATGAATAAGCAAAGCAAGAGCAAAGAACTAAGACATGTAATATGATAATACCTATATTACAAGAATATATATATACAGAGAATCTGATTATATAATAGAATGGTACCCATTCCCCACTTACTTCACTTGCTGCTCTTAAACTAGATAGCTATATGTGTATATCTGTCTCTGGACATCTGAAATGTTTCATTAGTCTGCCAACTCTTATTCAAAGACAGTGCTATCTTAATTATCACAGCCTCATTGCACATTTTAATGTTGTGCCACGTGAACCATCCATCCTTATCCACTTTCAAAATTCTCATAACTATTTTCACCTGTATATTTTTCCAGTTGAATTATAAGAAAATTTTTCAAAGTTCCCAAATATCAGTATGTTTATTGTATAGCTCTAAATATTAAATCAATATGCGAGAATGGAACTCTACCATTTATATCTGCTAGTTTATAAATATGACATTTCTCTCCATTTCATCAAGTAGTCCTGTATAGTCCTCAGCAAAGTGTATCTTTATTACATATACTGTATATTTCTTGCTAAAAATGCCTACAATTTATGTTTTGTTATAGTCAAGACTCTTCTTTTTTATTATACTTTCTAATTCTTCGTGTGTATTTTATAAATATCTAACATGCTGGACTTTATGAGCATTCACAGAACATGCATGTAAAACACCAAGGTCAATTATACATTCAGCAGTAGAAGCTCCAACCACAGTACATTCAATGAAGGGTCCAAACCACAAAATTGTGTTAACTTCCTTGCCTCACTCTGAATCTTGACCAAACCCCATTAGCTCAATACAGGCAATGGGTACAATGGTGACTTGGGCACAAGTGTCCAACAGAACCATAAAAATTTGAATCTTTTCCCTCCCAAAGGTCCCTAGCACACACAGACAGGGGCATATTGCCTTTAGGACTCCTGGGGACAGGAGGAGCTCTCAGCCCCATTTCTCCCTAAAGTAACTGAAATAGAGGGAGATAGATGAATCAAGGGGACTGGAGAGAGAACGGCTCCACGTCAGTAAGCAAGGCACATTTACTTTCTAGTTTGAGCAGTGCAGCAGCTGCTCTCAGCTCAACCAGATGAACTTCCATTCTTTTTGGCCTACCCAGTACTATATAGAAGGGTGAGGTCCACATGGCTGACACCCTTATTTCATCCTTGGGAAATCCTTGACTCAGCCACATTGATTTCCAGATGAGGCCATGGGGTGTGCGCTCTCTGTTTGGCTTGGGCTTCGTTCACACAGCAGTAAGATTCTACATTACTTGAGGAGGCCACATTAATCTGAGGCATCATTTCCCATTACTAAGCTAACACCTCCGAAGTTCTTATTCGATTTCCACATAAGAGCTAGGGAAATTTTCCAGGGTGGCAGGGCTGACAGCAAGCATTTATCTAGATTTCTTTGGGTCAGTTTCTCATTCTGCAGTGGGTCACTTTCATCATTATTGTAAACCCAATGCAGGGCAGTAAGATCTTCAATACTAGTCAATGCCTCATGTATGGTTTCCCAGGGGAGTGTGTCTGTTTTAGGGAAAAAGTCCTATCCCAGCCCATAACTATTGCAAAAAACCACCACCAACAAGAACTCCGACACACACACACACAAAACCGCCACCTCTAAACCTCCATGCACCTGCATGCAATTGGCATGATAGACTGCAGGAGGGGCCGAGCCATAAGATGATCCAGCTGTTCCCATTCTTCCTTAACAAGCATTATGCATCCCACCTCCTTCATCTCCCAAGTGGACAAGCAAAGGTCTCTAGATTCTCCTGTTTGCTGCACAGGGTGGTCACAAACTTCCCTCCTTTTATGCTCAATATGTCGGAGTGTTTTTGTAACTGTTATTTGATAAAGCTAGAACCTTCAGCCTCCTGCCCTCAGGAAAAAAAATCTTAATATTAGTTATTATAATAGGGTGAACCACCAGACTGGCAATCTCCCACTAGAGGAGATTTGCAACATTCAAAGGCAAGTTCATTGGTCATGCTCATATGCATGAATACAAGTCCTTGGGTTGATCTCTTTCCCCCCACCCTCTCCCCTCCCCTGCCTTCCCTCTGAAGTTTGAAGGTCTGTTGGATGCTTCTATGTCTCTGGATCTATTTTTGTTCATTAGTTTATGTTGTTCATTATATTTGGGGGGTTGGGGCACGTGCTGGGGAGCCGGAGCGGGCAGGGAGAGGGGGGGGGGGGGAAAGAGACATATGTAAAATTTTCAATAAGGAATTTTTTTAAAAAAGTTAAAGGATTTCATAGTGAAATCTTCACATTTTCTTTCTAAATGAAGCAGCCCTATTACAGGCATACCTCGTTTAACTGACTTTCATTATACTTCACAGATGTTGCAGTTTTTTATAAATGGAAGGCAAGACCCTCCACTTGCAGAAAGATCACCACTCCCTTTACTGCGCAGTTGTCTCGAACCAAACCCACAGCATCTCCGAGGTACGTTTGCAGGGGTGGGGAGCGTCCCGTGAGGCCTGCGAAACCATTTGGCCCTGCCCTGGCAAGGCATTAGGGGCGAGTTAATTAAATGTTTGACCAAATATAGCAGGCTAGTTTTTAAGTTGATAATTGTGTATGGCCCACGAATGATGTTATAAATATCCAGGTAGCCCTTGGCAGAAGGCAGGTTCCCCACCCCTGAAAGGCTCCCGTAAATACCTTGACAGCCCTCTGGTTGTTTCCAAAGGCCAAGTGGACGATTAAAACAATGACAGGAATAACTTAAACCTACAACTCAGCGTTATCGGGCTCGGCAGGAAATTCCACCCCAGCCTGCTTGTGCGAGGCGCTTCCAAAGGAATAAAATTACCACAAAAAAGAAAACGGGAGAAATTTTCCTTGGGGATTTACACACTCCCGCAACCGCGCCTTGGTCTAGAGCTGTGGTTCTCAACCTTGGCTGCACATTAGAATCACCTGGGAATCTTTTTTAAATCCTGATTTCTGGGCCTCATCCTCCGGAAATTCTGTTTCTTTGTTATTAATGTTGTGGCCTCACCCCATAACAAAGAAACAGAATTTCCAGAGGATGAAGCCCAGAAATCAGGATTTTAGAAAGATTCCCAGGTGATTCTAATGTGCAGCCAAGGTTGAGAACCGCTGATTTACAGGTTGCGAACCACCGCGCTAGAAGAATTCCTGCATTTACACGCGAAACGCTCTGCCAAGGAACAGCCACCGAGGAAGGTCCAGAGGCCCCGTTCACAGCTCAAAACGTCGCCAACTAGGAGCACCAGACTCGGACACTTTTCACAAGAATGACCAACGCTGTTGCCTTGTATTCATAACGAAAACGTGAAGTTTCAAAATAAAACAAGCAAAGCCTTAAAAAACACAAGTATAGCCAGCACCTGCACTTTTCTATCATGAACAGACAAGGCCCACCTTACTAACCAGCAGCCTCGACAGCCCCGAGAAGCCCACGCAGAGAGTGAGGTCTGAGGGCAATGGCTCCCCCCGCCCCCACCCCCCCCAAGCGTCTGGCGGTGGAAGGTTCTGGACGCCAAACCTTAAGGCAACAATCAGGAGACTCCTGGGCACGGAGACCGCTCAGCAGCCAGGGCGAGGGAGGGGAAGGTCAGGCAGCCACCGCGGCAGGTTAAACCCTTAAATGGCCCCTGGAGGGAAAGGTTAGGGCCGCTTCTACAGAGCAGGCCCTCACTTACCTCAGCCAAGAGCCGCGGTCGCTCCCCAGGTAGGACTTCCGGGTCACCTTTGCCCACCCTAGGGCGTTTCCGGTTTCCAGGCCTTAAGAGCTGTGAGCGAGCGTGGGTGGGGAATCAGTGAGCGCAGCTGCGGCAAAATGTAATTGACTTTTTTAAAGATACAGGGTCATGGAAAGCTGTCCCTGGCTGTTGGATGGTTTTCTTTGTTTAAATAAACATTTACTTACATTTAAAAAGAAAAAAAGAGAGGCAAGTGCAGACAGCTGTCTTTGAACCTACTTCCTAGTATTTAGCTTGCAGTTCCTCCCCAATTTCTTCTCTTTAACAGGCAACAAAGTGGAGGGACATGTATCGCCTGCTTGAACATACATGCTGGTCCATATGTTTACTGCAAGTGTCAAAACTGTGGAGGGTCAGACATTTCACTCTGCTTGCAAGCTAACAAGTCACCTGCTACTGTTCCATGGATGCTGCTCTACCAGACTCATGGGTCAGAAGTGAAGGACAGTTTGTTATTCGCAGAAATAGCAGTAACCAGAGTATCCTAAATTTTGGACCAGTTCCCTGAGGCCCAACCCCCACAGGGTGACAGGACCTAGGCCATGTGACAACTGTCCGTACTGTGTGCAGAAGAGGACCCTGAACTTACTCAACAGTAAGCTTGCCTTTGTTCCAGAGGGAGACTTTATCTTTATTTTACTAGACAATAAGTGTGCCTGCACTTTGCTCCTGATGGTGACACTGCCTTTGTCTACCAAGGCTACTTGCTATGCAAACATCCCTGAAAAGACAGCCCAGAACAAGGGGCAATCATTGCTTTACCACATAACACATGCAAGAAAATCCATGGAGAATTATCTCTCAACAGTATAATTTCCATAAAGTTCACCCTTCTGACGGGTACAGTACTATGAGTTTCAAAAAACATGTACGGTTATATAATCACTACTATAGTCAATACAGACTAGTTATCATCCAAAAAATTGCCTTGTGCTCCTTTGTCATCAATTTCTTTCCCCCCACCCTCAGCCCCTGGCAACCACTGACCAGATTTTGGTCTCTATAATTTCATCTTTTCCAGAGTGTTATGTAAGTGGAATAAAATATATAGCCAGTTATGTCTTGCTTCTTCCACTTAGCACAATGCTTTGGAGATTAATCCATAGCATTGTATGTATCAGTACTTCATTTATTTTTATTGCTGAATAGTATTCCATTGTACGTATGGACAATGATTTCATTGTCCATTCAGTTGGTGGACATTTGGATGTTTCTACTTTTTTACTATTATGACTAAATATGTTATAAACACCAATGTACAGGTCTTTGTGCGAACATGTTTTCATTTCTTTTGAGTAGTTAGTTTGGAGGAGATTCTTGGGCCATATAGTAAGTTCATCTTTAACTTAAAACAAACAAACAGACAAACAGAAAAACTGACCACTGTTTTCCTAAGTGGTTGTACCTTTTTCATTCCTAACAGCACTGGAGGGAAATATTACTTCACGTCCTCCCATTTGACATGGGTTTTTTTTCTTTTTTAATTTGTTTTCTTATAGGTGTTCAGTAATATCCCATTATGCTTTTAATTTGTACTTTCCTAATGATTAATGATGTCAAGCATCTTTTCATGTGCTTACTTATCATTTTTTATATCTTATTTGGTGAAGCATCTGTTCAAGTCTTTTTTCCATTTTTTAATGTTTTTTTTTCCTTATTGAGTTTTGAGAATTCTTTACATATCCTGGGTGGACTTCTATTACCAGACTTTCTCTCTCCCCCTCCTCACTCCCGACCCAGACATTTTTGTCTAGTACCGTGGTCGTCAAACTGCGACTCTCGAGCTACATGCGGCTCTTTGGCCCCTTGAGTGTGGCTCTTCCTAAGCCTTAGGAGTACCCTAATTAAGTTAATAGCAATGTACCTACCTATATAGTTTAAGTTTAAAAAATTTGGCTCTCAAAAGAAATTTCAATCGCTGTACTGTTGATATTTGGCTCTGTTGACTAATGAGTTTGCCGACCACTGGGCTAGTCTATGGCTTGTCTTTTTATTTTCTTAACATTCAAAGAGCCTGTTCTAAATTTTAATTAAATTCAATTTATCTTTTTTCATTTTATGGTTTATGCTCTTCTGTCCTCTCCAGTAAATCTTTGCCTAACTTAAAATAAAAAAAACATTTTTATATTTCCTTTGGTATGTTTTACCATTTATATTTTTTCTTTAGGCTATGTCCCATTTTGAATAGTTTTTGTATATGATACAAGGTAGTGGTTGAGATTAGAGTTTTTTATGCATGTGGATATCCAACTGTTCCATCATCATTTGCTGAAAAGACTATCCTTTATCAATTAAATTATATTGAAATATTCGCTGAAAACCAATTAAATATAAATGTTTAAATCTATTTCTGCTATCTCTATTTGATTCATTCATCAGTATGTTTAACCTTTCACAAATATCACATTGTCTTAATTACTATAATTTTATGGTAAAATGAGGGAGTAGGTATTCTCTGTGCTCTTTTAAGAATTGTTTTGGCTATTTTAATTTCTTTATTTTTTTATACAGATGTTAAAATCAGCTTTCTGATTTCTACAAAAAGACCTGCTAATAATTTGAACAGGGTTACTTTGAATTTACAGATTCGTAGGTACAAGTTTCCTTTTACTTAGTTCTTCTTTCATAACTTTCATTAATGTTTTATAGTTTCTGCATATAAGTCTTAGTATGTATTTTGTTAATATTTTGTTTTTATCATGATATTGTAAGTGGGTTTTGTTGTTGTTGTTGGTAACCCTCACCCAAGGATATGTTTCCATTGATTTTTAGAGAGAGCAGAAGGAAGGGGGAAAGACAAAGAGAGAGAGAAATATCAATGTGAGACACATCAATTGTTCGTCTCCTGCCTATGCCCCAGCTAGGGCTGGGGATTGAGCCTGCAACTGAGGTACGTGCCTTCAGGCCAATATTCTATCCACTGAGCCAAACTGGCTAGGGCATAAGTGGATTTTTTCATTTGTATGTCCAAGGTGTCATCTCTAATATATAAAAATAAAATTATTTTATATGGGCCTTGCTAAATTCACTTAGGAGCTTTTTTGTACATCCTTTGGGATTTTCTACATAGACACCCATGTTATCTGCACATAAAGACTATTTTATTTCTTTCCAATATGGATGCTTTTATTTTTTCTTAATGCCCTGGCTAGGACCTCAATAAAATGTTGAGTAGAAGTGATGAGATGAGAAAAGACATTCTTGCTTTGTTCCTGGTCTCATGGGGAAAGCATTCAGTCTTTTACACTAAGTATGGTGTTAGCTCTAAGGTTTTCCTATATGCCCTTTATTAGGCTGAGGGAGTTCACTTCTTTTTCTAGTTTGATGAGTGTTTTTATCACGAATAGATATTGAAATTTGTCAAGTGCTTTTTCTGCATCTATTGCAATGTCACGTTTTTCACTTTTTTAAGTTGTAATATGGTGAATTGTATCAATTGATATTTTAATGTTAAATTGGCCTCACATTCCTGGCATAAGTCCAGTTTGGTTGTGATGTATTGCCCTTCTTATATATTCAGGTTGCTAAAGTTTTGTTAAGAATTTTTACATTCAAGAGGAATATAGTGGTCTGCTGTTTACTTTTTTGTAATGTCTTTGTCTGGTTTTGGTATTGTAATGTTGGACACATAGAATTAGCTAGGAAGTATTCCTTCCTCTTAACATTTTAAAAATATTTGTGTAGAGTTGGTATTTTTCTTCCTTCTATGTTTAATGGAATTCCTCATTCATGTGACCTAAGTCCTGGGTTGTTTGTGAAGAGGGTTTTAACTACAGTTTCAATTTCCTAAATAATATAGGGCTATTCAGGTTATCTATTTATTTTAATTTTTCAATTATAGTTGACATACATTATTATATTAGTTTCAGGTATACAACATAGTGATTAGACATTTATATAACTAATGGAGTCATCATCCCAATAAATCTAGTACTTATCTGACACCGTACATAATTATTACAATATTATTGACTATATTCTGTATATATGCTGTACTTCACATTTTGTGACTGTTTTTATTGGTACTTCTTAATCCCATCTGCCTTTTCACCCATTCCTCCTACCCCTTCCCATCTGGCAACCATCAAAATGTTGTCTCTATATCTATAAGTTTGTTTCTGCAGGTTATCTACTTATTGAAAAAGTCTTGGTAGTTTGTGTATTTCAAGAAAATATATCATTTCATCTAAGTATTTAAAAAATTAATTGGTATAAAACTCTCTACTTATTGTTTTCTTTAAAACGTTTTTATAGCTATAGAATCTATATTACTGCATATTTAATTCCTGTATTGATAATTAGTGTCTTTTCTCTCTTTTTCATAATATATCTGGTTAAAGGTCTATCAATTTTTTTGATCTTCCAAAAAAAACCAGTTTTTGTTTTCATTGATTTTCTTTGTTTTTCTATTTGCTGTTCCATTGAATTTCGCTTTGATTTTTATTGTTTTCTTTCTTCTACTTACTTGAATTTAATTTCCTTTTCTTTTTCTAGTTTCTAGAGATGGAAGCTGAGATCATTGGTTTAGGATTTTAAGTGTATTATTTACTTCCAAATGTTTGGGAATTTTCTAGATATTGTTCTTGTACTGATTTGTAACATAATTCCATTTTGGTCAAAGGACAAACATTTTATCCTTTGAATCCTTTTAAATGTATCAGTACTTATTTTATGGCTCGTCATATGGTCCATTTTGGTAAGTGTCCCACATGCACTTAAAGAAAAGATGTAGCCCTAACCTGTTTGGCTTAGTGGATAGAGCCTCGGCCTGCGGACTGAAGGGTCCCAGGTTCGATTCCGATCAAGGGCATGCACCTTGGTTGCGAGCATATCCCCAGTGGGGGGTGTGCAGGAGGCAGCTGATTGATGTTTCTCTCTCATCGATGTTTCTAACTCTCTATCCTTCTCCTTTCCTCTCTGTAAAATATCAATAAAATATATTTAAAAAAAAAAGAAAAGATGTATTACACTGTTGTTGGGTGAGTGTCATATAAATGTCAAATAGGCCAGCTTGCTTGTTAGTGTTGTGCAAGTCTTCCTTATCTTTACTAGTTTTCTGTCTAGTTGTTCTGTCAATTATTAATAGAAAAGTGTTGACATTTTCAACAGTAATTGTTTGATTTATCTATCTCTTTTTGCATTTTGTCAGTTTTTGCTTGTATATTTTGAAGCTCTGTTATTTGGGACATAAACACTTAGGGTTGTTATTTTCTCTTGATGCATTATACCTTTATTACCATAAAATGACCCTCTTTATCTCTAGTAATATTCTTTGCTTTGAGTAATGTTAACACGCAGTATCATTTTTCATCCTTTCATTTTTCACACATTTATGTCTTTATATTTAAGGTGCATTTCTTATAGGTAGGAAGTAGTTCGGCCTTATTTTTTACCCAAGTTGACAATTCTATTTTGTCATTAAGGTCATTAAAGCATTTGCACTTAATGTGATTATTGAATAACATTGTTATAAAGTTAACTTTAAAATACTATTGAGAAGCACAAAATACTGTTTTTAATAATGGAAAGGCTACTGTATTATTGGATAGAAAAATCAATATTATAAAGATTTCAGTTATTATTAATTTAGTACATAATTTAATCCCTATAAAATGATAGATTACTTTTGAAGTAGATAAGTTGAATCATATGTTGATACAGAAAAATAATCATGTAAGAATCTCTAAAAAATAATGAAAAATAAAAATAATGAGGGGAAATTAGTCTTATAAATATTAAAACATGTCATAAAGATATAGTAATTAAATAGTATGCTATTGACATGATTGGGAAAAAAATCTATGAGTGGAACAGAAGAGGGAATGAAGAAATAGACTCAACATTCATTTAAAATTTTTGCATATGAGAAAAGTTTATCAGTATAGAAAAGATGTGTTCTCCAATACATGGTACTCAGAAACTCAGAAGCCCTCAGAAAATAAATTTCAATCTCTTCTTCATACTTTACATTTATGTAAATTGCATTTGGATCAAGAATTTAAACATATAAAATGCCAAGCAGAGACATAAAAGTACTAAACAAAGACATGAGAGAAATTTTAAAATAATCTTAAAACATTAAGGCTTTTATGTATTCAACATGAAACCAGAAGGTTTAAAAAATTGATAATTCTCAAAACATAAAAAAATTAGGATAAAAATATAGTCAACTGATCATTGACAAAGGCACAAAGGCAATTCAATGGAGAAAAGATAATCTTTGCAACAAATGGGGCTGTAAGAAATAGACTTCCATCTGCAAAAAAAAGCAAAGAAAAATAATAAAGAAAATAAACACAGACTTTATATATTTCACAAAGATTAACTCAAAATGGATTATAGACCATTTTGAGTAAAATACAAAATTATAAACCTCCCACAAGAAAATATGGGATGAAATTCACATGATCTTGAGCTTTGTAATGAGTTTTTAGATACAACATATAAAGTATTATCCATGAAAGAAAAATTGGATACATTGAATTTTATTGGAGCTAAAAATGCCTGCTCTGTTAAGGGAATGAATAAGACAGGTCACAAACAAGGAGATAATATTTGCAAACATATGTTCTATAAAGGGCTAATGTCCAAAACACACAAAGAACTCTTAAAACTCAGCAATAAGAATATACTCAACCCAATTATAAAATGGACCAAAGATCTGAATAGACACCTTATCAAAGAAGATATACAGCGCTTGCCGGTTTGGCTCAGTGGATAGAGCGTCAGCCTGGGGATTGAAGGGTCCCAGGTTCGACTATGGTCAAGAGCACATGCCCAGGTTGCAGGCTCAATCCCCAGTAGGGGGCGTGCAAGAGGCAGTTGATCAATGATTCTTTCTCATCATTGATGTTTCTATCTCTCTCCATTCCTCTCTGAAATAAATAAAAATATATTTTAAAAAAATAAGATATACAGGTGGCAAATAAACAATTGGAAAATATGTTCACCATCATTTGTCATTAGGAAAATACAAATTAAAACAACAATGAGATACCACTACATACCTATTAGGATGACTAAAATAAAAAGAAAACACACCAAAAAAAAACCCTTTCAATACTGATTTCTGACAGGAATGTGGAGGAACAGGAACTCTCTTTTATTGCTGGTGGGAAATTGAAATGATACAGCCAGCCCTAACCGGTTTGGCTCAGTGGATAGAGGGTCGGCCTGCAGACTGGAGGGTCCCAGGTTCGATTCCGGTCAAGGGCATGTACTTTGGTTGCGGGCACATCCCCAGTAGGGGTGTGCAGGAGGCAGCTAATCGATGTTTCTCTCTCATCGATGTTTCTAACTCTCTACCCCTCTCCCTTCTTCTCTGTAAAAAATCAATAAAGTTAAAAAAAATGATACAGCCATTTTGGAAGATGGTTTGGCAGTTTCTTACAAAGCCAAATATATTCTTATTATATAATCCAGCAATCACACTCCTAGGTATTTATCTATGTGATTTGAAAACGTATCTATACAAAAGCCTACACATGAATATAGCAGTTTTATTCATAATTATCCAAGACTGGAAGTGACCAAGATATCCTTTGATAGGTGAATGAATAAACAAACTATAGTACATTCATATAATGAAATACTGTTCAATGATAAAAAGGGATGAGCTATTAATCCACACAAAGACATGGATAATGGATAAATATTAAATACATATTTCTAAGTGAAAGAAGCCAGTTTGAAAAAACTATGTTATTTCTTTTACACTACGTTCTGGAAAGGTCAAAACTATAGAGATGGTCAATAAGACAGATGCTAGTGGGTGAGGTCAGAGCGAGGATTGAATAGCTGAAGCCCAGGGGATTTTTAGGATGATGAAACTACTCTGTATGATACTATAATGGTGGCCACATGACACTATACATTTGTCAGAATTCATAGAACTTTATAGTCCAAAGAGTTAACCTCAACACCTGGAGATTTTTAAAAATCATCTAGGAGATCGTTTGGGGGAGATGTCCTAGAAAGGAAAATAGAACGTGACAAAAGATAATTGTACAAATGCATGAAACAACCTCACTGAAGCAAGGGTGAGGGAAAGGTATTTATGTAATTATTTTGGCAATAAGTAGAATCTGTAAGACTAAAAGAAAAAGGATCTGTACTTAACCACTGCAATCTAGTTAATAAAGTTTTCTCCCCAGGAGAGTACAGGTCAGTTATTACTCTAATTATGCAGGACAGAAAAAACTTCCCAAATGACATGTGTTTTCCTCACTTGGAGTTCAGCGGGTTGATGGTGAGCGGGGATCTCTGCCTCGGGCTAGGGACCAGGTTCCCATCGGCTCCAAGGGCTCTCAGTTCTGGGACCCACAGCCACCAAGGGCATGATCTTCTCATGGTGGACCAACGGTGGGCTTCAGGAGCACAAGTGACCAAACCAAACCACACAAGTTGAAGCCTCTGCTCCTATCACATCAGCTAAAATCATATTGGCCATAGCAATCCACGTGGTCAAATCCAATGTCAATGCATCAGGCATATGGACACTTCTTACTCTACTGGGGGCCCCTACAAAGTGTCCCAACAAAGAGAATGGATATGCCATCTCTTTCAGGAACACAGTGAAGAGGTGGAAACAATATTGAATCTATAAAACTCCAGCTTTCAATTCATCTTTTTATGACAAAATTAATCAAAATGAATCCATGCTCATTGTTAAATAATTTTGGAAATATAGAAAAGTAACAAGTGAAAGTAAAACCCCCACTATCTGAACATAGATTTGACTAACATTTTGCTGTAATTTTTTGTTCCACTGTTAATAGCGATTCTCAAAAACCTCCTGTGCTCCCCCTGCCCCACCCCCGCCGCCCTCCTCGCCTCCCCCCCCTCCCCCCGCTCCAGCCCTGCAGTCATTCCCTTGGGCTTGGAAAAACAGCGTACACTATTAGACTTGTGAAAGAGAAAGCTTCTATGCATTAGAGTCAGAAGTGAAAAAGATTTAATTCATTGGAAGGCTAGAATACAAGTTACTTGAAACTCAATAAGAAGACATGAAATAGCCTACATTGCGGTGAGAAAAAAAAAATTGTACAAGATGGAGATGAAAACTTAACACTTCATGTGCGAAAGATCTGGGTATTCCAATTTATCATAAATAAAACAGGAGCCAATCCCAAGCCTGCTTTAACAGATGTATCTGAGCTAAGAGTGGATCGTGTGTGCATTATATATGTACGTGTGTGTGTTCGTTATTTTAAATGCAGAACACTTTTTGAAAGATATACAAGAAACTGCTAACAGTGATCATCTCAAAGTAGAGGAGAACTTTTAGAGAGGGAGTACTTTGCTTCGCATGTTATATCTTTCTTGTGTATGAAAATTATTTTTATCATGGCTGTATATTATTTTTGTGTTTTAAACGTTTAAATTGAAAGAATGTAAGAGATATGATAGAAATACTGCTGGGGCTGGATGAAGCTGTGCTCAGTTGGGGGCCTGCTGGTTTTTTATTGTTTTTATTATAATAGCACAATGTGACATTATCAGCAAATACTCAGTATATATCCTCATAATTGCAGTCATAGCTTATACACAATCTTGGAACGCTGGCTGCATCATTTGATCTTAGCAGTGGTCAGGCACACAGGCTCTGGAATTTACCTGCCTAGGCTCCAGCTATATGATCATAGGCAAGTTACGCACTCTCTCTGGGCCCCTTTCATCACTTTTAAAATGGGAATAACAGTGTTATCTACCTTGTGGGGTTATTGTGATGATTCAAGGAGGTAATCACTAATATGCTTTGAACACAGTCTGGGGTGTAATTGGTACTCGCTTTAAATGTTAGTTATTAGCATTCGCTCTTCCCCAGGTTTCTATGTAGTTTCTACATAGGTTCTGTGCATAATGCATGCTACCCTATAGCCTAAATATGTCATAATTTAATGAATCATTCTATTGTCTGGCACAGAGTTTACATATAAAGGTGTGTGTTGCTATGAAGATGCTATAAACCAGTACTTCTCAGCCTTTCATATGTGTATACATAAGCTAGGGAACCTGCTAAAATGCAGGTTCTAATTCAGAAGGTATAGGATGACCCCTGAGATTCGGCATTTCTGGCAAACTTCCTAGGGGTGCTAATGCTACTGGTCCATGGACTGAACTTTCAATAACAAGTTATAACATCTAGTGAAAACAGGAGGATAAAGAGGGGTTTAGAAAGAGTTCTTGGAGAAATAAGGGGTAATTCATCTGGATAATATAAGTATGGTTGCTCTTGAATAACTTCAAATACTGGGAAGACTGTCACACCAGGAGAAGCCCAATTTTCTGGCACTTCAGACTACTGGGTAGAAATTATAGGGAGGAAAAAAAATTGTTTCAATATAAAGAAGAACTTTTTTGCAGGTCCTGCTTGTTCATCTCTACAGTTCTGGGGGGTCTGTGAACTAGCATCAGTGGCCCAGCCAGTTCCCCCAGTGGCCACGCTGACACCCTTCAGCCAAGCAAAGAGGAGGTGGGGGGTGAATGGCCCCATCACAGTGGCAGCTTGGAGGGACTCTTCCAAGAGAGCACACAAGGGGAAACAAGCCTCCCAAATGTGGCCAAGGAGCCCGAGTCCCCGTGATATTCTTCATGTCCCTCTGGGATCTTGCTGGGCCTTCTTCTGCCCTCAGGGTGGGTAGTGAGACCTTGTCATGTGGCTGGGTAGTCTGCCTCTGAGTTCTTCACAGCGCCAGACTCTTCAAGTCTGCCAGCAGTCGCACTGCTTTCTAACTCATTTCCTGGCTCTTGGTCTCTCCATGAACTTGCAGCCCACAGACTGCCAAGGCAGCAGACTTCAGTGACAGATTTCTGCTCACCACGTGGCCAGGAAGGATCTGGGCATGTCCTTCAATGGGATGTAGACATCTCATCCTCCCGCTGGCAGAAGTCAGTGGCACCTAAGTTCTCTCCTCTCTGTAAGTGGTGGGCCTGGCTCTCCACCCGCTGAGTGGGAACAGCTGTGCATCTGTGGGAAAGGAAGAGCACAGATTTCCTGCCCCAGTTCTGCCTGCAAGTTGAGTGTCATTAGGGTCCTTAGGCAACTTCTGAAAGGCAAAAGAAAGAGTGGAAGCATGCAGGGAATAAGGAGGAGGGCTTCCAGGACAGCTCAAGTTCTGACTGGAGCAGTGCCCCTGGAGCTGGCAGAGATGTTCTAGAATCATAGAGTCTGGCCTAGGGGAGGGGTGATAGGAGAGACTCTCTGTCAGTGATCTCCTACAGCAGGACCACTTTTGTCCTGAGAGACAGCTATTTCTCCAATTCCAGAGCCATCCTTTTCCTCAACCCAGCACGAAACCTGCCAGACAGAGCCTTTCCTCCCCACCTCCCACCCCTGTTTGTCATTTTTTTGCTATGAGACAAGCTGGGTATGAGGTTAGTGAGATGCTCTGTGGAATTAGAACTCAAGACTAATGTCTTTCTGCCTAGCTGGTGTGCTCAGTGGTTGACTGTTGACCTATAAACATGAAGTCATGGTTCAATTCCTGGTCAGGGCACTTGCTGGGGTTACTGGCTTGATCCCCAGTATGGGGCATGCAAGAGGCAACCAATCAATGATTCTCTCTCATCATTGATTTTTCTATCCCACTCCTCCTCTTCCTTCCTCTCTGAAATCAATTTTTAAAAAAAAGACTGATGTCCTTTCGTGTGCTAAGGTGCTAGTATGAGAAGACAGAGTCGGGAAAGTGAAAGACCACACTATTAGTGATCCACAAATACTGCATGACAACAGGAAAGCAGAAGCACACCCACACCATTGTGCCTTGCCCCAGGTTTGGGTTAGGTGCCCTGTCTTTCTTATGTTTATCTTCTGGTGCTGAGTCTCTAAGAGCAGATATTTGCCTTGAATCCCAAGGGCTGGTTCTGTGACCCCACAGAGCTGGTTCTCAGTAAAATCTTACTGAGTGGCTGAGCATCTGGAACAAAGGGAAGGGCAAAGAAGGGCCAAGAGCAGACAGGAGAATAGCAGTGCAGAACTCCAGCGTGGGGTCTGTCACATGGTAAGTACCCACCCTCATAGCAGTGCACCAACTTATTGGGTGGGCCTTCTTTTTCATTACCAGCTGAGAAATAATTATCATTTTTCTCAAGTTCCAAACCTAGGAACATTAAACAAATCAATTGAAGGTATTTCTTGAACACACATTGTACTCTTCCCTATGCTCAATACGGTCAAAATACTAGTATATGCAGCCCTCAGCTCAAAGGTACTTAACCAATATTCTTGGAACAGAATAGGCTTCTGATGGACATCTGTTTAATGAATGAATGTGAAGCCCAAACAAAGATGGGACACAACCTGAAAACCTTTTATTCGTTGATTTCCACAAGGGGAAGGAGACAGATGTGAGAGAAAGGAAAACAGAAAGGAGAGTGATTCTTAGTTAAAACCTAATTCAGCCTGAAGGAATTCTTGGCCGAGCTTGTGTGTGGAACTTCTGGCCAGATGGAACTCTAACTTGAATCTTGGTGGTGGACATGCTCTGATGGGGTGGAAGGGCTTGCCAGCACCTCATTGCATATCCCCACTTATTGTTAGGTTCTGAGTTACTCCTCCAGCCCTCCTTGGCCTTGAGTATCTTACAAACACACTTATTAGACAATTAAATGCTAATTTGGATAAAAGGCCTGGACATGGCACCTTATTCCCATCAGTCTCTTCCCCAGAGGCTGGGACTGGCCTCTGGAGAGAGTGTGAAAATAATAGGTCATGTACACATCTAATTAGTATTGAGTGGGAAAGATTGCTTAAGGCCCAAGTGGGATGCAGAAAGAGAATGAGGTTGGAGCTATAAGATCAAACTCTTTGTGGAAGTGGGAAGTATCATCTTCCTACCCCTATCAATATGCACATTCACTTTATTACTATTGTTTTCTTTAACAGAAAGCTCACAAGTTCACATGACTGCTATGGTGAGTTCAAATGTATCATCAAGATATCTTTAAGGGCTAGAGAGCATACAAGGAAGGATCTTTACACTCTGTGTACATGGTTTGGTCTATGGCATCTTCCAGAGCTGGAGCCCTGTGGGTAAAGAAATGGGACAAACAGTGGGTTGGCCAGAACACAGAGATTGGACCAGTCCTTAGGCCCTAGGAAAGGTGCAGGTCCAAGCATCAGACAACAGAAGTGTGACTAAGCAGGGTAATAAAAGGAAACTGCCTCCTTCCTGAATAAGAACAAACTCCCAAGTCACCCGAAGTTGGAAATAGATTAAAATTAATAGACACCATTTATGGAGAATTTACAATGTTTCAAATGCTGCACTATTTTACATGCATTATCTCAATTAATTGCTGTAATGATCCTGTGATGTAAGTATTAGAATTCTTACTTTACAAGCAAGGAAACTAAGGAATAGAGAGATTAAGTAAATTGTCCATGATCATAAAGCATTCCTTACAACCCAGAAGCACATGTTTAGCTCTCTCAGTATAAAATATGGTCCTACTTGATACCTCCAGAGAGGCAAGTGGTGTTCCCTCCCCAGCTGGCCTAATTAAAGCTGGCATCTGGGTGACGTACCCTTCAGGCCCAACCCACAGACAGAGGACAAAGCACTAACCCACTAGATCAGGGGTCCTCAAACTTTTTAAACAGGGGGCCAGTTCACTGTCCCTCAGACCATTGGAGGGCCGGACTATAGTTTTAAAAAAAACTATGAACAAATTCCTATGCACACTGCACATATCTTATTTTGAAGTAAAAAAACAAAACGGGAACAAATACAATATTTTTATTTGCATGTGGCCCGCGGGCCGTAGTTTGAGGACCCCTGCACTAGATCATGGGGTCAGTGAAAACAACATGGAGTGGGAGGAGGTCTTGCCAATATTTCCCAACAGGCAGGACATGGGAAGAGGTCAGGAGGTAGCAATGAACCACCCACTAGGAACTGGGATCCTAGACCATAATAACCACATGTCCAGTGGGTACAGTATCCCAAGATGTAGTCTGGGCAGAGATTTAATATTAGTATGGGGCACAAAGCTGAAGCAATAAGGGACCCTGGCAGGTATGCATAGGGGTGTCAACAGCCAGCTAGGGCCATGGATAAGATGGAACCTGCAGGTGGTGGTCAGAGGGGGACAAAGACTGAGAACAAAACAAATTCTGAGAAATGTTTGGGTCTCAGAGACAAACTCAAGGGCAGAACAAATCTCTGGAAGGCTTGTGGTCAACCAGGGCCTGTTATAGGAAAACCTGGAACCCAAAGATGGGAGTTTCACCATAGAGAATGAGACCAGTGTCCACAGGGTCAAGCGAAGATATAGAGAGCTGCTGATTCCAAAAAAGGGGTGAATGCCTTGGTACTAAAATCCAGGACACCTGAGATGGTACCACAACCAGGTGGATGGAATCCAGAGTCAACAAGTCACAGACCCCAGGTTCCTTACAGAGCACAAGCCTGGAGCAGATATGGTCCCTGAGACTGGGAAGCTGTGCCTGCCTGAAAGGGTTAAATAGTGCAGTTACAGGAGTGGGGAAGTGCTGGAGTCAGGATCTGAGCGGGCAGCCCATCCCGTTACTCTCATTCTGTCCAGTGTGATATCAATTGAGGATCAGCCATCTCTGGAAATTCAGTAGACAGATAACATGGACATGTCAAGTAAATCAATCTCCAATTGACCTGGACCAGCCGTTTCTGCTTCTCGCCCTGAGTGGGTGCCACTCAGGAGCTGGCTGACAGCATGCACCATAATGTCATGGCCTTCCCACAGACAGCCCCAGGCTTCACGTTCATTCTGACAGGCTCTTCTCCCTGAGGCCAGAGTAGCTTCAGGGAGTGGACATGGTCCAACAGAAGTATGAGCCTTACCAAGGTAACCTTCAGGCCAGAAACCTTGCCATGTCTTGCCAATGTCCTCAGCAGGCCTAAGGACATTACCTTTCTACCAACAGCAAGCAACCCAGCACTTGGCCATCAGAAGTTGAGCCACCAATCTAGAAATCTCTGCTCCCTCCTCTAGGGTCTCTAATGTCTCTCCATCCCCTGTACAGCAAACTAGAGGTCTGAATCCAGCACTGATCCTGAAGCTGCCCTCCTCCCCGCTGCCTGGCTCTGGACTAATCCCAACCCAGCAATACAAGGGGCAGAGAAGCCCCCTTCGCCACAGTGGATTGGAAGCACAGGCCTGGACATGGCACCTTATTCCCATCAGTCTCTTCCCCAGAGGCTGGGACTGGCTACAACAACCCAAGGGAACTGTGGTTCTGGAAGGCAAGGCCTACCCATAGTCATTTAAGTAAAATGAGAGCTTAGCTCTGGGGAATGAACTCATGAATGAATAAAGAGATGAAGAAATACATGAATGGGAGTCATTCTTAACCATGAAAGGTTTTGCTAAGAAGATTGTGTCTGAAAAGAGACAGGCTTTATTATTTTGTTCCCAGGACCCAGAACTTGGTAGAACACCATATGCCCTGATGAAAGAAAGACAAGTGTATATAAAGGCACTAATACTGAATCATTAATCAGGGATTTATGTCCTACTCTCTGATCACCCAACAAGAGATATGCGTCTCTCTCTCTCAAGGCTTGAGGCCTCGTTTCTCCTTCCAGAGGCCAGTATGAGACAGTTGCTTCTGCACCAACATTTCAGTTTATCCTGCTCCTCTTTCTCCTTCCTCCCAACCACTTCAATCCCCTACACACAGACACACACACACACTGAGAGAGAGACTGAGAGAGAGAGAGAGAGAGAGAGAGAGAGAGAGAAAGAGAAAGAGATGCCCACAGCAGTTTCAATTCTACCCACCCCTACATTAAGCATCTCTCTTCTCTCCTGTCATTTCTGTGTCTTCAGATGCCATGAGAATGAGGCTCTTCATGCACGATTTGGGCCCAGCCCAGGGGTGGTCTGTGGCTGCAGATGAGGTTGTTTATCTCAGGACCTACACATTTTGCTATTTCTTGTTCCTCCCCCCTGCAGACCACACAGTGGCACAAAGGCTATGAGAGTGTTAAAGTGATGGGGCCCCCTTTAGGCAGAGTGTGGGGAGCATCTATAGGCCCTAGCTCCAGCTAAGTGGAATGCTCAGAGAAAGCAGTGCCCTTGAGACACAAGTGGTCACAGATCCCACAAGGCCAGTAGGTGTGGCCAGGGCTCAGAAGTCTGGAGAGGAGGCTAAGTCCTTTACCCCAGCCCAGTTTTGACTCAGTGTTAGCAGAATGGGCCTGAGCTCAGCAGCCTGAGAAGCAAAACTAAAGGGTTGTAAACAGTACCATCTCTTTGCTTCCTGAACCTAAGTATTTGAGATTTCATAGAAATAGCGTATATAGACCATCCAGAATGGGCAAAAGTAGGTTTATTGTTGTGAGTATGTGAAACAGAGTTTATTCTTGTATTATTATTTATTAAGTGTTGTATTATTTTCCATAGGAACAACTATAAACCTACTTTTGCCCCACCCTGTATATTGCAGAATAGAGCCCATCTCTTGCAGGGTGTCACCTCCCAGCTGGTGTCAAAATGGAGTCTTCAACAAACCATTCCCACTCTCTTTCCTGCTTCTTGATCGTGGATAGAGGACATAACCCTTTTGGCATAGCATTTTCAGGCTCTGGACCCATATGGAGAGTCTATCCATCCTTAGTCTGTAATCTTCTGATCTTGTTCCTTCCAAGATTCTAATCACCCAACCAATTCAGCAGCCACTGTCAGAAATTGTGCAGACCCTACCTCAGCTCATCTCTCCTTCGAGGCAGAACAAGGTCTTCCCTTCCCCAGTGGTGTTTCAGGCTATCTCTGAGTAGAGATGTAACTCCCCAGCATTCACTTCTTGGTGGTAGGAACAGATACTATTGGAACCACCTGAAAATCAAGCTCAAATTTTTACCATTGTTATTTAAAAGGCCACAAGAAACTTTCTTGTGGAGTCATAGGCACTGTGTAATATTCAAGAGGAGGATAGTGTGATAATCAAGAATTAGTTTTATTTCCCAAATATTTTTAGTGCTCCACTTTTAAGTACACAATAGACTGCATTTCCTGGTCTCCCATTGGTGGGTTTGGACTATAGACTACTTCTACCCAGTGAGAAATCATCTGTGTTCCTCTGTGGCTGAGTGTTTAATTGCTGGTATGAGACCCACCAGATCTCTTTCTCCCTCTGGGTGGGATACACTTGGGCCCCTTCATAACCATGGTGACCATAGCCCTCCCCATCACCCTCCCTAACTAACCCTCAGTGGAAGATTGTGTTGAGTGAGAAAAATTTAAAGTCACTGACATTACAGGAGTTGTTACTACAGTTATTTGTTACTATAGTGACCTGAGTGACACAGATGCTGAGAAGTCACAGTCTCTGGGGACACATGATTGATTGATCACAGCTAGTTAGCACTGTGTGTAAGACCATTCGCTGAGTCCCAACTTACACACCTACAAAACTGCCTATTATGAGAACAAAAGTTGCCTCGCTTCTAGCTATGCCCTGGGCCATGTCACTAATATTTCCCCATCTTCAAGGATACCAAGAGCCCATTTGGAGCAAACCCCATCCACAGTATTCTTGACCCAGAGGGGACTATCAGTAGAGCATTTAAAAAATATTCTGGGCCCAGCATGGCTCAGTGGTTGAGTGTTGACCTATGAACCAGGAGGTCACAGTTCGATTCCCGGTCTGGGCACATGCCCAGGTTGTGGGCTTAATCCCCAGTAGGGGGCGTGCAGGAGGCAGCCCATCAGTGATTATCTCTCATCATTGATGTTTCTCTCTCTCTCACCCTCTCCTTCCTCTCTAAATCAATGAAGTATATTTTTTAAAAAATTCTGGCATTTCCCTACCAACTCTTTCTCAAGACAAGGAGAGAGGAGTCTTTTTGACCTTGTCAAGGGATACAGCAAGAGGGTGGACCTTTGAATTCCATTCTTTCACTACTTTAGAGCTTTCTGGACTTTTGGTTTTCACCCAGCATGGGCCAGTCTTCAGTAGAAATTTTCATTAAAAAGCATCCAATTGTTGGAATCCAGCTGACAGTCCAAGCAGACACACAGCAGGGACAGTGTCTTATGGACTCACCTCTAACAATAGCTTCTGCCTCATTTAAAATTACATTTCACCCTCATTAGTTAAGCACTCTCAAGATGTATGCCACCAAAGTTACCCCGGCTGATGGACCTGCAATTACTTTCAGGAACAACTTTTTTCTTTACCTTGATTATTAATTTCACCCTTCATGCCATGTTGAGTCCAACTCTTGCTTATTCAGAGAACAACAATGAGGTAGGGGCAGAGTGTCAACCACTTTTATAGGCAAGCGATGGGCAAGGGGAGTACTTCAGCAGGGTTTAGAGAGGCAGGGTCCTCAAGTCCTCCAGTGCTCGCAGATGGCCCCATCCCAGTATTGCCCTATCCACCCATGCCCCTGATTGATGAGGTTGTGAATTAGCTATTGCTGTCATTCAAAAACCTTAAGACTCAATCCCTAAAATATTACAGGAGCATCAGCCCAACAGCCACAGTAATGAGAGACTCTTTGCTCTAAGGAGAGATTTTTGATGTTTGAACTTAGGTTAGGACACTTTCTTAGGCTATCAGATGGTCTCACGAGGGCCATATCCCCATGTCTCATTCCTTATGTGCTCTATGGCTGGGTTGCTGGTCCCCAGTGCTGCACACTCATTGGGCTCCTGGTCATCTCAGGTAAGCACAACAGGTAACTGAGTAGCTGCTCCTTCTCTGTATATTTATACATTCCATTCCATCCCACAACGAATTCCACACAGCCTGAGGACCTGCTGTCTACAACTAATTTCTGGAACCAATTTCTACATCTGCCAAGATTCTGCTGCAATAAGAGAAACCAATTCTGACTGCCTTAAGCAGGGGGGAAACGTGAGGAAAGAGTGGAGTGTGTGTGTGTGTGCAGGCACGCATGATTAATTGGAAAGATCTTGAAGTAGCTCACAGAATTGAGGAACGAGAGGCTGAAAGACTGGCCTGGTAATGGTATCTCAGGGACAGGGCTGTTCCATGCATTTCAGCAGCAGCAGGAACTAGGAGACCTTCTCGGGTGCCAACCCTTCGTCTTCCTCTGCCCCATAATTCTATTTCCCAGAATAGGATATGATATTGGTCCCATGTGGACCACGTGTCTAGTCCTGGGGAGAGTCAGAATTTGTTACCAGCACAAGGAGCAGAAAGTCTGCTCATGTAGGAAAGTCTCAACCACTTCACCTAGCCCAAGGCCATATAGCCCCTTTATCCTGAACATTCTTTCCACTGAACCAGTGTTGGGGATCCTGGGGAGACAAGGCTGCTGGAAAAAAATAAGTTCTTTGTCTAGAGGAGACATTTGTATCTCTAGGACCCTAGACACAGGGACTCTTAGGCCCCTCATTCTGAAGAAACTCCCCTGAGCCTCTCTTCTCAGTCCCCGTGATTCCCCTGCCTTCATATACAGAACAGAATTCTCAAGCTTTGCAGGAGACTGGAGAAGGGAGACAGACCAGGTGGGATTCTTCCTCTAGATCAGTGGTTCTCAACCTTCCTAATGCCGCGACCCTTTAATACCGTTCCTCATGTTGTGGTGACCCCCAACCATAAAATGATTTTTGTTGCCACTTCATAACTGTAATTTTGCTACTGTTATGAATCGTAATGTAAATATCTGATATGCAGGATGTATTTTCATTGTTACAAATTGAACATAATTAAAGCATAGTGATTCATCACAAAAACAATATGTAATTATATATGTGTTTTCCGATGGTCTTAGGTGACCCCTGTGAAAGGGTCGTTCGACCCCCAAAGGGCCGTGACCCACAGGTTGAGAACCGCTGCTCTAGATGCAGGGGCAGAGATTCAGGCTCTCTCTTTTCCATCCCTGCTAGTAGCTCACAGTCAGGAAAGATAGCATTCTCTATCTCCATTGGATAGAATTAACATGCCCCTGGGTGAACCTCCTTAGCACACTTGGAAAAGGGTGTGTATCATTCAAACCCTCTCAACACTTTACCAGCAACAGCCTCTCTTGGGAGGTTTGAACTCTGTTTGAGGTCAAGTGAGAGTATGAAATTTCCTCCCTGGAAGTGTGAAAGCTCACTTCACTGACAAAATGCATCTCCTCAGACACAGCACAGGGAAGACTGGGCTCCAGGGAGCACTAAACTTTGGAGGACAAACACTCATAAGACTCCATCTCCCAGCTTGAAAGAGTATTGGCAACTGTCCATGGCCAACAGTTCTGTGAGTTTCCAGGGGTTCGTTTGTGTGACCAGCAGCTCTACCTCATCATGACCATCTTATGACATGGCAGAACAGTCCTCACACCCAGCCTGTAACCCAGCCTAGGAATCTGCCCCTCAGCACTTCCTTCATGCCATGGGCTAACTCAAGAATATTTGACTTGCCTCTTCCCTGCTAAAGTCTGCAATGGCTCCCCCACCTTCATGTGTCGTCCCTGTCTGTATTCTAGCTTCATTCTCCCCTTCATACGTGGCTCCCATGCCATCCACTATTTTTCAAGCTCACCTTATTAGATGCCTCCTAACCACATCCTCATATCCTCTCCCCAGGAGAACTGCTACTTGTTGGTGCCCCCGTCTATCTCCTATTTCTTTTAGAACTATCTTAGCATGTTCGTGCAATTATTTGCTTAACTGCCTGCCTTCTCCAGTACTCTACTGCTCCTCCAGGGCAGTCTCTCTGAGGGCCCAGCCTAGTGCTTGGCATGAAAGCCATTGAGAACATTTATTGAAGAACAGGTGCATGCCTGGAGCAGCCCTGCCCTGCGTGCTCTGTACAACATCATGATCCAGGACCTGGTGCCGGGACCTGCACAAGCACCGTCTCTCTTCTTCAGTCTAACTGGATCCACATTGACAGCTTTATAGAGCCTCCTCTCTTTTATTCCCTTGATGCCACTTTGTAGATTTTCAAATAGTGTCAAAGCTTTAACTTTTACCAGCAGCCTCCTCACACTGTTTCTAGCAGAGAACAGCAGGTTGGGAGAAGAGTTATGAAATGCATCTTTCCATTTTTAGTAAATTCCAAATTTCTTAAAGCCAGGTATCAGAATAAGTTGGGAAGTAATATCAAATGAAGAGAGAGACAAGCAGATTGGCCATACATGCTTTACAACTCCCATTCCTGATCATGGGTTTTCTGTCTATAAAAGAAACAACTTCCTCAGAGGCTTGCTATGAAGTTTAATGGAGTAAAATAGGCTAAACACCTAGTTGTGCCTAGCACATGATAGACACATGACCATCCCAAATATAAGCAGTGAAGAGGCTGTTTAAATGAGAATTTCCAAGAAACACCTAAAAATAATTTAAAAATCTAGAAAAATCAGCAATGTAGAACTTAAGAGGAGTTTTATAAGAACATGCTGTGAACTCATTATACTTTTAATCAGAAGTTCCTTTTCCCTAGCAAAAGCCAGAGACCCTACTGTTTCCAGAGAAAAGCCCAGTCCAGAACCCCCAAGGCTAACAGTGACAATTCTGGATGACCATTACTTCTGGGAACAAAGCAGCTTTTTGTCTACTAAAGCTGAACATACACATAACTCATGACACGGCAATTTCATCCAACAGAATCGTGTACATAAAGGCATGAAAAATCAGGTACAGCATTATTCATAGCAACACTGTGCATGAGAGCCTAAAACCTGTAACTACCCAAATGACCATCAACAGAAGAACGGATAAAGTAATTCATACAATGGAATATTGCACCTCAATGAGAATGAATGAACTGCAACCACATGTTTTCAAGATGGGTGAATCCCATCATTGTAATGGTGAGTGAAAGAAGCTAGACACAAAAGACTACATGCTCTTTGATTCTATTTATATAGATGTCAAAAGCAGGTGAATCACATATATGCTGTTTGAAGTCAAGAGAATGTTGATGAATGGATGGAAAATGTGGTACATAAATATAATGAAATATTATTCGGCAATTAAAAGGAAGGAAATCCTGCCATTTGTGACAATATGGATGGATCTTGAGGCATTACAGTAAATGAAATAAGTCAGAGAAAGACAGACACTGTATGAACTCATATGTGAAATCTGAAAAAAAATGAACTCATGGAAACAGAAAATAGATTGGTGGTTGCCAAAAGTGAGGGGTGAAGGTGGAAGAAATAGGTGAAGGTGGTCAAAGGGTACAAACTTCCAGTTATAAAGTAAATAAGTTCTGGGGATGTAATGCACATCATGGGGACTATAGTTCACAATACTTTATTGTATAGTTAAAAGTTGCTAAGAGACCAGATCTTAAAAATTCTCATCATAAGGGAAAAACAATTATAACTATGTGAAGTAATGGAAGTTAACTAAACTTATTGTGGTAATAATTTTATAATATATACTCATATCAAATCATTATGTTATGCACTTTAAGCATATAATGTTATATGTCAACTATAGCTCAATGAAACTGGAGAAAAATCAAGAGGATGGCCACCATTGGAAGAAGTAGTTTTGGCAGGGAGGGCAAATACAAAAAGGGTAATTTCTGGGGTGCTAGTAATATTCTATTTCATAACTTGGGGTTCAGGTTACATGCACATGTCCAGATAACTAAAATTTACCCAATTGTAGATTTATTATTTGTATTTTTTACTGTATGTATATTATACTTCAATTTTTTTAAATTAAATTTATTGGGGTGACATTGGTTAATAAGATTATATAGGTTTCAAGTGTACATTTCTATAATATATGATCTGTATATTGCATTGTGTACCCACCACTCAAAGTTAAATTATCTTCCACCATCATATATTTGACCCCCTTTACCCTTTACTACCCCGCTCTCCCTTCCCTTGGTAACCACCATACTGTTGTCTGTGTCTATGAGTTTCAATTTTATATCCCACATATGAATGAAATCGTATAGTTCTTAGCTTTTTCTGACTGACTTATTTCACTTAGCATAATATTCTCAAGGTCCATATATGTTGTCACAAATGACAGTATTTCGTCCTTTCTTATGGCTGAGTAGTATTCTATAGTATATATGTACCACATCTTCTTTTCCCAACCTTCTTTCAGAGGACCCTTTGGTTGTGTCCATGTCTTGAGCACCATGAATAAGGCTGCAATGAACATAGGGGTGTATATATATCTGTGAATAAATGTTTTCAATTTATACTTCAATTTTTATTTATTTTATTTATTTTTTAAAATATATCTTATTGAATTTTTACAGAGAGGAAGGGAGAGGGATAGAGAGTTAGAAACATCGATGAGAGAGAAACATCGATTAGCTGCTTCCTGCACACTCCCTACTGGGGATGTGCCCGCAACCAAGGTACATGCCCTTGACCAGAATCGAACCTGGGACCCTTCAGTTCGCAGGCCGACGCTCTATCCATTGAGCCAAACTGGTTAGGGCTATACTTCAATTTTCAAAAATTACTAAAATGTTGCCACACATGCACACACACACACAAAAAGGTAGCTTATGACAAGGCCTCGAAAAGAGGGGTCATGTAGAATGTCTGAGTAAAATGTGGTTCCTAGATGTGTGGCAAGATGATACTCACTCTAAGCCGAATGGAACACAGGATTTTCCCAATGTTGACACAACATCTAATTAACTGTCCAAAGCTAAAGAAAAAGGCTTTTGAGATGAATTCTGATCCCAGAATTCCCTAAATTGGCCTTGGGTTATGGACTATGATTCTTTAAAAATACTTTATTCCAGATAATTGGAAGGAAAAGGCTCCAAGTCTATTTAATAAATGTAAAGAGAGTAACCCCTGGCTCCCTCAAATTTTAGCTACATCATCCCATTGACTGTATCCTCAGAGTTGGTGCCAGCTTTGTTTCAGACAAACTGTAGGCCTCTGTACTCCAATCTAAAATACTCTGTGAGGTTTTCCCTAATTGGAAATTCAAGTAAAGATAACCCACGACCTGGAAGCATGTATTGATCTTGACATCAACTGTTTACACCGCAGACAGAAATCAAACCTGGCCCAAGTTGTACAACCTCATTATTGACCCAAACCTATTTAACTCTCTTTCAAAAACCTGAATGCAAGAATCAGACTGCAAGGAATGCCCTTATTTCTCACAGAATTACCAACTACATAAAAATATCCGTGCCTTATACTCACTCTGATGTTTTCAGATGATTTGAATTTATTTTTGTCTCCTGAAAGAGAAAAAGATGGCCAGCATCTATTGTCTAAAAGATGGGGTAGCATTCCCAGGAGGGGTCTCGCGAAGCAGTTTCTATCACTAAGAACAGTCAATGACTAGTTATGCCTGTGGCAGACTCTGCTGGTTGGTGAACTCAGCAGCCATTCCCAACCCCCTTCTTCATCACCACTTTTTACTACAAGAATATGAAGAGATAAATACTTTCCCATCTTCTGCCACAGCTGAGGTGGTCATACCACATAGTTACGGTCAAGGAGACATAAGCAGAATTTTTCTGGAAGATTGTTTTGTTGATTAATGGGAAAGCCAGAAAGCATTTCCTTTATCATTTCTTCCTTGTCTGTGAATGATGTCTGGAAGGGCAACAGCTATCTTGCCACAGTAAGATGTAAGTCAGCTTGCTAAGGATGGTGAAGAGGAAAAACGGGAATATCAGACTGCCTACTTCTAAACAAGAATGGGCATTCTGGAATATGAGCCAGAATATTTGGTAGGACAGCAATATACAGGGTGAGGCAAAAGTAGGCTTAGAAAATAATACAATAATTAATAAATAATAATATAAGAATCAACTCTGTGTTTCATGTACTCACAAAAGTAAACCTACTTTTGCTCCACCCTGTAAGCATCTAGACAGTAAAATGGTAGCAGTCTGCTTCCTGTGAAATGCTAACATATCATGGAGAATTATCTATAAATTAGACCCTAATTTGGGGGAGAGTAGAGGAGGAGGTCAGTTTTTCATGGGGAATTTCCCATGATGCCATAGAAAAGTCTGGAGGGAGAGAAGGCAATGCAGCTGGTCTATGTGCTGCAGGGGTCTGAGTCACCTGTAAATTCAATTTGATCCTGCTTGAGCTTGATCATTTGTATCATTGATATTTTCACTGGATAATTAATTGCTTCTATACAAGCCTAACCTTATGGCTTTAAAAGGCCAGTAATAATCCATGATGAACAGCTTGGATCACTTGGAGTCCCATGGTCAGGCATTCATTCCAGGACCACATAGCAAGCCAAAAGCTATTTCTCAAAAGAATATTTATCTGTAGAGGAGAGATAAGTTTTTCTCCAAACTTCCTAAGGCTCTTCACAATGAGTCTTGCCAGAAGAAAGCTTCAGATACTTTGTGTGATGTTGGATCTGCAAGTCAGAGTGACCTAGTGGGAGAATAGCTTGCCCTGAAGCTCGTACTTCCTGCAGAGCCTTCTCTTTCCCTGAGACCCATTCAAAACTTTCAGTTTCCTTGATAAGCAGGTCTGAAGATCAGACGTATGTTGCCTCCAAAATTCAAAGAAGCCCCAAAAATATTGTTCCATCACTTAGTATAGATGGTATAAGGTGTCTTTCTCATTGAAGGGCATATCCCATGTGATGTAGATCATAGGAACTCCAGACCTGTCACTAAAGTTGTAAACCCTTGGAATTTTGAGATTTATCTCCAATCCTCTGGCACTAACCTACCTTGCTAAAACTTCTTAGGTACTTGAATTTTCAGGACCGGCAGTGACCAGTGTCATGTTTTGTGGATTGTCAAAATGATTAATATCTCTGGATTAGATTATAGAAAAGAGTAGGAGAATCAATATAGCCTGAAGGAAACAATGAAGGCAATCTGTGGCCCCTGCCAGGTGAAAGAGAACCACTTCATGCAGCGCTTACAAGTTGGTATCATGCTAAAAGCATATACAAATAGCTGGGTCATAGGTTCCAGGGGTTGTATCGATTTGTTCTCGCAGAGATTCCACATCTGGAACAGAAGCTGTAATTGGTGTTAGCACATGATGAAATTCATGATATTCCATAGTCATTCTCCAAGATCCAGTCATCTTCTGCACAAACCAAGCAAACCAAATGCAATGGGATGTGAACAGAAGAATGGTCACCCCTGCATTTTTCAGCTCTTTAATGGTGGCCTAACCTTTGCAGTTTCCCGAGATATGGTTTTGCTTTTGGCTTACTATCCTAGCAGGGAAAGCAAGTTCCAGGGGTTTCTGCTTGGTCTTTCCTACCACAGGACCCAATTTCTTGGATCAGGAAGCCAATGTGTGCATTCAACTAGTTGCTGAGTAGGCCTATTCTAATTATATGTTAAAAAAAACATGGGAAAATAAACACAAGGAGGATCTATAGACCATCAGATTACTATGAGACAGCGCTGAGTCCAATTTATCACCAAACCTCTATAAGCTCCACTCTGCCAGTGGACCACTGTGGCATTTGGATCCTTAAAGATTAACATTAAATCAGAGCCAGTGTCTAGTTAATTCCTGAAAGGTCTCGCTATTACCCATTAGCCTGTGTACAATCATCCTAGCAAATGGCTTTATATCCCTTTGGAGACTCTGTGGAGATATATGTGTAGGTGGTGTTATAGGAATCTGTCTCAAAAGAACTCAGTCTTCCCTGCAACCAAGGGGCTCTGGGTCTGTGAACTGACTAAGGCTTTGAGATCGGGAGGGGCAGGGAGGGAGATACCAGGGTTCTCTCTTTGGGCATCTCTCTCCAGGTTTCTGACCACCATACTGTAGTTTTACCTGTTTTACTATACATTAAGTAACATTTTAATAGGCTGTTGATATACTTCATTCCTAGGGACTTTGTGATCAACAAGCCATTGCCAAAAATTTCTGCAGGTTAAAACTGTACAAATGATAATTAACACTTCATCCTTACTGCTCATTATGGTAATTCTGTCCACCTTGTCTCTGGCAGTTTGTTATTATCACTTGGTTTCTGCTACTTCAGAATTCTGGAGACTTCCCAGCCTACAGATGGCCACAACAGAGCTATTCAAGATTTGTGGTGTTCCCTCGCTAACACTCTTCACCGTACTTCAATTAAGGAAGTGCAACCTGGACCCTTTCAGTGGGTTTAGAGAGGCTGAGTAAGTGTGTAGGCTGCACAAGATAAATGTTCCTCAACGATCTTATTTTCTTAAGCATTCTCATTCTCTCCTCTATATTATGCCAGGGAAGTCTGAGCATCTCAGCATCACTGAGCTCAGGTTTCAGTCAACTAACCAAGAATCATACAGATAAATTCAGCCTTTTCCACTGTTATAGACAATCCTTCTTGCTCTATCACCTTATAAATCATCCCCAGGCTGTTTTCCAGGTCTCTGCTTATGTAAATTAGCAAAATCTTGCAGCTACTTTGGCGTAGCAGCTATTTCCCTCTGGAGCAGACTTTGCACCTGTCCTTTGGAACATGCAATCTAATTCTAGATATATGTCCAGAAACAAGGAGGAGGAGAAACTAGAGGAAGGTGCTGGAAGGGCTAAAAGAAGCTGGGGCTGGAGCCAACCTTCTGCTGTTATTGGAGGGAAGATGAAGGAAACTGGAAAATCAAAAGAAATTTCCCTTTCCCTCCTCTCCTCTCCAGTCTTCCTCAGTGTCTCCCATTGGCAGAACTTAGCAGGAAGCCAGCTGACAAGGGAGCCTGCGAAGTACAGTTTGCAGAGTTCTTGGTCCAGCATCACAGAGCAAAGTATGAAAGGGAAGTCTTGGAGGAGAGATACAGTAGGTGAATAACTGATCCTGGGGTGGCCCCAGCATTGTTCATTCATTCCTTTTGCCCCACAGCATCCATTCACGTTCTCCAGGAAAAAGCAATACCATTGGATTGTTGGGGAATAATTCTTTTCTCATTCTTGGTCCATGAAAATTGGTAAAATGAACCATCCCCAGCTTCAGAGTTGGGGTTTAGATGGGTTTAAGCTGATCAGAAAATCACATCACACTGGTCACAATAAGGAAAAACTAAAAAGCAATATAGCAAAACTCAATCAGAGTGAATGAGATGCATGAAGACTTTCCTAATATTTTTGGGAGAGGAACAGAAAGGAGCTTAAAATTGATCCTGAAAATCTGTAAACTGGAGCTGCAACCAGTATCTTGCTGGAACTTGAGTCTAAGCATAAAGTCAATACATGAAAAATCAGAGCTGAGACAGAGACAATCTGGGTCCTAGTGACATTGTATGAGCCCCAGTCAAGCTTTGCCTAAAATCAACATTATCCCAGAACATTTTCCCATCACCCACATCCTTTTTGCTGGGCCAGTGTGCACTTTGCTTGTGATAACTACTCAACACATTACTTTCAAGAACTGCCTCCAAACAGTAGGATCTGTTACAAGATGAATGGCCATTTCTACAGGAGACCATCCACCATTTCTCCTACCATTACATTTAAAGCCAAGGCTGAATTTTAAACTTATGGTCAAAGACCAACACATTGGTCAATTCTCCATAGAAGGAGCTAGAACTTACTAATGAGATGCTGATAACCAAATAAGTTAACTTAATAAACCTATTATGGACTTAAATCTTCCAGCTTCAAAAGTATATTTGAAGTGGTTATAAACTATAAACAGACACAAAGTAGAATGATGCAAAATGAAAACAAATAGACATCTGAACAAAGGAGCCCAAGCATAGATGCTGGCAGGAGCCTGCAGTTGAGCCCTGAGAGAGTTCTGAGTTTTCTGACAGTAAAGAAGAAAAGAGAAACAAGCTGATTTATATAGTCCTCACACCCTGATGAGATGAAGCCCACCAGGTTGTTACAGAAAGAAGGTATCAATATTCATTCAGAGCCTACTATGTGGCAAGCACTTTCCATGTAGCATTTCATTCACTCCTCTCAGGAACTCAGTGGAGTGAGCATTCATTCCCAAGAGTAAGAGATAAGAAAGCAGAGGTTCATAGAAATTAAATACCTTGTCCATGGTCTCAAGTGTAGAAAGTGATGGAGCCAGGATTTGAGCTCAGATTTGATACCTGGCTCCAAGTCTATTTTCATCCACCACTTCCTCGAATTAAAGGTTATGTGTAAATCACAAAAAGTTATCAGATGCTTATTTAGTGCCCAAGAGGTTCCAAGGATCTTTACATAGGTGGTCACAGTCTACAAAGCCCAGAAAGGTAATTACATGACCCGCATACTACATATAGAAAAGTCATAGTGAACATTTTTTCTTGATGTTCAATAAAACAAAGTCCTAAAAGGGAGGCTCCTCAAATAAAGGATATTGATTATTTGATGGAAAATGTCTTTAACTTCAGTTTGACAAAAACACAGCACATTTTTCCAGATGAATGGTTCTTACATAAATGAAATGTCATTAAATTCTAGCTCTGCAATGGCATGCCTGTGGAGGAATTAAAACAGCCCAGGCCAAGCAGTTTGGTTTCTGATTACCTTGCTAAATAAGAGTAGAGCGCAGGGAATCCAGGAAAACTGGGAACTAGCATGCTGTTCCAACTGCCTCTTTCAAATTGCCTGTGTCGTGAGCAGGCCTGTGAGAAGGGCTGGGTCTCTGTGTATCTGTGCTGGAATCCCTAGACTGCAACTATAATGATGTTTCTAAAATGCAAATCCGCCGATGACATTATCCTGCTTAAAAACCCTTATTAAAGCTGCACATTGCCTTTGGGATAAAGTCCAAGATTTTTAATGTGTTCCTTTATGACTAAGCCCTCACACCCTGGACTCATATATTACCTCACTCTTTGTCCCCAAACTCTATGCTCTGTCACACTGAGCTACTTTTAGCCCCCCAATGCATGCTTCCCTCACGTTCTGGCACTGCTCTGTGTTGCTTCTTCCCCTAAGAATGCCCTCTCTCTCTGCTCCCTCCCTAGACCTTTTCCCATGCCATCTTTGCCTGGCTTCCTTCTACTCACATTTCAGGAGCCAGAGCAAGCCTTTCCTTCCCTGGGAAGCCTTCTCTGACTCCCAGTTCTAGACTGAGATGACCACAGCACATTCCTTCCTACCATGGCACTCCAACCCAAAGCATCGCTGTCTCTTTTCACGTTGAACTCACTCATTTCTATGCCAAAGTCTCAGGTGCAGCTACTGTGCATGAGGTTATTGTTGGATGAACCAGCTGATGGAATGAATAAATGAAGTATCTCAAGCATTAAGTGTCCACATTGAAATAAGTTTCCATAAGATTCAGTTACTGGATATACAGATAGAAGGGATAACTGCTTGTTGTGGAAGCTTGAATTCTGCATTAAATCCTGCCCTAGATATAGGGATTAAGCTGTGGACAAAAATTAATAATGTATTAGAGTAGGTTCAGAATGAGTTGAAGTTCTGTCACTGGAAGACGGTATCACCATGGACAAATGACTTCTGAGCCAAGGCCTATGAGATGGAGCATCTGATTTTTCTGTTCCCATAGCAGGGTCTGGGCTGAGTCCCAAGGCAGAAGGAGAAGTAACCACTGCTGCTGGAATTTGTGGAGCATGGGAGCAAGGGACAAGATCTGTCCATGCCCAGCTTTATTCCTGACTTCATCTTGCTCCATTGTAGCAGGGGAAGTCTTAATGTGGATCTCTCCCTGGTTCAATCTCCAGACTCCAGAGAGACTCAGAGAGCACACACGTCTCGTACGCTGGACAGAGCCAACATCAAGTATCCCCGTTACCCCAGCTTCTCCATCTCAGCTCCCCCAAATGCCAATGGGGCAAGGCAGCGCAACTTGGTAGGAAGAGCTTGAAGTAGCCATCTAGTCTTCTAAGATTTGGGGTATCCTATCACCTTGGGATAAATCTCCATCTCTCTGAGCCCTAGATGTCTCATCTGTAAAATGGGGATAAAGATACCTGCCCTGCCTTCCTCGGCGGTTTGTCATGAGGATCAAATAAGATAATGGCAGGGAAAGAGCTTTGAAAACTATGAAGTGCCATGGAAAAGCCAGAGCGCGATGAAGAGACAGCGGCTGCCCCACACTTACTTCAAAGGGGAGAAACAGGGTGGAGAAGGCTGACATGCTCTGCTTTTGAAGTGCACAAGAGCAGCTCTCAGAAAAGAAAAAACATCATTGCTGCTTAAAAGGCAACTTTCAAAACAACCATTTTCTCTCTGAAGGGAGAATAAAGTTGGGAGTACTTCAAAGGCTGGGGAAAATTTCTAGAAAAAAAAATGACATCCTTAATCCAACTTTTAGTCAAGTCAGAGTTATTAAAAAACCTTCAGAACTCTTCACTTATTTAAAAAGAATTTTAATGCGCTTAAAAATTAAAAACCATTAAGAGGGGCGGACAAAGGCGCTGTTTCCCGTTCCCTAGGATCACACCGCAGAAGGTGGCCGCAGTGACTGCCCATCGCTCACCGCTTCCTCTCATTAACCATTCTCTCCAAGGCTTTCCTCCATGTCCTGACAAATTTCATACCAAGAATAAGTCACCAGGAATAGGCCTTTATCTTCCCCATCCATCTCTGCCACCTAGCTATCAAGCACAGTGAGATTATTTATTTGGTTTTTCTTTCTCCTTCCTTTAAATATGGCAGCCTACCAAAGATCAACTTCAAGAAACCAGAACGGAATGAAAATATCCTACTTCAAGGGAAAAGACATCCCCACCTCCTAGCAAAGAGAGACCCCCTTTTAAAACAGCTAAATATAAAAATAAATAAAGGCCCGGTTTTGTTTCTAGCGGGCAGTGCCTGGCCATGGTGCCCGGGAGGTCGGCCAACTGGATCTTGGCCAGAAATGTGACCGTGCCTTCCTCCCAGCCCCCTGTTCCTTCCTGCTTTTCCGTACTATGCTGAGGAGGCAGCCTGAGACCGAGGTCCCCAAGGTTACCAGGAACCAAGCTTTCCCCTCAACGCTGCCCTGGAGGGACTCTCCAGGCCCCTGTGGACATCACAGCAACATGCTTAGTGGGAGACATGGCTTATTTTCCCCATGGATTGTACTCATGTTTATAGAATATGAGCAAATGAGATGCCTCTTAAACAATGTGCAATGTTCAACTGGACATTCACATTTCCGACTCTTACTAAACATACACCACCAGGCAGGGGTAGGGGTGATCGGGAGAGAGCGCAGAAAGAATCACTCTTCCCAAAGGGGCAACCCACAGAGAGGAAGCGTTTTCTGCCCCCACCACCCACCAGATCTGGCCTCAGAGTTTATTTTTGCCAAGGGCTTTGAAGGCAGAAGTTAAAGAAACCTCAGTGGTCTGAAATCAGAGAATGGCGGCTGCCAAGGGAAGCTCAGTCCAAAGGAGAGGAGGAAGAATGCCCGCCCGAGTCCCGGCTCTTCTGCAGCACTTTTAAGCAACCCCATTTAATTAAAGTTGTGCCCCGCGCTGGTATGAGAGCAATGGAAGTGTCAGTTTGCTTGTCAGGAGCTCCTTTGCCCGGAGCACAGACCGGAGCACCCGTGGCTGAGTGCCAGGCTTCATCTCCGGCACAGATGGGAAGGCCAGGGGTAATTACCCGCCCTGGCCAGTCGCCTTCCTGGGTGAAATTACACAAAAGTCGGAGACAGAGGCTCCATCTAATTCTTACTGAGCACCATTTCCAGGAAAGGACTGAAGACAACCAAGCATGACGTTCTGATTTGGGCAGGAAGGCTGCCCCGAACCTTTTCACTCACGGACTGTTTTGTAGGAAAGTCAGTCAGAGGTGTGGGCCTGCTGTGAACTGCCCGCAGTGGTCCACTTTGGTACCCGGCTCCACAAATGGAGTCTACACGGCACACATGTGAGGAGGTTTTCCTTCAATCTCTGCCTTCAATTGTGCTTTGTCAAATTTTCTCTCCCCGTCTTTCAAGTCTACCTTGGGCAATTCTGGGCTTTCTGACCATGTCCAGTCTAGATTGCAACTTTAGATTCCCCTTCCTCATTAGAGGCCAGGCTTTGGCCAGGGGGACTTGAAGTAGGGAGTAGAGGAAACAGTCTGGCCTCTCATTTGTCCTCCTATTTCTCATGCATTGAGAGGTGGGTGACCTGCCTCTGGGGTATATCAGTCAGCGGTCAGGGTGCCAACTCCCTTCCTGAGAGTGTTACCTTCTCCCTTGGTGTCCGTCCATGCAGCTACAGAGCTGATGCCTCTCAGTCATCCTCTCCATGTTCCAAAGAGACTCTCCTCTGGGGACCACTGAGAAATGGAAGGTGCCCCATCTGCTTTGGGGGCAGATTATTCCATAGCTGCTCCTTGCAGGTGCCTTTGGAAGGTCATTTCCTCCAACCTGGAAAGGGGCTCTGGGATGCCGCCCTCAGACTTAGTAAGCATAGGATGCCTTAGGCTGACAAAGAAAGCCTACAGGAGAGGGGATCAGAACGTTTTGCTAAGTGTGCAATCTGTATGAATCTGTCACCGATAGACAGTAGAAGTCACTTTGTGCAGCTCTGAGGTCACTGGGGAAATCTGGCTCTGCGCCAATAGAATGACCAGGACCAGCATGTGGCTAGCTGACATAAAGTGAACATGACTTTGGGCTTGCATTAATTTTGATGGTGATAATCTTAGAAAGAACAATAATGAAGACTTACTGAGCACTATGTACCGGACACTTCTCGCAACTAGTTTTATGCAAGTTTTACCTGCTAGCACTTGTTGTTTCTCTTGCTTTGGAGGGATTCTCGGATGCCCAGTGTGGGACATTTTGGGAACCTGCTAGCACTTCCATGTGCACTCAGAAAGTGTGAGGAAGTTAACACACAAGAAGGCCATCTGTGGCCACTCGGCAACAATAAATGCTCCTCTTTCCATCCCTCAGGTGGACAATTCCAAAATACACTGATTTGCAGAGAATCCCAGTAGGATTCAACTCTAATCAGCAACAGTGGTGACCAACTCAGGAACATACCCATGTATTGACCTTCTCTCTTGTTTCACTCTTCCCAGGACAAGTATGTGAACATCTGAGACCCCAGTTTCTATTTCATGCCATCACTGTCCCCCCAAAATTCCCTGCCTGCAAATCTTTGTCTCAGGCTCCAAAGGTTGACCCAGGCTATGTTGATTAACCACATATAGTCATGTGTTAAGTACTTCACATGGCTTCTCTAACTGGCAAGCAACCCTATGAGGGAAGTGCCATTTTATGCCCCTTTGACAATCAGGAAAGTGAGATACAGAGGTGAAATAACAGAAGCAGAGTGCCCTGGAGAGGGGGTGGTTGATGACTCTAGGGAACTCAGGTAAGAACCTTTCCCCAACCTGGAGTGCTGTTCGGGGCCCAGAGTTCATTACAAGGAATATGTCCATAGGAGACTCACAGGAAAATGAAAGAAAGCAAAAACTAAGCCTTAGGAGGGAGAGTTGAAATAAATGGGTGGTTGGGACCAGAAAACATTCAGAAGGCACCTGAGAGCAGTGCCTTCATGCAGAAGAGGGGAACCACCACACTACAAATGGGTGTTCATCAGACTGTGCCACTGAAAGTCAAGTCCAGATGCTACACCATGGGCCTAGAGGCCCTGCACCATCAGCCCCATGCCCTTCTCTCTAGCCCCATTCGTGTTTCTCTGCCCTTCACTCACCACATCACAGACATGCGGCCTTTCAGTTCCTCCAACACAGCACAGTTTCTCTTTTCTGCCTGCATTTGCCAGTTTGAAGTCACCTCCTGAGAGGACATCCCTGACCTTCAAGCTAAAGTAGACCCTGGCCTATGTACCTTCAGATCTATTCCTTATCTTTCCCCCGATACTTTGTATCTTTGGGGTGGGGGCACAGGAAGGCTGATTCCTGCAGGTGGTATTTTCCATAGTCCCTTGTCCAGGAAACTATGTATGTCAGGGCTCAGCCAGTAGGAGGCACTATCAGGATGTTGGAGAGAAGGAGGAAGGGAAAAGGTAGGGGATTTCACCCTCTTTCTCTAGGCCTAAGGAAATAGCCCTGATAGTTTGGATTGCTTTGGGGGCAACTGGAAGCCTTTGAAGGATGTTAAGCAGAGGGGGACATCATCAGTCTACTTTTTAAAAAGATCACTATGATTGTTCCGTGGAAATGAGTTGGATTTGGGGAAAGGATTTGAGAAGCAGTCCCAGTGAGAAATGATAATGGCTTGGACTAGGGTGATTGCAACTCAGAAGGAGAGAAGTGGACAGATGAAAGCAGTCTTTGAAGGAAGAATTAGCAGAACTTGGTGATTATTTGGAGATGGTTCTTCAGAGAGAGGGACAGTCAGGAATGACTTCTAGGTTTCTGGCTCGAACTACTGAGTAAATAGTTCTGTTGGTGGGGGAAACATTCATATATAGGGTGGGGCAAAAGTGGGTTTACAGTTGTGAGTACACGGAACACAGTTTATTCTGGCATTATTAATTATTGTATTATTTTCCACACAAACAACTGTAAACCTACTCTCCTGTCATCTATTTTTCCCTGCCCTGTAGTACCTTTTATCTATTAAAATGTATTATCTTTCATCTATGTGTCTATTATTTATCTATCATCTATCATGTCTTGAAGTTTGAATTACATTATATGTATATTGTGATTTCATTTTCCTACTCTTTGCTGCTATTATATAAATTTAATTTTCATTCTGTATTGACTTTATATTTGGTAGTTTGTGAAGTTCATAAATTAGATTCTGTAGAGTTTTTTTGGTGTGTAGATTGCTTAAGGTTGTCTACATAAACAATTACATTGTGCATAAAGACCATTTTACTTTTTTTCCAGTCTTATAACTTTATGTCTGTATCTTGCTTTATTACAATGGCTAGAACCTCCAATGCCATGTTGAATGGAATTAATGAGAGATACTATCCTTGCCTTGATACCAACCTTATGTGGAAGTGTTGAGCACTTCATTATCAAGTACAATGCTTAGCTGTAGGATTTTTATTATAGATGCTCTTTATCACATTGAGGTAATTTCCTTTTATTCCTAGTTTCTGAGAATTTTTATCATAAATAGTTGTTAAATTTTGTCAAATATTTTCTATACTGTTGAAATAATCTAACTTCCCTTTATTTTGTTAATGTGGCAAATCACATTATTTTTTAAATGTTAAGCCAACTTGCATCCCTGAGATAACTCTCACTTGGCCAAAGTGTATTACTGGTACCACCATTCAGTTTTTGCCTTGCAGCATCTGCGTCTTGTCAGGCATTACAGGTGCTTGATCTGTGTGTTCATAGCCATTCCTCCAAGCCATTTAGTAGCTTCAAACTCCGATACTGACCTCCTCAGTTAGGTGAGATAATACTTCACCTGGGCCCCACCCCTCTGCACTGTGGTAGAAAAAGAGTCCCCAGACAGAAAGCCAGGTGAACTTAAGGCCAGCTCGTGTTGAATTTCCCTTCTCTTAAGGAAGGGAATTGTGCTTTGCTGTAATTGTCCAATGCTGTAATTAGTCACATGTGTTCGTTCACTTTTAAGGATGATGCTGATGATGGTGATGCTGATGATGGTGATGATTTTGATGATGATGTGGTTCTATTTAACGTTGGGCACTCAGTTGGTCTTTTTAATCTAGAAAATATGCCCTTCAATTCTTCAGGAGAGCTTCATTAATAAATGCCTCCCTTCTATTTTCTGTGTCCTCTCTTTTAGGAATTCCTATTGTTTAGATTTTGGATCTCCGAGATAGTCCTGAAGTGTTCTAAGATTTCTCCTCAACTACATCTCTTTCCTTTTTCTTTTCATTTCTACTTCCTGGGAGATATCTTTATCTTCCAATCCTTCAATTGAGTTTTTCACTTCTGTCATCATATTTTTTAATTTTTCAAGATCATATTTTTGCTCCCTGAATGTTTATAGCCTCCTCTTTTTCTGTTCCATGGAGAAAATATCTTCTATTAGCTATCAGATGATATTAATGATAGGGTTGTGTGTACATTTTTGTTTGTTTTGTTCTTTTCTTATTCTTGCATTTCTTCCAAGTTGCCTTTTATTCCACTTGTTTTGATTTCTATGTAAAGGACTTCTTCAGTTTTCTGGTGATCTTTGATTGCCCATTAACATTGAAGATTAGGAAACCGAAGCTCTTATTAGATGGCCTTCTCTACTGCCGATGTCACACTGTGGAGGGCGAGCTGACTTTTTCCTTGGGACACTTTAATTTCATTGTTTTTAGGTTTGTCCTCTTAGGCTGGTCAGATTTCTCAGAGAAGATTCTCCCGACCTCCTTCCTGGAAGTTCAGGTCTGGCTGCCAGGGTCCTGGGATCTGAGGGTGAAAGGGTGTTGGTCCTCAGCATTCAGTATGTATGTTCTCATGTGATCTCCCTCCATTATGGTGACTTTGCCCTCACCTGGGCCTGATGCTGCCTGAGCAGAGACCCTCTCTTCTCCTCTATCTAGAAAATAAACATCCAGTGTTCGGGGTGGGGGTTGGGGGGGGTGGAGAAGGGGCCGTTTTTCATGTTCTTGGAGTGGGAGGGATCTGGAGAACCACATTCATTCTGATTTTAGATCCATTTTCATTCCCACTCCCAGGCATACCAGGACCAGTGAGACCTGAGCCTTTTGAGAGTTCAGAGTTGGAAACTGGTTTGCTTTTCAATTGTCCCCACAGTGGCCTTGAGATTTAGCTTTCTTTATACTACATCAAATGTGACTTGTACACCTGCAATCCAGCTTTCAAAAATGTTATTGCTGCTCTTTTCACAGTCTTTTTTTGTCCTTGAAGGTTTATACCTTTTTAATATCACTTTAGTAGGGTTTTGGAGAAGATGCCTTTTTTCAAAATAGATAAAATAATGGCTTGGTTGATACCTAGGGCTGGGAGCCAAAGTTACCAATGGGAAACAAGCATGAAGTCTAGCCAGGATTTCCCAAAATATGCAGTGCTAGGATGAATATAAACTTTTTCCTCCAAACTCCAAAGCAGTAGACTAAGACGGCAGGCCTTAAATCTGAAGGTATAAAAAGAACTTCTACCCACTGTAGATTGTGAGCTTAAGAAATTCATTGTCACAAGAATTGGTACAGACTATTGATTCAAATACAACTGTTTTCCCAAATGTATAGAAAAACCTTGGGAAGCAGACCCACATTAGATCACATAAGGCAGCAGGTATTTGGGGCCCATCCAGGAGCCCATCTTTCTCCACGGCAGCCCTTAGTTCCTGTGCACCCCCCACATTCTGAGCCTAGTACCCCAAAAGCTCCTCTCAGGCTCTTGGCCATGGCCATCTCAACTTAGACCCAGCAAGAAGTTGCTTTTCCATCATTATAGGTGGTTGGTGGGAGAAGTGTTCCAGTGTCTAAGTAAACTTAGGACTTCGTGGCTACTATGTTCTCAGCTATAACCCTCAGCTGTTCACTTGGGAAAGTAACCATAGCAGCCATCAGCTATTTCCAGAAGGCTCGAGGAGAGAGCATTTCTCTAAGACAAGCATGTCAAACTCAAAGGCTAACATGGGCCAAATAAACGAGGCATGCGGCCCGCAGGCCACAAGTTTGACATGCTTGCTCTAGGACCTTCTTTCCTAAGAAAGTGAACACCTTTTCCAAGATTTGCAACCTTCAGAAGATGGAAAGGGCTAGTATTTGTGCCTCCTAATTAGAAAGGTAGGTCTCCCTCTGGTGCTGGGCCCTGGGCACTACAACCTCCCTCACCCTCAACAGGTGCTTCCTGCACCCAGCCTCCTGGGGACCATTCTCTCATGGACACAAGCCTAGAATCCACACTCTGTCTGAAGCAGGTGCCAGCCTCCAGGAACTCATGGACATGAACAGATCATCTTCTCAGTCCTGCCCCTTCCCACTGACCATCAGGGGACATCAGTAAAAATAGACAGGGCTGGAGAGAGGGCACTATCGGGTAGAAATTTCTCCTGCAGGTCAAGAGATGTCATTTTGATCCTGTTTTCAGTACTGTGTTATGATACAGCAATGTCATGATCACTTCACAGCCGTGGAAGGAATTACGTTCACTGGCATCTTTCATTTCTGATCCCCTCATCCTCATGTGTCTGCCTGCTGACAAACCAGAGCTGTCAGAGCCACCTGTCACTGCAGGGAGAAAAATACCTTTTTGACAACTGTATCTTCCTCTAGCATACCCTTTGTACCTGATGTCTGCTTCTCAGCCCGCGTGTGTGACACTTCTGTTATTTCAAAGGGCCTCATGAAATTCTCCAAAAAAGGAATTCAAACCCAATTAATTTAAATTCATTTTCATGTTGAATGTGCTACATGACACATTAGAAGGGTGTTTATGCATCATAATGTTAAGCAATAGGATATCCTCAATGTAAAGAAATGGCCTTCCACATTAAAAGCAGACACAGGAGCCTCCAAGGACCTAAGCAGAGAAGGGCACCAGGAGGTGACTTATTGAAGTCGGGGTAGGGGATGCTTGTTCTAATTCTGATGTTAGCCCCACACTGATAGATATTTTTAGGTGGAAAGAAATAGTCCTTCTTATATTTCCTTTAAATAACACCACCCAAAGATAACAACAACCCACTCTTTGCCCAGTAAGTCTCCCCTTCTCTTGGACAACGTGCAAAAGCCACATGGGAGCCCTGGAAATTCTCTATTGCATTACAAATCCTAAGCTTGCATGCTCTGTCCCCGGATTCCTGAGTCAGGCTGCTTTTGTTTGTTTTGACTTCTGTTTTAATAAAGACAAACAGAAAATACAAAGAAAATATTGTTTACAGGGGAGACCTTCAGTCGAGAATTTCTTGTTTTCTAAATTCAATAGCAACCTTTTGGCTTTAGATTTAGGCTGGTGGCCCATGCATACGCATTGCACCCTGCCCTGCAGCATCCCACAGAGGTGTCAGTGACATTTGACAAAACAAACAAATAAATAAATCCTTGGTAGCACTTAAATATAAGGAAAAGTGTCATCGATGGGACAGAAATGATAAAAAATTTATGGACAATAGAATACGGATGTGACTGGATTGTTGCAACTCAGAACCACAAGGGAGAAGGCTCTGGCAGCGGTAGGGGTGGTGCTTCCCAGGAAGCCCCAGAGGGCCTCCCAGCTGGAATCTGGCTGTGGGGTGATAATTAGGATCATTAGCTGGAGGACTATCTATAGCAGTGATTTCCAGATTGTTTTTAGTCACAGACTCTTATTATTTTTTTAAATCAAGCACACATCCACAATTTATGTAAATTCATTTTTCTATAAATTACATACAGATACTATACTCATTAGCAAATATCTCAACACAATTTATATTTAGGTGAGATTAAGCACTAATGATCATAAGTGAGAATTCATCTTCCCAATAGTCTTCATGACAGTTTTGAACTTTAGAGGCCAAATTCTCAATATATCTCATGAAATCATCATTATTTTCATCATGTACTGTGGTGAAGGAAAGTTAGAAGTATCAGCTTTGCTATTCTCCAGTTGTTTACTAGCGTTGGCATTTTCAAATTATCTTTGCTTCACATTTTCTATGCCAGAATTTTAATCACTTAACCATTGGCAAGGATTAGTTGTGTGTGTTTTTTTAATGGAATATATTATCCATAAATCTCCTTAACCAAGATGATATAAACTACAATTCATCACAAGATAATCAAACAAGCAAACAAGTGGATTATGGAACTCCTATTCTTACCTTGGAAATGACAACCCATATATTAAAATTAGTAAGTCTTACTGTCTTTCATATTTTAGATAAAATTCATGTCAGTAAAAGTTCGAAGATTTTCTTTGCCCACCCGATGAACCAACTTCCACGCCCCTCAGGCAAAGCACCTCCACTAGCAACCACTGAGGTGCTACCCACTGGCCCAGCAGGCCCTGTAGCTTCCTGAGTTACAAAGAAGCAGCTATAGCATCTTTACCCACTGGGTCCTGAAGCCCACTGTGTGATGTTCAAGAAAATTGAGAGGAAAACCAGGCATCTCCAAACCTCCTCAGCAGACTAACAAACAGAAATGGAGGCAGCTCCACTTAAGAGCAAAATACAGTTAAGTGCTGTGACAAGAGTCAAGGCCAGTGGATTTAGGCAGTGGTGGGGATCATGAACCAGCTTGTTTACCCAGGCTACATCAGCCCTCCTCATACCAAGCAGCCTGGTCTTTTATTTACCAATGTGAAAAGCCAGCTAGGGATCACCAGACCTTTAAGGAAAACCAACAGCATGAAACAGGAAGGCAAAATGAACCAAAACAACAACCACAACAAATCAGAGCAATCAAGGAAAGAAAACAAGGAAGAGAAAGCAATTTAAAAAATTGTACTTCTTACTTGAACTCTTAGAGTCACTTGAGAAAATATTAAAAAGATGTAATAGAGGGGAAAACACTATTGAAATTTTAAAATCTGAAAATTGAAATAAAATTAAATGGCAGGGCAGAACAAAATAGAACATGTATAAAGATGAAGATAGTGAATGGGAAGACAAAGAAATCTTCCACAGTAAAAAGACAGAGATGGGAAACATGAGTAAAGATTTTTTAAAGTGAAGGAAGGAAACCGAGTCTAAAATGCATTTAATAGGAATGCCAGTAGGAGAGACCAAAGTCAATGAAAATGAGGGAATTAGCAAAGAAAAATGGTATAGTCACTTCCAGTCCAAACAAGATGGTGTGAGTTGGTTTTTCCTCCTCCTCCCCGATAGGCACAGCTGTAAATCCTATAAATGGAACAAGAGACCACCAAAGATCTCGGGAAGGTAGGTAAAAGAAAGATGGAGCAGTTTGGGACTTCAAGACTAGAGCAAAACACAGACACAGGGCATTTCCCCACCCCAACACAGGAAAGCTACCCAGACCTGGCATTTCTCAGTCCCCAATCTAACAGTAGATGGAAAGGTTTATGTGTGACTCATAAATTGCATCACAGTTCTGGTAGCCCTCCACCATCTTGTAACCAAAACACAAGGACAATGCAGCGAGGAAAGAAAGGTTTGAAGGATTTTATATAAAATGTTTGTAAGTGTGAGCTGGAAACCAGCTTCTAACACCATTTCCACCTGCATCCCACTGCTTACAATTTTGTCCCATGGTTCTAAGCCAACTGCAAAGGCAGCTGGGGCCCGTGGTCTTCCCGTGCCCAAGAAGACAAACACTATGAAGACCACATATCACTGTGGTGCTATAGCACTCAATCAATGGAAACTGCCCTCCTGCTACAGCTGCCATTTCCACCACTGCTTCTAACGCCATAACAATAACGAGAGCAACACCTAACACTTGCTGTCAGGCACTGGCCACCTTTCGTTATTTCAGTTTGTACAATGACCCTACCAAATAAGTTGAGGTTGAAATTGCCTGAAGTCTCAAGCTAGTAAATATTTTTCTTATCACCAGTACTTCCCCTTTTAAAAAGAGAGAGTGTGTCCTCCAAGGAGCTGGGCAGCCTCAGCACAGACTCTGGTCTTTCCCCAGATCTACGCTACCTGCCAGGTACATAACCATTGGAACATCTGTAAAAAGCTTCCCTCCACGGTAATTTTTCCTTTGATTTACTGGTTGTGTTAAAATTGTTGTTCTGTAATGGTGCGGTCTGGAGGATGTTGCACTTAAAGAGAAAATTGCCCCAAATAAAAACGAATGATACTAAAATCTCTTCTCTCCCAATGAAATTATTCTCCTGTATTTTGTTCTCCCTGTGAGCACACCAAAAAAAGCTTCTTTGGTCTATTATTTCCCAGTTACCTCCTCTAGTGTTTGCTGAGAGAAGAGAAGGAAGGTGGGATCATGAGGCTCATAACATTTGATCTTCTCCAGGCTTCAGCAAACCGGTGAATCACTTTCATACGCTAAATCAATATCAGGTGTCTCCTGCTGGCAGGTAAGGGCAATTCGATGGCTCTTCTAATACCTTGCAGGCATTGATTTTCCCACGGAGCAGCAGCAGAGAGGAGATGGACTAGGGAATGGAGGAGCATGCAAAGGCACATGCAGCTCTGGGGGCCGGTCCACGAGACCTTAGGGCACACATCTGCCCTGACTTCACCTCGATTTCCCAGTCTACCGCAGCCTCTCCCAGCCACGCCCACAGAGTGTTCCAAGGCCCAGAAGCCAGGAGATGACTGCTTAGGACCCGCATGCGACAGTCAACCTGGATCCTGCATTTACTACCTGATACAGGACAGCTCCTCGGTTTTCTCTGTTTTAAAGATCTGAGCAAGTCAGATGGCATGACCAAGAACTGTTCTCAGAGAATATGAGGTGGTAGACATGATTCTCAAAGTTTGGTCCCCAACTGGCAGCATCATCTGGAATCTGTGAGAAATGCAAATTCTCAGGCCCTGCCCCACCTGCGGAATCAAAAACTCTGGGGTGAAGCCCAGCCATCTGTGTTTTAAGCCCAAGAAGGTTCTGATGCATGCTCTAGTTTGAGAATCACTGTACCAAGAGAACCTGGTGGGAGCATTAGGCTGAACTCCTTATTTCCCTGAAATGAAAAGCGAGGCCCAGGGACAGAGTCGTGGCATGTCCGCCTGAGAACCCAGTTTCCTGACTTCCACACTCATTCGTTCAGCCGCATCTTCTGCTGCTTCCTCTGGACAAATTGGAGGGGCAGGTCAACCCTCCAGATGGCAGAGTGGCAGCTGTGACACAGAGGTAAATCCTGGAGCTTAAGAGCAGCACTGCAGCCATTGCTGGGGACTCTATTGGGGGACTGTGGGGACAGCCACAGGGGCTGGCAGCCGGGAACTGCTTCTCAGCTGAAGGTAAGCCGCTGCTCAGAGAGTGAGTCGGCTGAGGGCCGATGCATTTGTTAGGGGGGAGCACATCCAGGGTTGCTTCTTCCCCGAGAAAAGGCAAAGATGGAGGATGTGCTCACCTTTCACCCTGGATCCCAGATGCTGTACCTGCTTTTCTGCCGTCTCAGGCCTGGCCATCTCTCATCTGGTCCAGTCCAGGAGCTTCCTCTGGGGTTACCTCCTTCAGTGTCGCTATCCTCCAGCCATTCTCCATCCGAAGCTGGAGAGCGATTTCTCTCATCTGACTATGCCTCTCCCCTGTTTTAAAGGACTGAGCAACTCAGATAGCACAGCCAAGAACTGCTCTCAGAGAAGGTGAGGTGGTGGATCTTTCCCCAGCTTCCCGCTGTTTCAGAATAAAATCTCCACTCCCTCACGGGCAGATTCAGCCTCTGTACCTGGCCCCTGGCCCTCTCCAGCTTCCCCTCCTGCCACTTCCCTTCCAGGGTCCCACCTGCCAGGGGTAAGCTTTTGCAAGACCAGGAATGCTGCTCTCTCACAGCCTTGTCATTTCATTTCCACTTCTATCAAATCCAGACTGAGGCCCATTCATTCAGTCAGAACCCCCGACCCAACAACACTCTCACGGCAGCTGTGCATGTCTCGAACCCAGCCCTAAGCAGTTTGGAAATATATTTCTCTGTCTCCCCATCACAGTGAGCTTCTAATGGCAGAGACCAAATGCAAAATAAACACACTGGCGATGATGTCCTGAAACCATTAGCATTTATGTGTGTCTATAATGCACATATGCCAAATATTTTTAATCACTTGGCTGTTGCCCCAATTTATCTTCTTTGAGTGCCACCCGAGACAGGAAATGCATGGAAATTTAAATTCCTATAGTTTCCTGTTTTTTATCCTAATGCTGCATTATTCATTTATTCTGGAAGATTCCCTTGAGAGGTCATTTCATCCAGCCTCCTGCCTTCGAGCAGGACTGGAGGAGGCTGTGGGCCCCTTTTTACAACCATTTGTCAGTGCCCCTAAGTCAATGTGGAGAGGATACAGCTCTGATGTGGTGCGTGGTGCCCACACTGCTGAAGACCCGTTCTCTCAGCAGCCCACTGTCGCTGGGCAGAACCAGAAGCTCCCTGGACCAGGTGACACTCAGCCTGGAGTATTTACTCAGAGACACCATTTTAAATAACATTATGTGCCACTTAAAAGTTACCGTGTCTCCTTGCTTTTATCTAAATTTAGCCCCATTACTTTTACTGTTAGTTAAAAAGCTGATTGAAGTGTGTGGTGAGAAAAGTTTGAAATAAGGAGCTTTCTTTTTTATTTTTCCTCATTTTTTTAGTATATCCTGCTTTGGTTAAAAACATTTTTGAGGCACTTAGGGAATTATAAATGCTCTCAAAGCTCCCCATCTTACAGATGGAGAGATGCTCAAAGCACTCTCTTGTTCAATTGGTTGCTTGAGACCCAGATCACGTTTTCTATTAGTAGAGGCTTCATTAATGACGGTTCCTGAAGCCGGAGTGGGAAAGTTTAACCTTGAGCTTGCCTTAAGCCCTGGGGATCATCAGAGGATGACCAAGAAAGCAAGTGAGTCTACCAGATTGGTAGACTAGTCACCAAGTAAACCTAGACCCACACAACCAAGAGGGAGGAGAAACAAGCTAGGCCATCCTCAGGACATCCTATCAGATGGGGGCATCTTCTAGATGTTCTTTGCAATGACTCAACACAGCCTGGCCTGGGTGCAAGACCAAAGTACAAAAGATAGGACCTTTTTTTTTGTCAGCAGGGAGGAAAAGGCTGTCAGGTCTGCCTGGAGACTTTATGTTCTCCTCAAGTAGCTTCAGCAGCAGTTTCATTCAGCCTGATCTTCAACTTGGCATGAGCCATTCTATCTGTGCCTCCTCCTCCAGATTCTAACTGCTCTTTCTTGCCCAAAATAGCCTGAGAGCCTCATAGCTGGCTATTCCTGTGTATCAGAATGGAAGGTAAGTAAATAAGACTGGTGTCAAGTGGTTCTTCTCTTGCTTGTTTCAGTAAATCCCCAGATTGCTCTCCCAGGAACCCCTTTTCCCCCCATCTCAGAGTGGCCCTGTGGAAACTACCCAGAGAGTAAACCTGGGCTAGCTCTAGTCACTATTGTATGAGTCAGCATAGGCCAGGTTTTGCTGCACCAACAAACAATTTCAAAATATCAGTGGTGTAACAAATGAAAGTGTCTTAAGCCCATAGGAGCGTTCTGCTGTGATTAGACACTCAAGAAGGTGACAGAGGCTTCTTCTTGACATGCTTCCAAGGTCACCACAGCAGTGAGAAGGAAGTCCTGCTCTTGAAGTCTTCCACTTGGTAGGGGCGCAGTTCATTCTCACTCATATTTCACTGGCCAAGTTAAATCCCACAGCCCCATATGGAATGAAATACATGTATAGCCCCATACAGATTCTATCAAAGAAGGACAGAAGCATGGTCCTCCTATATGGTGAAGGGTGAGCTAGAAATATTTAGTGAACAGCAACAACCAGCATCTCATGGACCCAGAACACACACATTCCCAAGGATGACAAGCCTACAGGTCCCTCTTGCACTATACACGAAGAAATACGTAGAACTATGCTGACGCCTCCAGATACAAATCCAGTCTGTTCAGAGACCACACTCTCTCCCACCTCTCCTAGAGGAGCTTTAATTATAGCAAATGCCCTGTCATCTCTGTCACAGAATCCCAGGATATCGGGGAGAGTGAAAGGAATCTCTGCATCACACAGTCGGCTGTACAGCCCCCTTGAAGAAGTAGACCCATTCTTTTTAAGGAAGTTGTTTTAAAAAGGAAAATCCTAGTGCTTCCTCTTCTCATCCATTCTAGTGCCAAATAATTACGTCCTCACCATTCCTCCTTAACTTACTGTAGAAAGCACATGCAAAACAAAGTAGTAAACAACAAAACCAAACCAAAGCAGTTCGTGAACATTAAATGCTGAAAGGAGATATCAGTGTGTTTGTGTGTGTGTGTGTGTGTGTGTGTGTGTGTGTGAGAGAGAGAGAGAGAGAGAGAGAGAGAGAGAGAGAGAGAGAATAAAATAGATCTCCCCCAACCCACGTACTTTCCCTTAGAGAGACTGTCTAAGAGATATGCCCAGTTGGGCTGCAGGCTATGATATAATTAGAAAAATATTGCCCAATTGCAAAGACATATGCCTGTTTGCATGAAATGAAAGCATCTGCTGAAATAATTTGAGGTGTCCCATTACTAATTAAAAGACCTTTCATTTATAGAGGATGTACCATATGGATGCTGCTGATTCTTGAGTTGCTGGCTGAGAATGAATACTGGGGGAATCGTTGGGGCAGGTGTATGGTGAGGAATATTCCGGAAAATATGATTTAGTTTTTCAAAAACTCCCCTTACAAAGATGTATGCAGCTGGGGAAGAGCTGTTGGAAGTTGTTTTAGTGAGGCATGGAAACAGGACCTGCCTTCCCCAGTTGCATTTGGCTATGTTTTTCCCCCTGGAGAAAGCTATGCCCCTTTTCCTTGCCAAGTCACTACCTTATCTTCAAGGGGGCTTTCCAGGTACACAGAACTAGGTACAGAATTTTTGGGCCTTATGCAAAAGACAAGTTTAGCCTCTTGCTAAAAATGATTAAGAATTTCAAGACAGGCCCTATCTGGGGAGCTCAGTTGATAGAGTGTTGTCCCAAAATGCCAAGGTTATGGGTTCAATATCCAGTCAGGGCACATATAAGAAGCAACCAATGAATGCATAAATAAATGGAACAACAAATTAGTGTCTCTCTCTCCTCTCCTCTCCTCTCCTCTCCTCTCCTCTCCTCTCCTCTCCTCTCCTCTCCTCTCCTCTCCTCTCCTCTCCTCTTCTCTTCTCTTCTCTCTCTCTCTCTCTCTCTTCCTCCCTTCCTCTCTCTTTCACATCAATAAATAAAAATTGGGGAGGCGGGGAAGATTTCAAGACAGTGACAGAGCATTAAACTCTGTACAGGCCATTCTGAGTGTGGAGTCCTGAGCAACTATGCAGGTCACATATCCATGAAGCCAGCCCTACAGGTAAGAAAAAGACAAGATCTACTGTAGAAATAAGAGTCAAGAAGTGGAAGGTTAAAGCAGAGAGCCATGCCAGACAATAGTCACCCAGCACATTATATCCCGTAAGGGACTTTCATATCCACAGTCTGCTCTGAAAGCCAGACAGCCCATGCTCTTGACAAGACAGACTGAAAAGAAAGGACTCGCTTTCACGTCTCCTTACTGTGAAGAGCTGTGATGAAACAGAGATGCAGACGTCTGGCCCCAAACGCTTTCCTCTGCTTTATATGTTATCTACTCAGGAAGTTCTGCCCCCTATGGACTCTGCTGTGCATCATTCTCTCCCCCAAAACATACATACTCTAGGAGTCCATGTACATCCCATTTAGCACAGTGAAGCAGTGCAAATAGGGACCAGAAAAAACCAAGTCAGTTCCAGCTGCGCTGGAGATAAACGAATTGAAGGGAAACTAGTAAAGTTGATTATCATAATTTTCCCTAGTTAGAAGGGAGGTAACATTATTCAGGATTTGATTTCCAGCCAACTTGGGCTTGGAGCATACTAAAAGCAATTACAGAATGATTTCTCTCAAAAACATATTGGGGGCAAGGGAATAATAGCCACTGAACTAAGGCCTCTGGTCTAGGGCTGGTGGTGTGATTTTTAAGTTCAAGGGAATGGTCCCATTCCAAAATCACCTTGGGGTGCAGCCATACCTGTTTCAGATTTCAGTTTTTAAGAAGTATCTTAAGGAGACAGGCGATCCATATTATCCTTATCCAACAAATAAGATGACATTTTTTAAAAAACAACAGAAATATAACACATCAAAATTTGCCACATGTAAGTAAAGCTGTACTTGGAAAGAAAGACTTAAAATCAATTACCCAGAGCTTCAACATAAGAAACTAGAGAAGAAGAAGGAAGAGGAGGAGGAGGAAGAAGAGAAGGAGGAGGAGGAAGAGGAGGAGGGAGAAGAGGAGGAGGAGGAGGAGGAGGAGGGAAAAGTAAACACAAAGTAGAAGGAAGGGTATAAAGGCTAAAAGCAGAAATTAATGAAATAAAATGCAGGCAGAACATTGAGAAAACTAACAGAGCAAAAAAAGCTGATTCTTTTATAAGTTCAACAAACTCTAAATAGGTCAAGCAGGGAAGAGAAAGAACACGTATCACCAATTTAGCAATGCAAAGGGTTTATAACCACAGGTCTTACATATATGAAAAATATTGTCAACAAATCTGACAATTTAGGTAAAATGAAGTTGTTGGGGGTTTTTTGAAAAATACAACTTACCAAAATTGACAAACGAAGCAGCAAAAAACAAAACAAAACTGAATAATGCTCTATCAAAGAAATTAAAAATATATTTAAATCTATCCAACAATGAAAACTCCAGGCTGAGATGGCATGGTAAGCAGAATAATGGTTTTTTAAAGATATCTATATTCTAATCCCTGGAATTTATGAATATGTTATAGGAAAAGGGAATCGAGGTAGCAGATGGAATTAATGTTTCCAACCACCTGACTGTCAGGTAGATAGAACACCCTGGATTAGACAGGTGGGCCTAAAGTAACCATAAGGATTCTAAAATGTGAAAAAGAGAGACACATCAGTATCAAAGAGACCTAATCTGAGAAAGACTTAACTGGCCACTGCAGACTTTGAAAGTGGAAGGAGCTGTGAGCCAAAGAATGTAGGCGGACTCTAGAAGCTGGACTTAAAAAGAAAAGAAAATTGCAGACCAATGTCTCCCATGAACACAGATGCAAAATTGCTCAACAAAATATTAGCAAGTTGAATCCAACAATACATTAAAAGAACAATACATCATAACCAAGTAGGGCTTATCCCAAGTATGCAAATATTGGCTTAACACATACAAATCAATCAACACATTTTACTATTTAACAAAATGAATGATTATTTCATTAGATGCAAGAAATAGTTGCTAAAATTAAACATTCATGATTTTTTTAAAAGTTCTTATCAAACTAGGAATAGAAGAGGCCTTTTTCAAGCTGGGCATCTATAGAGTATCCCCCAAAATGTATACACACTTCAACAGCTAATAACTCACTTAATTTTCACTCCTTTTCAGGTTTAACTTATTTGAAATGATGGGTGAGGCCAGATTAAGCTTTGAACAAAAAAAATTTATGCTACAGTGCCACTAGACTTTATTTTATGGGGATGCGGAAAAGATAAAGTTTACAGTACAAAACCAGCAATAGTCGACGAATTCAGGGAGCACAAATACTGCACGAAATGATTCCTGATGATTGTGATTCCATTGCTTCATGTTATCAGCAGTGCCTGAACCAGAAAAGGTATCAGTTTGAAAACAGACATTGACAAAAAAAAATAAATTATTCATTTCTGTAGATTCTTTAAATGTTGAAAATGTATATTAATAAACACTGACTTTATAATCACTCAAAGTGTGTATACATTTTGGGGAGACAGCCTGTATATCTAAAAACAAAGAAAAACAAAGAAAAAAACACTAAAATAATACTTAATGGTGAGAGACTGACTGCTTTGCCTCCTAAGATCCAGGAACAATGCAAGAATGCCCAAGTTCACCATATCTATTCACATTTTTCTGCAGGTTCTAGCTATTGTATTAAGGCAAGTAAATAAAATCAATACAGAATGAAAAGAGAGAGAAATAACTCTCCCTATTTGCATATGATATGATTGTTCATGTGAAAATACCAGGGAAGCCACAAAAATGATTACTAAAAATAATTCAAAAATTTAGCAAGGTTGTAGGTTATAAGGTTAATATGCAAAAAGTAATTTTATTCTTATATACCTACAGCAACCAAGTGGAAAATGAAATTTTAAAAAATCCATTTAGAGTAGCACCAAAAATATGTGATATGTAGGAATAAGTCTAACAAAAAAGGTCCAAGACCTCTGTACTTAAACTACAAAACACAGCTAAGAGAAATTAAAAGACCTGAATAAATGGAAAAATATATTGTTTTATTCTGTGCATGGAAGATTCAATATTATTATATAGTAATTTTCTCCATAGTTAAAGCAGTCTTAATCAAAACACCAATAGGCATTTTTGTAGAAGTTGACAAGCTAAAATTTATATGACAATTTTATATAAATTAACAAAAATCCTAAAATGTATATGGAAATGCAAAATACCTAGAATAGCCAGAGCAATTTTTAAAAAGGACAATATTAGAGGACTTACCTGATTTTAGTAATCAAGCTTTAGTAATCAAGACAGTTTGATATTAGTGAAAAGATAGACATATACATCAAAGGAACATAATAAATGGTCCGGAAATATAATACACATATTTGATCAATTGATTTCTGACAAAGATGCTAAGGCAATTCAATTGGGAAAGAAAAGTCTTTCAAAAAAGGAAAGTCTTTCAAAAGTTATGTCCAGATAGGTACATGGCAAAAGGTTATTTTGCAAATAACCAAAAATACTGAAAATAATCCAAATGTCTATCCACAGATAAATGGTTAAACAAATGTGGTACATCCACACAATGGAATACTATCTATATACTAGAGGTCCGGTGCATGAAATTCGTGCACTCGGGGGCGGGGGGGGCTCTCAGCCTGGCCTGCACCCGCTTGCAGTGGGGAGCCCTCGGGGAATGTCCCACTGATGGGGAGTGGGCCTAAGCCATTAGTCAGACATCCTTAGCACTGCCGCAGAGGCGGGAGAGGCTCCCGACACTGCTGTTGCTCTTGCCAGCCCTGAGCTGCTCCCGCTGTGGGAGCTCACTGACCACCAGGGGGCAGCTCCTGCTTTGAGCGTCTGCCCCCTGGTGGTCAGTGCACGTCATAACGACTGGTCATTCTGCAGTTCAATTTGCATATTAGCCTTTTATTATCTATAGATATAAAATCCTAATATGCAAATAGACCAAATAGCAGAACAACTGAACAACCAGTTGCTATGACATGTGCTGACCACCCGGGGACATGCGTGGAACATGGCAGGCATCAGCAGCAGACGACAGAGTGCAGGAACATGGTGGGCATCAGCCGTGGCGGGATGGTGGAGCAAGTGAGCGGGGGCGCCACACCAAGGTGGGTGCCTGTCACTGTCATTGGGGCAAGCCTCTGGTGGTTACTGAAAATTTTTTGCTCCCATGCGCCATGGTCCCACCTAGTGTTCGCACCTGCTGCTGGTGCTGGCCCCGCTCGCACCTGCTGCTGAACCAGAGCCGCCACTTGCACCTGCTGCCAGTGCCTGGCATCAGCCCTGATAGCTTGGCACCAGTAGCGGATGTGAGCAGCGGCTGCCAGCTCCAATTGTCCCTCAGGGCTTCTCTACGCCCCCCCACCCCCCCGCTCCTGAGGGGCAATCGGGGCCAGCAGCCACCTATCGCACCCGCTGTCAGCGACAGCCCTGCTCACACCCACTGCCAGCGCCGGCCTCAATCACTCTGCGTAGTCAGCAGGTGCAAACGGGGCCGTCAGTGCATGGGAGCGGTGGCAGCGGGAGCTGGGCTGCCAGCAGAGAGGGGACCGGGGGCTGCAGTGGGAGGGGATGGGCAGGGGCATGGAGGGTGGGCCAAGATCTGCCCCTGTGCCCACCACAGCCTCGCAGCCCAAGTTCCTTTCAAGGTGCACAAATTTGTGCACTGGACCCCTAGTATAGGATATAAAAGCCTAAGTGACCATTACAACCGAACGACTGGTCGACCAGTCGCAATGATGCACACTGACCACCAGGGGTCAGACGCTCAATGCAGGAGCTGCCCCCTACTGGTCAGTGTGCTCCCACCACCAACCTCATGTAGCCAGCCAACCTCCTGTGGTCCCTCCCCCCGGCCAACCTCCCAGGGTCCTTCCCCCCGGCAAACCTCCCATGGCCCCTCCTCCAGCCAACCTCCCGGGGCCCCTCCCCCTGGCCAGCCGGCCCCCTGATAGTCCTCGATCACCATCCAGGCCAAGGGACCCCACCCATGCACGAATTCATGCACCAGGCCTCTAGTCCATCAATAAAAACTAATAAATTGTCAATACACATAATAACATGGATGAATCTCAAAGTAATTATACAGAATGAAAGAAGCCAGATTTTTTAAAAGAGCACATAATGTATGGTTCATTTACATAAAATCCTAGAAAATGCAAAATACTCTATAGTGACATAAAACAAATCAGTGGTTGCCTGGGGATGACTATAGGGGGAGGGAGAGATTACCAAGAGGCAGAAGGTAACTTTCTGGAGTTATGCAAAGTTTGTTATGTTTGATTGTGGTGGCTTAACAGGTGAAGGCAACTGGTTCTCAGAGAACTGCAACTGCGGAAAGGGTGCCCAGGTAGGTCTGTCTCCAGGCTCCTAGTCTATAGCCCTTTTCATGCACCACTGCACCTAACAAGAGGCCTCTGCTAAAGATCACATGTGGTCATCCCCAAGACACAAACACATTGAAACAGACCCTGATGAGGCTTGTTAAACAGAGATCTGAGAGGTTTCACCACAGTAACAGGAAAACCAGTGTCTAAATACTAACAGATTGGGTCCCAGTTACCTTTTGCAAAGGGGACCTGCAGCCATAATTTCTATTCTTAAGGTTCTCTATCGCACCATTTTTTGATTGCTTACTATGAAGCAAAGGAACATCTAAAAACACTGTCAGTTTCACTTGGAAAATCAATAACAGAATCAGGATTCAAATGCAGGAAACCTGACCTCAAGACTTGAGTGCTTAACTGGGAGTCAACCCTACCTCCCGTAATCTTCCCTGGGCAGGCTGTCCCCTGTCTCCTTGGAACCTGCCCAGGGTACCAATGTTAGCTTTCCAAAGTGATGTGTGGAGGCAAACCTTCAGTCATCCATTTGTACAAAGACAGTCACAATGTAATTGCAGCATCTTGTTCGTTGGCCACGGTGGTTAAACATATAGAACAAATCTCCTTGGATTGAGTTCCCTTCAACAGGGACCATTTCCCATCAGTGTAAGTATCAATGAACAAACTGTCATGGAGAGCCTGTGAACCCATGAATTGGGGTAACATGATTAACATATGAGGGAAAAAATGAGAGTCAACATGGGAAGAGTAGCTGAAATGCATAGAGAGGCTCAGACAGAATTCAGGTGATGTGGACTGGGCTGGGGAGATAACAGGCCACGAAGAGAAAATGATAGAATCAGAAAACTTGATAAATAAAAAGACAAACTAGTGACCCATCCTCATCTTCTTCCTGGGTCCTCTATTCATATAGGACAGGGTTTCTGGTTATCCTTTTGGTGGTTCTTCAAAGGATTTACCAGAAAGCTCTACCTCAGACTTCTTCAACTCCTTGGCCCATATAAGTCTTTGTTTTACTATGGTTGCAAATATCAAAAAATTTCCATATGTGACACGGCACCAGAGTTAAGTTAGGGTCCAGATTTTGCTCAATAACTATCTACGGAGAAGAGAACAAAGAATCTTAATCTGTTTAAATGCTGGTGGTTCTTCAAAGGATTTACCAGAAAGCTCTACCTCAGACTTCTTCAACTCCTTGGCCCCGATGTGCTGGACAGAAAGGAAATAGCACTGTTTGTGTGCCTTGAGTCTGAAAAAGAAGCCAATCAAGCAGCTGGAAGATCCAGATTTTGCTCAATAACTATCTACGGAGAAGAGAACAAAGAATCTTAATCTGTTTAAATGCAAGACAGGAAAATGAATGTTTTAACCAGTGTAATTTTGTATATTTTTGAATTGAAATAATGATGTTTCTGAATCAATCAAAATTTCCAATATAATCAACCTCCTTGATAAAATTACCCAGGCTTACTTAAAGATAACAAGAAACACTTCCCTCTTTCAATTTAAAAGTATCAGGGATCAATTTCCAATTTGTTCTCAAGGAAGCTTGCCCAAGTGGCCCAAGCCATTATCTAGTGCATTGACACTGCCTCAGAGCATCCTCCTCCTCAGCAGATGTGTCAGCTTAGAACTAACCAGATCTGCACTCTCTGCCCCCAGAGGAAGGTTAGAAGACAAGATCAAAGTGGCAGATGCTAAGAGGATGTACTAACTGATCAAGAGGTTTGTAGGGGACCAGTCAGGGAGATGGGTTGGGGAGACAAAACAACAAACAAGAGAAATTGTCGGAAAATATTAGCAGGACAAATCAACTATTTGTACAGGGAAAGCAAAAGACTGAAGCAGATCCAAAGTGACCTCCAATATCCTTAGATGGGAGAGGTGACTGCTTAACATTGATGAAATTGGAATCAAGGAAGGACAACTGAGCAGCTCTGTTGTCTTGTGTTGGTGTGAGAAGCTCAGTATGAGCATTGAGCCTGCAGGAAAACCTGTGGGAAAGCAAATATACGTAGTTGAGTCTGGATGGGCAAATGCCCCTGCAGCAGGAGGCAACCCCTCACTGTGCCTTTCCACCACAAAGGGAATTTCTAAGGACAGCAGACTGCCAGTGGGTTTCTGTGGTCTCCAGAATAAATCACCATAGCCTCCCCAGCCTGGCCCTGGAGGTCCTCTGTGCACTGATAATCAAAATTGGTCATTGGTCAGAGTGCGACAGCAGGCTGGCCCTGGAGGTCACCTGTAGTGCTGGGCCTTAATTAATCCTTAGTTCTGGGTTTGGGGGACTTATGTGTTTGTGTTGGGGAGGGGGGGGCAGGGAGAGATGGTCTCAGGTTAATGACAGTACATAGGCAGATTTCAGTATGTACTTTAACAACCAGTATGGCCCTACACTGGCACTGGCTGAATCTCTGACCAGCTGACATTAGCTAAAGTTGCCTCTTATATTGAATCTTCTGTTTCCAGCCACACTGATCTCCTCACCAACTTGTCACACTAGGCCAAGCACCTCTAACTTGGCTTCTCATGTCCTCTTACCTGGAATGCCCTCAAGCTATCCTGATTGTTTCTTAGAGGTACATCCAGCCCCTGCTCTCTCCTTGCTGAGCTGTTGCAATGCCCAGTGTCTACACCAAGTAAGTACACACTGCATGGAAGTGTCTTCCTTTCAGATGGAGAGCCCCTCGGATGTAGAAATGATGGCTGCTGCTTCTTGCTCCTCCTTGTGGATCCCTAAAGAGTCTTGCCCACTGCTAGGCCCTCAGTAAATGCTTTCTGCAAGGAACTGAACTAATAAAAAGTGATGTTATTAGAATGGTGAGAAAAATAGAGATGAAGAAGCGAGAATTCCCATTCCTTTCCAGCCCTATCCCCTTCGAGCTACGTTAAGGCTTACTGCACTTGATCCATGCATTATCAATACTGTCTGAAGAGAAGTCAGCATGTATTAGCTTCCAAATGTCATTGCTTTGGAGAAGTCCAGCTGGCTGAGCCTTTCCCCATTTCCCTCAGGCAAAGTGAGTCCCTTTCTCCTGGGCAGCCCCATAGCACTGGGCATTCATCTTTATGGGGTTCTCCTTGGTGTTATAGCCATTACTTGGGTACCACATAGCAAAGTTCTATGACGCCAACCCTACTGGAAATAGTGTTAGCAACTGTAACAAATGGACGATGTTGAGGTTTGACTTCCTGCTCTTGTACTTGCAAAATAGATGACCTTGGTCTCCTCACCAATTAATCACACTAGGCCAAGCACCTCATGTCCTCTTACCTGGAATGGCCTCAAGCCAGCCTGGATTGTTTCTTAGAAGTACATCCAGCCCCTGCTCTCTCCTTGCTGAGCTGTTCTATAACCTCTATTTGCCTCTGTGTTTTTAAATCTGTATAATGGGGTTTCCATGTGAGAACTGAATAATACAGTGCATGCCAAATGCCTGGTGCATTGCCCATCATGTAATGAGTTCTCCATAATTGGGAACAAATGATATGTTTCCCTCTTGCTCTTTGTCCAGCTGCCTCTTCCTCTGGTCCACGAACCCCTCAAGAACAAGATCCTTTCTTATTCATGTCTCTCTTCAAAGCCTATCAAGGTGCCCCCACCCAGTAGATGCCTGATAGATGTCTGTGGAGTGATGACATTGTATGCCTTTTTAAAAAATATATTTTTATTTATTTCAGAGAGGAAGGGAGAGGGAGAGATAGAAACACCAATGATGAGAGAGAATCATTATTTGGCTGCCTCCCGCACGCCCCCTACTGGGGATCAAGCCTGCAACCCAGGCATGTGCCCTTGACCGGAATCGAACCTGGGACACCTCAGTCCGCAGGCCGACGCTCTATCCACTGAGCCAAACCAACTAGGGCGACATTGTATGCCTTTTATCCCTTGGTCTCTCTTGGACTGCCTCTCTTCCACTGCTCAACCCTGGAGCTGAAGGGCTGTCCCTTCACCCCCCGCCAGGGCAGGTTTTGTTCCCCTCCTGAGGGTTGGCAGTGTTTCTTTGTCTGACTCTAGCCTATAAGGCACCTGCTCCCAAGCTGTCTCACTGCCTCTGATTCATCACTCCCGGAGCTCCATGTCCAACACAGCTTTATGTAGCGACACAAGTGGCAGTTCAGTGGTGTGTGCAAGCTTCGCTTTCATTTTAAATCAATGAAAGTTTTAAAAAATCGTACCTTATTCCTCAAAGGCCCATAAAGCCCTTCATGGGGCTCAAGAGACTTGTTCACTATAAGATTTTAAAATTGCTTCCAAGTTACTTATCATTCATTCGGGCTCATGCTATTCTTTAAAATTCTTATTGATTTTGGAAACAGCCCTTTAATTGATATCAAGAAGCAATTATATTTTCCAGGCTGTAAATCTGCTTCACTCCCAATATTAAATTCATCATCTCTGTAAATAATTTTCCCTGATTATGCATAGGTATTAGCCAAACTATAAATAGTAGCATTAGCATACCTATGGTTTTCTCAACAATCAGTGACCCTTGAATTTGATTTAGCAAAATTGATTTCTGCTGAAATTCTCCCTTAAATGAAATTGCCATTCCTGCTGAATGTCCAGGCGAAGAAAGGCATTAGAGAGTTGTTACCTTATTTCCTCCTGGTCTTCAATATAGCAGTTTTAAGCAGGGATTTACATAAATTCACCTGTTGATGATCAGCCCTTAAAAATCATTGCTTTAACAGCAGGCATATTTGATCTAATTTGATGCTCAAATTTGAGATTTTTTTAAAGAAAAGAGACCTCTCAGCAACACATTCCCTTCTAAACACACGCAGCGGTTCTCAATCTGTGGGTCGTGAACAATGAAAATACATCCTGCATATCAGATATTTACATTATGATTCATAACAGTAGCAAAATTACAGTTATGAAGTAGCAATGAAAATAATTGTATGGTTGGGGGTCACCACAACATGAGGAACTGTATTAAAGGGTCGCGGCATTAGGAAGGTTGAGAACCACTGACACAGAGGGACATGGAGGCCTCATCTTGAAATCTGATGTCCAGCTGTAGGGAGGCTGGGGGAGGTGGAGTAGGAGGAGTGGGACAGAGGAAGCTTGGGGTTCCTACTAGAACAATCTACAGCCACTGATCATGGTTACATCCAGGACAACGACATGGGGAAATGCCCATGGTGTGACGTCAGGAGAGAAATGCAGAACCCAGGGTGATACCAGGATGGGGCAGGGGTGAGCAGAGTGTGATCAAAGCAACATAAAATATGTAGGCATGTGGATAAAGACTCAAAGGAGACTTAGGAAAATTAAAATAGTGGATTTAGGGCGATTGAATTACATACATATTTACTACCTTATTCTTCATTGTTATACTGTTGTGTGTGTGTGTGTTTCTTAATAAATATGAAACTGGGGAAAGTAGGGAGAAAAAAAAGAGGGAAGGAATATTTGAGCTAGAAAAACCTTACTTGTAGCCTTGGTTAGAATCATTTACCAGCTCTAGATTCTAAGGAACTCAAGTGTGATGGGAAAGCATGGATTCTGTGTTAGATCCAAGAGGGAACCCAGCCCTCCACCAAGTGAACAGGCCCTGGGGAAGCTTCACTCCCTTTGGTCCTATGATAACTGAATGAGATCACGTTTATAAGACCCCAGCACATGGGAAGTACTCTGAACCCCATCTTTCACATTTGTAAATGAGGGATATATTTATGTTCTGTAAACATTAGCTTATTTAAACCATATGGGAAGCTCCTTTTAAAAATATAAAATTATGGACAAATGCTGTTTTTATTAACCTAAATGAGACTGGATTTCAAAGGAGAAAGGTGAGGTGGCTGTGCAAGGGGACAGAGCATGTAACCTCCTCTGCCCCATGGCTCACTTCCATGGGTCAGGTATCTGAATGCCAGTGTGTCTGCACCTAACCATGTCATGACACCTTTGAAGTATAAGGACTTACGATTAAAATGCAGTTTCTCCATGGGGCAGGAAGGAGAATGGATGGTTATATTTTGAGTCTTTACCACTGAAACAAACTTTGAGAGGTAGTTTTGTGTTGATCTGGAAATAAGAACCTTCAGCCCTGAGATGGAGATCTGAAGGTATGTGGGCCCCCCAAAGACACAGAAGGAGTTAGGTGAAAGGCACAAAGACAGTTTAGCCTGCAGGAGTTTCCCTTTGGCCTCCTCCATCCCTTGGTCGTAGGTATGTAATTGTGGTTTCAGAAGGAGAAGAGAAAGAAAATTGGACAAAAGCAAGTATTTGAGAGCATAATGGCTGAGTTTTCAAATGTGGCAACAAACATCAAGCTTCAGATGCAAGAAGTGCTATGAATCAAAAGCAGAATTAACCACAAAGAAAACCATACCCGAGCACATCATAACATTGCAAACATATACAAAAATCAGTGCTTATCAATAAAATGTAACATGTATGCACCCATGTAGCCAAAACCATAACAACACAGAGAACATTTCCATTCCTCCTGAAAGTTTCTTCAGGCCCCTTTCTAGTCAATCCCTCCACGCAGAGACAAACACTATTCAAATTCCATTACATACCTTAGTTTTGCCTCTTCTTAAACTACATTAAAATGAGATCATATAGTAGGGACTCTAGGGTCTGTCTTCTTACTAACTCAATATGACTTCATATGTATTAGTAGCTTTTTTATTGCTGAGAGTATTCTATTGTGTGAATATACCAGTTAATTCTCCTGTTCATGATAAAGGGACTTGGCAAATTCCAAAACAAAAGGAACTTCTTCAATCTGATAAAGTGTACTTATGGGAAATCTATAGCATGGGCTTCCTCATCTGGCCCTAGGCCATGCCTTAGTTTATTCAGCTGCTATAACAAAATACCAGAGACTGGGTAGCTTGGACAATAGTTCTGGAAGCTGGAAATGCCCACAATCCGGGTGCTAGCCAATTCAGTTCCTGATGGGGTCCCTCTTCTTGACCTTCTTACTAGGTCCTCACATGGGTGAGAAAGAGAGAGCTAACTCTCTGGTCTCTTCCTCTAAGAACTTTAATACCATCATTAGGACTCAATCTTCATGGCCTCATCTAAATGTAATTGCCCACCAGAGCCTCATTTCCTAATATGATCACATTGGGGGTAGGGCTTCAATATATGAATTTGGGGGAAGATACAAACATTCATTCCATAACATCCCACTCCTGGTCCCCCTAAATTCATGTCTTTTTTGCATGCAAAAGTAGCAGCATTTTGAAAGTAGATGCTATCCAGAGATTGTACATAGACTGATCTAGGCCATGTGAACATTTTGGCTCTAGTCCTCAGAAGACCCCTGAAAAGAAGGTATTATTGCCCCACTTTTATCATTGATTAAACCACATGTAGGATCACATAGCGAGTAAGTGGCAGAGCCAGGATTAGAATTCCAGGACTGTTCACCTCTCATGCTGCTCCACTACCCAGTGTGTTAGTGTAAGGGTTGCTTATAGGGAGAGAATGAAATAAAGAGACTAAAGTGCTAGTAGTTATTATCATTATGGAAAAAGAGACAAGGCAGCTGGAGAAGTGAGCTTGTCTGCACCACCCTGGATGATGTTCATGCATCTCTGACAGCCTCTGCTGAGATAAAAGGTTTGGTTCATGCTGCAGACTGTGAGCCCCTCAGGTCAGAGCCTGGGGCTTGTTCATCTCCACATTCTCAGAGATGGCCCAAGCCACAGGAAGCACTGAATATGTGCTCTTGGAGTGGTGATACTAGGTATGTGGTAAAAGTTTGTTCACTAACAACATGCCCAATGATTATGGAATCCAATGAAGGGATCATACCTCAACACGAGGGTGAGTCTGGTTATAGAATACTGAGCCCTCCAACACTGTGCTCTGGATGTGGGTCAGCTCAGGCCTCCTTCAGTAACTACATGTGCTGTGGACCACAGCCTGGGGCCTCCTCCTCATCTTGTGTTCCTGAAACGGTGGGCAGGAGAATTCATGCTGATAATATTTTTCTTCCTCTCACTGAAATCTTTGCAAACCTCTTGCCCCCCTTAATTACACTCAGTTCCTCGTGGGGTCCTGCATGCTAGTTCCCTCTCACCTTGCAGGTGTCCTTCTTGAAGAAAAGCATGAGTGCATTTGCCCATGCCAAGCTGAGTGATAGCCATGCCAAAGCTCTTAGGAAGGCCCCTGAGATTTATGGCTGCCTCTCTTTGCTTGCATTTATATTGCATGGTCCCTGGGAGCTTTTCCTTTGAGAAACGAGCACGTCTAGAGCAGAAGATGGAGAAGAGGAAGGATCTGCAAGAGACATGGAGACAGAGACAGCCTCCACAGGGCCAAAATGGGATCAAAGACACAGACGAGGAAATAATCACCAAACCAGACTATGGGGAAGTTGATTCAACAGCTGGAGTTGAAGCTCGTGAGTTCTGTAAATGTGGGCAATATGATAACCCTTCCTCTAAACTGTATTATGTGTTGGTAACTATTTACTCCCTCTCCATCCAGGCCATGGTTCCCTGTAGGCAGAGTATATAATTCCCCAAGGTTTGGCCAAGAGACTTGCTTTGGCTAATGATGAGAGAGTAGATGTGATGTAGGTCATGTCTGAGCAGAAGTCTTCAATATACTTGGGGCATTGGAGTCTACCTTTATTGTTTCTATCTCTCCTGCCCCAGAGAGTGTATCTCCTTTAGTCTTCATAGAGAGCCCAGCAAAACTACCCCAACCTGCAGCCCTCATAGAAAGAATTAAATTGGGGATGTTTGTTACACAACAAAAGCTAACTAATACAACCCATCAGGTGCATAATGTGTGTGTGTGTGTGTATGTGTGTGTGTGTATTTGGAGGGGGAGGGGCTATCCCAGGCTTCATTTGCCTCATGACCAAGTGAAAAAACTAAGACTGAGAGTGATTTGAGGGCAAGATTAGTGTTACACAGAATTGCAAGCCAGGCCTCAGCATTATAACCACAATGTCCTTCCCATACCTCACAGCTTCCTTTTCATAGCAAGCCTGTCCCATCCTCTGGATTACATACATCTGGGATCCCCAAGCCTGGAGTGTCACAAAATCCCCTGGGAACCAGCTAACAAACTAGATTCTCCATCCCCATCCTGGGGCCCCAAGCCCCCTCATCACTGGGGTGCATCGCAGACATCCATATTCCTAAGAGATGATAAAAAGCTCCAGGAAAGGCCCTGGCCTGTCAATCAGTAGAAAACCCATGCGCAGCCTCACCTCTGCTCCTCATTAGCTGTGACTATGAGGCAAGTCATTTAACCTTTTATCAAAAATTTCAACAAAAATATTTGAACTTTCTTCTTTTTAGAGCTCTTGTAAGAACCAAATGAAGTAATTAATAGGAGTAAGTGCGCATTGCCTATGGCAAGGTGATGTGAAAAGGGGAATGATGGTGCATCTTGGGCTTTTAGAGGTGCTGCTGAGAAGCAATCACTGATCGTCTCTCCCTTTAAGGTCAGCGCCCAAGGTGACTCACTTTTCTGGTGTTTGCAGCCAGAGTGGCAGCCTCATCATCTCCAAACGGACCTGAGTGTGGGCCTGGCCTCCAACACCACCCCAGGTAGCCAGAGAGTGAAAGTAAGAAGGATGGACGCCATGTCAAGGGGAATTATTTGAAAGTCTGAAAAAGTCCAACAAAAAGCCGCCCTGAATAACAGGTCTGGAAGTGCCAGACCAGCTCAGCAGGTTATAAAATCATTAACTGAGAAGGCTAAAATGGCTTCATCCCTGTCCCCTCATTAATCATTTCAGCATCTTTGATTTTTGAGAAGCCCTCAATAGCAGTAGCAGTGGGAAAGGAAGATAGGAGATTCTCTTCTTGCTTCCACTGGGGCTGAGAGCAATATAGGCACCATGTGGTCCACATTCCTAATGCTTCAGGGGAGAAAACTGAGGCCCCAGTGGGGTGAAGGATCTGCTGCCCAAGGTCACATAGCTAATCAGATCTTTTCATTCCCAGACCCCTCTCCACTCCATTCTGCTAAAGAACCATTAATGCCCTGCCTTCTGGATCATACTCTGAGGATGTGTATATGCATATGTGTATATTTACTTGTAGGAGTGAGTGTGCATCTATGTGTGTGATTGTGAGTAGGTGTAAGTGGATGTGAGAGTGTATTGTGGATATGAGAGGGTATGAGTGTGTGTACATCTGTGCATGTGAGGGGGATTGAGTGTAGGTGAGGGGGTGTCATGTGTGTGTGAGGGGGTGTTACTGGGTGTGTTATGGGAAAAGCATTGATGAATGGATGTCCAGGGGAGAGTAAGCACAGGGTATGGATGTATCACCCTTTCCAGGGCTGCACCACCTGACTCCTCTCTCAACATAATACCCTTTACTAACCATTCAAGCTTCTTTGAGGCAATCTGACTAAGTAACACCTGATTTTAGCCTGTGGTTTTATAGTCTTCTCATCTGACTCTAGTACAGAACTAAAATTCTGCAGACTGCAGTGAGTTTGTCCTATATACCCACCAGTTAATGGATAAAGGATGGCAACCTATGGGGAGAAAAGAGAAATACCCAAAGGACCACACAATCCGCCACTAGACAATCCACCCCCAGGGCCTATACAGAAAATTTGAAATTTTGATATATTTTCAAATTATTCTTTCTAATCTTATAAGCCTAAAATGGAAATGTTGGCAGGTCCCAGAAAATTAGTAACTTGGATATATGAAAATTAGTAACTTGGATATATGAAAACTACTACACAGCTCTGCTCAACACATGCTCTGGCATATTTGAGCTATATTTAAATTTTTGGAAAGGCCAAAAGAGTTTGGCTTCTTTAAGAAAAGGGCTGTCAGAAGAAGGCTGCACACTCCTGCACAGTGCGGGCTCCAGGCTGAGTCTTTTGTGTGTCTGAGGAATCTATTCATCAGAAAAGGCAGGGCAGGCAGGTAGAGGGAGCCGGGTGGGCGGGGGTGGGGAGGGGGAAGAGAGCAGAGACCTCCTGTGTCAGCGACTCGGTTATCAGGTAACCACAGCCTGATTGGAAAGGACCAGACTGTGAACCACAGGAGCTTTTCATTCTCTGTGTGCCCTGACCACAAAAGGAAAGGAAACAAAAAGTCAATTGTCTCTGAAAGGGACTTGGAGAGACTCAAGGAAGCAGAGACCCCAAGCAAAAGCCAGGCCAGAAGGGACGTGGGCCAGCGGGTCATGGACAAGCAGGAGCTAAAAGAGTGTTCAAAGGAACCCGAAGGATAAGAGGAAACCTTAGTTCAAGCAGCAATTAATGACAGTTCCTGTCCGAAGGCACCAATCCTGCCTCACCATTTTATTTTTTTTTAGACCCCATTGAGACCTTGAACTTATTCACCTACGCAGTAAAGTTAATTAATGCGTATTGATTTCTTTAAAAAAACACACACTTTTCTTTTTATAGAAGAATCATGACTGACTGAATCATAAGCACTATCACTGAGATATCAACTATTTACACCTGAAGAAGAGGCATCACAGTACCCACTCAATCCCTAGCTGATCCTTTCCTGTGTAATCCTTGCTAATTAGCTGCTCAGTAGCAATGTAAGAAAGATGTGGTAGAAATAAGTGGCAGGCCATGCAGCATAATTTCCTTCCAGAGCTGTAAATCCACCCCCTTCTATGCCACTGGGAAAAAAAATTCAAATATGAATGAGAGTTGTATTGTTATATAAATAACTTTGAAACTATCGTTGTGGGGGCACATGAATTATTTTGTTATTATCGATGTGGCCATACATCTTTGTGCTGTAGCACCAAGATGAAAACCACGGTTTTAGATAAATAAAAGAGAAAGTGGTGGGAAAGCTTCCAGGGCTCTAGGCACTGTAGAAATCTGAGTCTATGTCCCAAAGACAGAGCACAGGACTTTTTGGGATCCCTTCCCTACCAGCATCAGGGACAGGTTGACAAGTTCCCAAGCAGGAGGAAAATCATAGTTATGTGATTTTTCTTGTACCACCCTCCCCCCTCCTTTGTTGTGAAGGTATTCTAACTCACAAAATACTCCTGCTATTAATTTATAATATTCTTCACCTCAAAACCACAGCAAAACACATCCCTGTCATATCAACATCAGGACAACTGCCCAGATGTTAGGGCCTTCTGAAACTTTATTTTTAGCAATTTTGAGAAGGCACATATCCTTTACCATCCACCCAAACAGGCGCTGATTATTTGGAACCAATGTTTTAGTTTGCCTGTACCTGATTTACAATACACATATCTCCTTCAAAGTTATTTATTTCTTCTGCAATGCTCCCCAGCTATTTTGTATAATTCACCATTATGGAATTTATAAAATAGCATTTTAATTATTTGTCAAGCTTATCTTTCTCTTCCTTGCCCTGATGATGATCTCTTTGAAGAATGAGATCATGTCTTATTCATATCTTTGCACACTCCTCACCAAAGGGCCTGAATATAAAAATTGGCCAATCAATGTTTCGTTTTGGATGGATGGATGCATGGATGGACATTACAAGTGCAATATAATCTGCTTTTTAAAATATGTGAATGTGTTTGGCTTCCCATTATAAGGTGACCTCTTTCATTTAATAACCCCTACCTTTCCGATTAGAAAGTCTATAGCTATGAGGTCAGCAGCTAGCAGCCTAGAAGTGATCTTTTTCAGGGCAAATTGTGAGTTTTCCAGAATCTCTTCTCAGATCTCATTCAAATTAGTCCTGCCAAGGAAGGAGTTAGAAAGCCTTGAACCAAGTCTCATGGTGCCTCCTGCTTGCCCACAAGAGCTGTTGTGAGCCAGTGGAACAGCACCTGTCTGATTACCACTTTCCTGCTACACTGAGCCAACTGCCCTGTGTTGGTTCCTAAGACTGGCTGTGATGACATTTTCTAGGCTTAGCCATTTCCTCTCACTCCATATGCCTTTTTTGTTCTCTTGGCCAAAAAGTATTCTCTGTAACTGAGAAACTAGTTTATACCAAAGAGTAAATGAGTTACAAGGCTTGGTTTATTACTCCTCCTTAGAACCTCTGCAACCTAAAGGGGAAGACATCTTAAGTCAAAAAAGGAATCTCAAATTGTGGCATTGTGGGCGTAAGAATAGCCTCAATTCTTTCCAGCTGAGCATACAGTCGCTGTCCAGGGCTCTTGGATGTGCTGCCTGCTTCCCCTCCTCAGTGCTGCTGTCTTCCTACCATCCTCATTCATAGATGCCTTTGGCCCCTGAATCATGTGACTTCAGGGTCCACGTGAATAACCATCCAACACCCTAGCCTCTCAGTCCCTTGACCTCCTCATCCCCAGTGACCTTCTTCTCTATTACACATCTGTCACTTATTTCTAAAACCACCTAAGTCTTGTCATGGTGATTTATTTTGTGCATAGGTCTCAACTTTCTCCCCATTTAGCTTGGTCAACTTTTCCCAAACGGTCTTCGCACCTCACTGGAACCTCTGGTGAATTAACCCCCTTCACTCTCTGCCAATCCATCAGCTAACTTCTTTCTTCATTCTCCTCCTTATCAAACTTAGATCTTATAACCCATCACTCCAGAACACTTTTTTTTTCAGAACTCTAAACTCTTCTGCTGCTCTGTCTTTTTATCACACCCATCTTGCAAAAACCTAATTCTGAATGGACCAACTCCCTTGTGTTCTGAAGCAGAGCACAGCTGCTGAGCTTTATTGAGAAGTGCCACAATGCTGAAGATCAATTTCACCGTGTATTCAAGATAACTGTTCTCAGATGGGCTCTCAACACTGCCCGGCAGGCATACACCATTTCTCTTATCAACTCTGGAACATGCTTCCGACCTAATCTGCCCTTCTCAAACCTCTGACTCCCCCACTTCTTTCCTCACTCTTGGCTTACAACCCTGCCTTCTATTTCTCGGGGAACATTGAGTCTGTTACACAGAACTCTCTCACCCACCCACCAACAAGCACGCAAGCCCACCCCCGCCCTCCTGTTCCTTGGCCTTTTCTGCCTCCTACCAACCAAGGCTGGTTCGTCCACATGGCTTAAGACCCATCTTTTCCTGCCTTGCCAGGAAATGTGCATTATCCACAAGCCCTTCTTTCTCTAGTTCCCTCTCAAAAAGGATTTCTCCCAATGACATTTAAGTACCCATACGTCACTTCCATTTTAAACTGCCTTTTCTCAACCTTGCATACCCCTCCAGCCATTGCCTCTCTCTGTCTTTACCCTTTAAGCCAAACTTTCCGAAAAGGTTGTTTCATACTTCCTATTTACAGCTCCTCACTCTTCAACCTACTCCTGGCGGGCTTAAGTCCTCATCATTCTGCTGAAACAGCTCTTGCTTGGGGCACCCAAGAACGCCCCGTCCCAAATCCAATGGGCGTGTCTCAAAACTCATCTCACTGCACTTGCCAGGTTCTCAGTGTTGAATACTCCCCACTTCTTGATACTTGTTGTCTTCCCTACTGCCCACTCCTAGATTTCCTAACAATATGTTCCTCATCTCCTTTAACAGTTTCGCCTCCTCTTACTGACTACTTTATATTGAATTCCTCAAGACCTGCCTTTAAGCCCCTTCTGCCTCACACTCTAAACTTTCACCCTTGGCATCAGCTTCATAGCTTCAGATTCTACCTGTACACAGATAAACTCTGAACTCCACTTTCAGCCATGGCCTCCAAGTCATTCACTTCTTCACATTCTTTATTCCGCAAGACTATCAGGTCTCTCTCTGAACAAACTGGCAGGGGTCCCACATCTATCACACTCTATCTTCATCCAGATGTCTAGAGATCAGTGTCAGGGAAACCAGTTCACCCAGCACTCAGCAATCCTCCTGACCCCAAGCTGCTGGAGAACATCCTGGGACTCAGCTTTTTGAACTTCAAGCTCAGGGCCTGCACTGCTGTTTCTCCAGGACGACAAAGGATTAGGCTGACTTTGGTGTCCAGTAGACTGATTAAAACCCCAGCTCTGTTCCTTGTTGAATGGTCACAGGGTTCTATTATTTAGTGAGGTCATGTTATTTAACCTTTCTAAACCTCACTTTCCTCATGAACAAAATAGGGATAATAATACTAATAATGGCTAAGAATTATACTAGTTATATGAATTATGATATAGTAGGCATGGAATAGTGCCTGCCATATAGTATGTAATCATAATGGTAACTTTACCATGACTGTACTTATATTCAGCCTTAATGATTTCTTATTGTGTTCTTCTCTGTATAGACCCTGAAACATTTCTATTATTCACAGGCCCTTGAGAAGCCAACATTGATCTTCCTACATGCTTTGTTATAAAGATCAAGGCCATCTACCATTTGCTCCCTCAGTATCCTCTCTAGACTTCAAAGGTCCCTCGATATGTAGCTATGCAGTCTTCCTTCCTGCAGACCCAGAAGTGTGTGCTGTCTCCATACAGGGCCAGCCCCCTCTTCTTCAGTGTATCCTGTCTGCCGTAAGCTCGGGCACCTGCCTCCACCAATTATCTACTCAATCTTTCTTCTTTATTTTTTTAAAAAAAGTTTATCCTTTTGTCATTTTATTTTTCAATTATAGTTGGAATTCAATATTATATTAGTTTCAGGTGTACAGCATAGTGGTTAAAGATCTCTATAACTTTCAAATGATCCCCTGATAAGTCTAGTAACCACCTGGCACCATAGAAAGTTATTACAATATTATTGACTATATTCCCTATGCTGTACTCTACATCCCCATGACAGCTTTGTAACTGCCAATTTGTACTTCTTACTCCCTTCACCTTTTTTATTCAGACTCTTCTGCTTCTCCTTCCACCTCAGGACTGAAATAGCCCCAAATCTCTCCGAGCCTTAAGCAAAACAAAAAATGTTTACATCTTTTTTCTCTTCCCTTCTCCTCACTAACAAGCTTCCTAAATGGAGTCTATACAAGCTTCACTTCCCATTCTCTTCTCAGTTCCTTAGCATAGGCCCCCTGTGCTCTCAAAGGCTTCCATCCCTACAGGTCCCTCACCCTTGTCCTCTGGGGCTCTCCCTCAGGCCGCTCAGCCACATATCACACAGCTGCCCACTCTCTCCTTTGGAGCTGCCTCTTCCTGAGGAGATGCTGGCTTGTTACCTCCTCCTCGACCTCCATCATAGTCTCCCCTCATTAAGTAGACTTATATGGTGATGATTGTTGAGTGTTTTAAGAAGCATTTCATTTATTTTCTGTTCATTAATTGACTTCCAACCCTGAGCTCTCATCCTACTGGGTTGGTGAGAAATTCAGCCTCAGTTATTCTTGGGCTTCCTCTCCTACCCCTGAGGGGATATGCCATGGTTCTAAGGCAGGACACAGGACAAGGACATAAAGGAGGCCTCTCTGGTAACAGGACATTGGTCCACTCTGGATTACCATGGAGGATTCCACTGCCTCGGGCTCTGAGGCCCTATGCAACCCTGCTCCTTCCCCACCAAGCCTGCCCAGGGAAGCTTTGGCAGGGCTGGTGGCCCAAGCGTCACAGGCTACCCACTCTGAGGCCTGCCAGTGCTCCAAGTACTGCTAGGGGCAGGGTAAAGGACCACAAAACTTGCCCAGATAACTCTCCAATCACTGAAAACCCTCCTTGTTTCTACTACCCCCATTCTCTTAGACAGCCTGGACCTCATAAACATCCAAAACCTGCCTCCCAGACTTCATGATCTGCCTGGATCAGGGATGGAAAAACACAAAGAAAAAGATGACTCTGTATCTCAAAAAAAGTATCCTGTCACCAAACTCATGAGTGTATTTGCCAGGAAATGGGGAGTTATGGTTGTAATACTTTATTTCGTTTAATTCTGAGGTAGCAGATTATATCAAATATATGAATGATGATGAGAATATGAGATGATGCTATATTTCTGTCTGCTTGCTATTGCATTTTTAATGTCTCAAAATGAATAACAAAATTTAAAATCTCCAATAAAAATTGGTCTTCCAAAATGGGCATTTCTCAATGTATGTCCCTACTCAATCTTCCTGGATGATCTCACCTATTTTCATGGTTTCCCCTTTCTCCACAACACAGGTGATTCTGAAATCGATCACAGGGCCTCTAAACCATCTCCTACATATCAGAGTGTCATATCCAAGTGGTCCCTGGACATCTGTATTTGCATAAGCTACAGGCAGCTCAAGCTCAACCTGCCACCACCATACTAATTCATCATCAAGCCCAGTCAACTTGACCTCAAAACCTCTCAGATCAATCTCCTCCCTATCTCCTTTGCCATACCCAAACCAAGCCACCTGACCCCTCATTGAGAAAACAACAAGTTTTCATGAATGCTTTTACTTATTCTCCAATCTGTAGTCCACACAGCAGCCTAAATGAGATTTTACCCCCCAACATTCAGCAGGGTCATTCCTGCCTAAAGCCCTCCAAAGACTTCCCCATAGGATAGTGTCCAAACTTCATAGTGTGGCCTGAAAAAAACTAATTGGAACTTGAAGCAAACAATCAGTTAGAGGTTGAGGGGGGTTGGGTGGGGGTGGATCGATTATGGAAATTCTTACACTCTGCATAATCACTGGAACCCTAAACACAAGAAACCTTTCTTACCTCTATCTATCTATCTATCTCTATCTCTCTCTATCTCTATCTCTATCTCTATCTCTATCTCTATATCTATACCTATATCTATACCTATATCTATATCTAAAAGCCTAAGCAACCAGTCAACCAAACAACCGAATGACTGGTTACTATGATGTACACTGACCACCAGGAGGCAGACGCTCAATGCAGGAGCTGCCCCCTGGTGGTCACTGCGCTCCCACAGCCAACCTCCCGCAGCTGGTCAACTTCCCGCAATCCCTTCCTCCAGCCGGCCGACCCGATTGGCCCCGATTGGGACTGGGCGAGACGACCCCGATTGGCCCCAATTGCTAGTCAGGACATGGGACCCCACCCATGCACAAATTTGTGCACCGGACCTCTAGTGTTTATAATAAAGCTCTATGGCTCTAACTTCCCATTCCCCTCTCTAAAACACCCCTTCATTTTGTCATGCAGGCCAGAGTATGCACAGGCAAGCCAGGTCTGCATGCATGTGGTTGCAACCCTTTCTTTTTCCCAAATAAATCCTTTTTGTTATTATTTTCCAGTTCACAGTCCGACAGATACTGAAGTAGTCTGAATTCTGTCACCACTCAGCCAGTTCTTCCTCTCATTCTCCACACTTCAGCTACACACTTCTTTCAGCTCCTCCCATAGGACCAGCTATCCCACCTCCAGGATTTTCCACATGCCACCCTATGCCTAAAGACACCCTCCCGTCCCCAAAACTCCTCCCCACCCTCCCACACTGCCTCTCTAAAATCTTCACATAGCCCTGTTTTGAACGGCTCAGCTGAGCATGGCAGCCCCTGATTAACACTCTTAAATACTTCACATTTCTCTTAGGTTGAAGTTCAAAAGCTGGACGTGGCCTAGGAGATGCTGTAGAATCATCTAGCCTATGCCAGGCCTTCACTTGCTCCCTGTGCCTCAGCCACCTGGCTGTCTTCGAGCACCTCACATGTGCCAAGTTTTTTCCCACATCAAGTTCTTTGTTCATGCTGTTCCTCAGTGCAGAATGCCTTTCCCTTCATTTGTCACCCAGATAACTACTAGCCATCCAGGTTTTAGCTGAAATATGATGGCCCCAGAGAACATGCTCCTGATTTCCCACCTAAATCCAGGCCCTTCACCTTCCCAGGGCCCTTGTGATAATTTGCAGTAACGTTTTTCATTTTTGTGATCTTTTGTTAATGTCTGTCTTCCACTTAATGAAAGTAGAGCTATAAGCCCTACCCTCACCCTGCTTTTCTAGCAGGCTAACTCAATGCTGGGTATATAATACATACTCAATAAATGTTGAGTGAATGAACAGATGAATGTCTAGGTTTGACACTCTCTTATACTCCCTTTCTTTTCCCCACCAGATGCACACCTTCTATTGTGTTTCCTCCTCTAACATTAGTACTTGAAACCACCCCACCCCTCAGGCTCAAAAGTCCTTATGTTATCTTTGACTTCTCACCCCTTCACTCTTTCTATGCCAAACATAGCCAAAATACACCAAGTTCACTTCTAGATAGGTCTAACATACACACTCTCTTTTCTACTCCCAGTACTAGGCCCAAGTTACCTCTCATTTGGATTATTAAAGTTGCTTCCTAGCTGCCTCATCCTACAGTGACTCTAGTCTGTTCTCCCCAGAATCCGCAGAATTATTTTCCTGAAGTTCAACTAGATCTCTTCCTCAAAATAGCTTACTCTTTTGCACAAATAAAATCCGATGGAGCGTCACACAGCAATTAGAAGCCACAGATTAGATTTAAGCACAGCAACATGAGGGAATCTTAAAAACATAGTGTGTAGTGAGAAGAGAGAGAAATAAAATGAGATTATACGATGTAATACCACTTACATACATTAAAAATACATGCAGCAAAATAGTAAACATTTTATAAAAATATATGTAAGCAAAAAAGATAGACATCAAATGCAAAACTGCAGTTGCCTATGGGGAGAATGGGAACGTGGTAAAATAAAAGGGAGACATAAATAAGAGAAGGGCTTGGCATGTACCAATAATGATGAGTGGGCCATGAACTCAGGAGGATAAGCTCCATCTATAAGACACAAACAGACAATAACAAAACAACTTGGATCCCAGACAAGGAGGATTCAATTCCTCTGAGCATCTCTTTCATAGTCCTTAGGACATTTCCTCGTGGATTATTGAGGAAATCTATCAATGAGCAAAGTGTGCATTTATTTTAATCAGGTAAGCGCCATGAAATGTCTCAGCACTGAGGAAATATACCATCCATGTCCTCAGCTTCCCCAACCAGATGGAGACAAATTCCCAGGTACTGGCTTCTCTACCTGATCACTTCTTGCTAATGATCACTTCACTCAAGCACAGTAGTTCTCTCAATGCTGGGCATATACTACATACTCAATAAATGTTGAGTAAATGAACAGATGCATGTCTAATAAACAAATCTGATGAACAACTCTGAATTTTTACCATAGGGTTTAAGTACATTAAAGACAGCATCCTAATTTTATCAGGTATAGTCACCTGTAATGTCCAGCCACATATTTCAAAGGAACTAGAAATTATATTTTTATCTTTCTTGGTACCACATGCTTAAGCTCCTACCCACTAGAAATTATGGAATCCAAAATGAAATTGCCATCTCAGAAGGCATGAGGTCACTTGGAGATCAGCTTTGAAGGCGGAATCTAGGTTTCAAGGAGAAGTAATAAATATTGGGGACTGTCTGGCCTGGTAATCTCCATTTGTCTCCTTCCAGCCAGGACAAAATTGAAAAAGATAAATAGTTGATCGTGGATTCCTAATTCCATCAGGGTCTGTGAACCACTGAGAATATGTCTGGCCTTGCGATGAGCCTGCAGTATTTTCATAAACTTTTATTTAACATCTACAGATAAAATAGATCTTATCAGGGAAGGCAAGCCTCTACAGCCCTTGAGTCTGGCTAATGAAAGTGTTAATGGTTTCAGTAGACACTGTAAAATAAATACTCATAAAAGTTTGCATAGCACACCATTATATGGTCCTATAAAATCCACTAGGTAATTACCAAGTTATGAGCTTTCTGCCCACCTCCCAGAGCACCAAGGTTAGCACAAGTGCAGATGATGGAGGAACCTAGCAAAAGAGAGGGAATGTTAGAGCAGAGGCCAGCACTGACATGGGGACAGCCAGAGCTCGCCCTATCCTTTGCTTCCTTGTCTGTGAAATGAACATTTGATCACCAGTCCAAGTCCTCATTTCTATGCACTTCACAAGGAGAAGAATGTTGATATGGAAAATGCAGGCATGGGTTCAATCCTTGTTTCATTTCTCATGGACAAGTGATCTCAAGCACAGCATCTCATCCAATCCCACTCATAGCCAACATTCATGGGTTCATGGTGGGCTGAGCACCAGTGCTGAATACCTTACATTGGGTATCTCACTTACTTCCTACATCATATCTATGAACTATGCATTATCACTATACCCATTTGATGGATGAAGAAACTATTCAAGAGCTGAGCACTTAATCACATACTAGCTCATAACAGGGAGAATGCAGTCTACCATACAAGTGTAGTGTTGGGCTCACAGTTAGTGCTCAGAAAGTGTTCACTCCCTGCCTGTGTCTTTGCCATGCATCACTCTCACTGCTTCAAAGAGGAAAGAATAAATAAATATGCTATAATTTTTCAGCCACAAAGCACAGGTGTGTGTGGGAAACAGACACAAAAGCATCAGCTGGGGGTTGGATGTTGAACACTGTATTCAACACCTCATCCCCCAATATTACTCACCTGCCTCTGCTCTCTCTCAGTCCACCTGCTCTTAGAGGCCTACTGCAATTCGATAGTCCCTGGAATAGTACATCATTCAGGCATTTTCCTCACCAGCATGGACCTCATCATAGCAAAATCTATAAGAACATTTTTACATGGGTTTGATGCAATGCAGGTCATAAAACACTTGAATAGAATATTGCCTTAAAAATTAATAAAAATTAAGGAGTTAGAAAGAGAACAACAAAGCCCAAAGTGAGTAGAAGAAAGGAAATAATAAAAATCAGAACAGAAATAAATGAAATAAGAATCTAAAAAAACAATACACAGTATCAGTGAAACCAAGAGCTGGTTCTTTGAAAAGATAAACAAGATTGACAAAGCTTTAACCAGATTCATCAAGAAAAAAAGAGAGAAGACCCAAATAAATAATATCTGAAATGAAAGAGGACAATAACTGACACCAAAGAAATACAAACAATTGTAAGAAAATACTATGAATAACTATGTGCCAATAAGTTGCACAATCTGGACAAAATGGGTAAATTCCTAGAAACATACAATCTTTCAAAACTGAATCAGAAAAAAAAGAACAGAAAATCAGAATAGACAGATTACAACTAATGAAAGTGAAGCAGTAATCAAAAAACTCCCAACAAACAGAAGTCCTAGACCAGATGGCTTCACAAGGGAATTTTACCAAACATTCAAAGAACTAACACCTATACTTCCCAAACTATTCCAAAAAATTCACGAGAAAGGAAGACTCCCAACCTCATTTTGTGAGGCCAGCATTATAATTCCAAAACCAGATAAAGACACCACCAAGAAAGATAATTATTGGCCAATATCTCTGATGAACATAGATGCTAAAATCCTCAACAAAATAATTGCAAACTGAATCCATAAATACACTAAAAAGATCACACACCATAATCAATTGGGACTTATTGCAGGGATGCAAGGTTGGTACAATAGCTGCAAATCAATGATACACCACATAAACAAAATGAAGGATAAAAATCATATGATTATATCAATAGATGCAGAAAAAGTATTTGAAAAAATCCAGCACCCATTCATGATAAAACCTATCAGCAAAATCATAATAGAGTGAACATATCTCAATGTTACAAAGGCCATATATAACAAACCCACAGCCCACATCATACTCAATGGGCAAAAACTAAAAGTGTTACCCTTAGTAACAGAAACAACACAGGGATGTCCATGTTCACCAATCTTATTCAACACTAGAGACCCAGTGCATGAAATTCATGCACGGGGGGAGGAGGGTAGCCTCAGCCCAGCCTGCACCCTCTCTAATCCAGGACCCCTCAGGGGATGTCCAACTGCCGGTTTAGGCCAAATCGGACATCCCTCTCACAATCCGGGACCGCTGGCTTCTAACTGCTCACCTGCCTGCCTGCCTGGTCACTCCTAACTGACCCCCCTGCCAGTCTGATACCCATAACCACCTCTGCCTGCTGACCTGGTCGCCCCCAACTGTCCCCCCCTGCTGGCCAGGTGCCCCTTACTGCCTCCCCCACCAGCCTGGTTGCCCTTCACTGCCCCCCCTGCTGGCCTAGTCACCCCACACAGCCTGCTGTTCAGTCATTTGGTCTTCCCTCACTAACCCCCCTGCTGGCCTGGTAGCCCCACTCAACCTGTTTGGTTATCTGTTCGGTTGTTTCGGATGTGATGGCCCCTGGCTCTTTATATATATAGATAGTAGATAGATAAAAAGATAAAAGATGGAATGAGAAAGAACACGAGCATAGTAAATGTTAGCATTTGGGGAATCTGGGTGAAGGGTTTATTATTTTTGCAATATTTATGAAATTGTTTCAAGATAATATATTTCAAAAATATATTAGATCGCTCACAGAATTGGCAGGAGGGCTAAAGGGCCACACTTAGGGCTGTCAACCCAGGAGCAATATTCAAAATGTGTTTGAAATTGTGATGCCAAACAGACCACCATGGTCCCACTGCCATCCCCAAACCCTTATGCTGCCTGCCACCCACCCCCTCCCAGCACTGGCTGGACAAGGCAGTGAATCCTGCCCCCACCACCAGGTCTCCGTTCCCTACCACCTGTGTTCATCAAAGCTGGGTGGATGTGGGTGAGCTGTGGAGCCTGTGTCATGGGCCCCATGTCCACTGGTTTTTAGTCAGGGTCTACCAATGGGAGGCATGGACAAGAGCTTGAAAGGTAAGGGAAGGGAAGAATCCAGGGAATTTCTTCCCCCATCTGCTTTGGGGAGGGACATCACTGGCAAGAGCTTCACCCAGCTGGCCACAGCTCCCACCAGACAGCCCCAGCTCCTAAGCTTCAGTCACTAGTCACCAGCCTGGGGGTGGCAATGGTTTCCTTTATTAATCTCTAGTTTGCTTGATCATCCCCTGTTTTCAGTTCTTCCAACCCCACTGTAACTATTCTCCCATAGCAAACTCCCTCACTTCAACTCTCTGGTCTGAGTTCTGTTTTTCTGAGTGACACTGATGGTTATTTCTATATTGCTTTACCTTCTCTCACAAGACTAGGAAGACCTCCTGAGTACAAACTGAGTCAAGGTCAGTGACACCAGAAGTGACTCTTTTCCTTGTTGGTAAGAAGCCAATCGGCAAACACAAGGATCAGATGTGTGATTCTTTAAAACAAAGAATCCCGCAATTAACCAATGTTGCCTTACCTCACTCTCCAGTATCATTTAGAAGAATCCAGAAATCCCTTGCTATTTTGTACAGAATCAGCCTTCAGCAATTTTGCTAACCTCAACAACTGGGAAACCCTACCCTCTGCAGCATCTCTTGACATGAAGACTTAGAAACTTTTATTGTTGAAATAAAACGTGTTTTACCTGGCTGATGTCTCAAAGATTTATGTCCAGATCGTGCCTGTGGTTTTGAAGATAAACACTAAGAATAAATTTGTTAGTAAATATTTTGAACAGATGCTAAGTTTTTAATTATTTTGTGCATTAAAAAATGACAGCCATCGATATTCCCCACTGATGAGCTACAAACATTGTGTGTGCGTGGGTATGTATATTTTTTAATAGCAATTATTGCTCTGTGATGACGGGGGAAATTGCTCTGAGGTTTAAAAGCGTATTTGCAGCTATACCCAGGGGATTGTGGCAAGTAATGCCTACTGTATCATCCACCTTATTTAAAATTTGCAATAAGAAACACAATTCAATCTAGCACATTTCTAAAGGCCAATGGGAAATAGATTGGGCAGCAGAGTCAGGAAATGCAAATTTAATGCTAAATTCCATCCCAAACCCATCTGCTGGGTCTTATTTCCTTTTTTTTTTCTTCCCCAAGGCCAGTGGTGCTGACTCAGTAGTGCATTAAACACAAATGTGTGGGTTCAGCCCTGACCAGCCATTAATCAATGTGCAGCCACAAAGGCAGCATCCGAGGATTAGCAACCTACTGCCAGGTGCCAGGCACAGGCAGGGGAAAGTCAAACAGGCTTTCTGAGTAGACAGGGGCACAGGCCACTTCCTAGGCCGAAAGGTCCCAGTTGATTGAAAAGGAATGTAAGTGCCAAATGGAGTTATAAATATGTGGTATGGTTTAGAAGCTTACATTTAACAAGTTGACTACTTTAACTGAGGCAAGAGAGAAAAAAGCAATGATTGTGCATTTAGCCTCATTTGGAAATCACATCAGAAGTCCATATTTGAGACCTTTTGTTGATGTGAGGCCTGAAAGAGGGTCCTCCTGCCACTGCTTCTGGGGCAGACAGCTCAGATTCAAGACTCCAGCCACCCCTCACCCAGCGCATCCATGTGGCTGTATTGTGGGGAACGGCATGAGGACGGTGGCTGGCCTTGAGCTCTTCACCCTGATGTTTTGCCTCTGATTGGAAGGCAGGTGCTTCTCCCCATGAGAGCTGCCTGTGTCCTTGGACAAGGGCAGCCTCCTGCTGTCAGAATGGAACTCCTCCTAGGGCCCTGGGAGGATGCATGCTCAGTTCTCAGAAAGAACTCAGGGCCTGGTGGAGGGGGAGTCTCTCAAGGCAGAACTGCCCTCTTTATGCCCTGCCTGCCTCTTTCATCTTGTTCACAGGAACCATTATGTGATCTGCACCTCCAGCCCACCTGGGGATGTATGCAATGTGCCCCTGCGTGCATATACTTACTCTCTCTCTCTCTCTCTCTCTCTCTCTCTCTCTCTCTCTCTCTCTCTCCACCCCCTCTGATATGAAACCCTAGAGCAGTGGTTCTCAACCTTGGCTGCACATTAGAATCACCTGGGAATCTTTTTAAAATCCTAATTTCTAGGCCTCATCCTCCAGAAATTCTGTTTCTTTGTTACTAATGTTGTGGCCCCACCCCATAATAAAGAAACAGAATTTCCGGAGGATGAGGCCCAGAAATGAGGATTTTAAAAAGATTCCCAGGTGATTCTAATGTGCAGCCAAGGTTGAGAACCACTGCCCTAGAGTCTCACCTCCATTAAGGGAATCATAAGCCCTACTCTGCCAGTCCCCTGCCCCTAATATCACAAGGGGGAGGCGAGCACCTCGGGCATGGAAGTCAGAGGAACCTCGAGCAACAGTAACCTAGCAACAGTGTCTCAGGATTTGAATGTAATTATACCCTGAGCATGATAAATACTCGGAAGGGCTTCTTATGTGCAGATCATACTAAACAAGTCTTTGAAATTACCCTCATCAAATATTGATAGAATAAAGTTTTTTTGAAAAAGAAAAAAAAAACTGAAGAGCATGGACCACCTACCCACGGAGTACCCTGGGCAGTGAGAACACCAGCCAGGGCAGCTGGGAAAGCCTCGAAACCCCCACTCATGGGCACTGTGATGGATCTGGAAGAGATGTCTGAGCTGGGGGCAGAAGTTTCCTGGCAAATGAGGAGCAGTGTCTTGAGGTCGGGGAACTGAGGCTGGAGTCCCGGCTCTTGCCCTCAAAATGGAGGCCTTGCCCTTTGGTGTTCTTATCCAGAATGAGTGTGTGGACCAAGAGGATCTCCCGGCTGTCGCCTGGGTGAGGAGCCCTGAAGGAGTGGAAGTCAGACTGCGAAGGGGGTGGAGACGGGAAGAGAAGTCCAGGCAGAGTGAATGGCACGGACACAGGTTCCAGGCATTGGCACCCTCGGCTCCAAGGTGACTTTGATCCAAGATGTTGAGTCCACAGTGAATGGGCCACAGCTGAAGGGGAGCGTAGTCCCCACTGTGAAGGGCCTTGTGAGCCTTGCTGGGGAGCCTGGGCTTTATTCTGGGTGGAAACAGAAGCCCATGCAGGTGTAGAGAGTGAAGCATGTGTGTGAGGGGCGCGGACCCCGGAGCTGGCCTCAGCAGCCATCAGAGGCTGTCTGCAGTATCACCGTCAGAGAATGTGGGGATTTGGAGCAATGATCAGGAGCGGGCCCATGACATCAAGCTGACCTTGAAGTGTCTTCCTTCGGGGGCTTTGGACAAAGCCCAGAGCTGCCCCCCTCGGCCCAATGTGCTGCACCACCCTGAGGCATCAAGGGACCCCAAGCAGCTAACAACCAGAGCATGGCTGACAGAAAGGAGTCTGGAAGTTTGACAAAGGGAGCAGATGCTCTGGAGAGAGGCGAGAAGAGCAGGGATTTCCCAGTGGGAGAGAGGGTGTCGGGTCTCTGCTAATATTGGGTTTTCAGCGCGGAGCTGGATACACTTCTCAGCTCTGTGCAGCTGGAGACTAAAATCTGAGAGCAGGAACAAGAGAGAAAAGCCCTACATAGAGATTCAGCTTGGGTCTTTATTCTTTAGGAGGCCCTGCCCAGCTTGACCACTAGCCTACTGTGTGACCCCTGCCAATCTTTTTCCCTCTGGGCCAAGTGCACAATGAGGGCCCCTCGCCGGCTCTGCCTTCCTGGGACTCTTAGATTCTCTGGCCAGGCTGTCAGCCTGGGCCTGGAGACACACGGGCAGCCACAGCATTTCCAGGCATCCCCCCTCCCCGTTTTCATCATCCCCAAATGCCCTCTTCTTCGCAGGGGACTGCCCCCTCTTTGATGTCTCTCTCCAGGCCTGCCGTGCATCTGTCTTTTGCCTGTTAGAGGAAATCCTCCTCTGTTAGAGCAATATCTTAAAGGGCCTCAGATCTCCTCTGCCAGCTCTCTGCTCTGGGCTGGGCTCCCTTGACAGCACTGCTGGTGTCTGGAGCAAGGGAGGGTGAGGAGGCGGGGCTGCAGGCGGATGAAAGCCCCCTTGCCTGCTGTGGGATTCTAGGCTGGATGAGGGACCAATTACGGGGCCTCATTCATCCAGTTCAGTGTTCTTCCCAACAAAGCATCTGACAGCTCTGCTCTGGATAATAATGGCCAGGTAGACCTTGCTTTAAGGAAACTCCATTTACAGAAATCCCCTGGAGCAAACTAGCTAAAGAAAGGTGGGACAGTTTGATTTTTGTAGGACTGCACAGAGCTCCCTGAAAACACCAGCAGCCTCAGAGCCCCACTAACGAGTTCATTTGGAGAGCACTGCAACAGGGGCTGAAAGGGAGGAGGGTAGAAAAGTCTAAGTACCAAAGTATTAAGGGGCACTTCCTTTTGAAATGAGTGAATATTAGTGAGTATGGAAGCATGGTTGACATTGGATGAAGAATAGAATACTGAGCAGTGACATCAGCTTCAGGGCAGAACTTCCCAGGGTCTCCAGTCAGCAGGAACAGGTCTGAAGAACTCATCTAAGCCGCTACTGGGATTGGGTCTCCTGAATTGAAAAACACCTGTCTTCTTCTATGTATTTGTTTTCTGGTGCAAGAAAGGACATTGCCAAATTATTCTCACAACAACTTGTCATAGTTCCCATTTCTTCGCATCTTTGTAACATTGGCGGGTTGAATGGTGGTCTCCCAAAAGACATATTAATATCCTAATTTCTGGAATCTGGGAATGCTGCCTTATTTGGAAAAGGGGTGTCATTAAGTTAAGGATTTTGAGATAAGATCACTTTGGATAGCCCTGGTGAAATCTAAATCCCTTATAAGAGTGAGGCAGAGGCAAACTGGACAGAAGAGGAGAAGACACAGAAACACAGAGAAGATGACATAGAGGCAGGGATTGGGTATAAGCCAAGGAACACCAAGAATTGCTGCAGCCTCCAGAGGCTCCGAGAGAGCCCCAGAGGGAGCCTGGCCCTGCTGACACCTTGATTTCAGACTTCCCACCCTCAGAATGTAAGAGAATAAATTTCTTTTCTTTTAAGCCACAAAGTTTGTTATGGTGGTCATAGGAAGCTAATACAGGGGGTAAATATGAAAGATTCTTTTTTTCTTACTCTTTAATAGATAATTGACTGTTTAAAGCAATTAACAATGAACTGTAGGGTTTATCACATATGCAGAAATAAAATATACAATAATAGCACAAAGAACAGGAGAGGGAGAGTGGAGAATTACTGTTGTAAGGTTATTATACTATATCTGAAGTGATATAGTATTACTTAAAGGTAGATTGTGATAAGTTAAAGATCTATAATATAAACCCTAAAGCAGCCACTTAAAAAAAATGAAAAGAAAAAGAAAGCTATTAAGCCAACAAAGATAAATGGGACCATACCAACTATTTACACCCATAATATATCATTATCATAATAAAATATGAAATTATTCAACATTTTTAGCAATCTTCCTTCTTTAAAAAAGTCATATTTTAAAGTTTACTTTGTTTGACTCTGCCCTATTGTTTTCTACAGTGACTAGATTTCCTTTATGTTTACATACATAGCTTATTAGTTTGCATGTTCCCCATTCCGTGATTTTTGTTTATTTGCCTATTATTTTACTAGTAAAGAAATGTGGTTGGCAAACAATCTTCATTTTTTGATGTCTCAAAATGCCTTTATTTTGCCTTTTCTCGAGTGAAAGCTTGCCCTGGTATACAACAAGTTTGGCACTTCAGCACCTGCATACGTTATTCTATTCTGGCATCTATTTTTGCTGAGAGAAAATCTGCTGTCAGCCAAATTGTTGCTTCGCTCTTGCTCTCCTTTTTCTAGTAACTTCTGAGATTATTTTCTATCCTTTCTGTTTCAGTTTCATGTGATATGTCTCGGTGTGAACTCAAATATAATTATTTTTAAGCTCTCCAAAGATAGGTTAGGTCTTAAGACTCATGTCTTTCTGTTGATTCTGAAAAAAAATCTTAGCTCTTGGCTCTTCAACGATTGTTTCTCTGTTAGGACTTCTATTTTCTCTCGAAATCTCTATCCTCCATGTCTGCTAACTACGCTCTTCTTATTTTTACATCCTTTCTTCCCTCAGTCCTCTATTCTGAATATGTTACTCAGTGCCATTTCCAAGTCATTCCATTTCTCTTCAAATATATCCAGTGTGGCAGTGATCTCATCCACTGACTTTTTATTCCAGGAACTATAGTTTTTATTTCTAATATTTATACTGCTTTTTATTGCATGCATTTGTTATTGTTTCCTCTTACTTGCTTTGTGTCATAATTTCTTATTATTCATTGCAATTATTTATTTAATTATCTCGGATGTTTAAACCTATATTTCAGTTCATTTTTTCGGACTCAAAGGCATTTCACCTGGAGTAAATTTCTGTTCTGAAATAGATATTGATAGCAGTCATTGTTAGCTTTAAATTTTGGCAAGTGGTTTAGAATTTTGGATTTTAGCTTCACTCTAAAGGTCAGCTTTGGGTTGTTACATATATTCTTTCCTCTCTGTTTTTTCGTGCTCTCTCCCCTGTCCAGTAGTTTTATGACTACTGCCATCTAGTGCTGCCTTTAGGGGGACCCAAATCCAGTTCTGATCTTACATTGGCATCGCAGAGTCCCTGCCCCAGGATAATGTTGGGGAAAGACAAGGGGTGATGGGCAGCTTGGTCCATTCCTGCCCACAAGGCTGAATCTGTGTTAAAACCCTCACTCTCAGGGTAGCAGGCTGCTGAGGCCAACACTGCAGGTGGTGGACCCTGGCCAGCTTTTCTTCATATACTAGTATTTTTATGAGCTAAGATGTCCCTCCTCAGGCCCTAGCATCAAGCAGTTAGTTTTTCTGGCCTCTCACTTTGCAGGGGGACCCATTACCTAATGGACTACTTACTTCTGGATGCAATTGGTGATCTCTGTATTTTCTGCCAGACCCAGAGATGAGCAGGCTCATGCCTCCAGCTTTGCTCATTGCACTGCCTTTCAATTTCACTTAAGGTTCACAGAATGTTCACCTTGTGTTTGAGCCAGTTGGTGTCTATTTTATTTTACAGTTTATCTATTATTGCTATTCATTTGCAGCATTGGGGATATTAAGTCAAAAGTGTGAACTTAGTGATGGTCTTGCTGGAAAACCTAGATTTGGTTTCTTAATCCACGAATGTATGACATATCATTTGGCCTTTTAAAGTTTAGGAATAATTCTTAGACCCTTAACCTTCTATCACTTGAACCTAAGGATCTGGAGTCACCAGATTTAGAACAACTGGCATAAGTTACTCCATTTGAGAAGTTTAGAGTGGCCCTTCCAAAAATATCTCCACCAGAACCTTGCAAAAGTACATCAACTTTAGTGTAAATTGAACAAACAGTTTAACTGCTGACTGTGTGGAATGTGGAAAGATATCACTTGAGACCCTCAAACTATTAATTCATTAGCATCTAACAGGAGAGTTTCATTTGCCACACGGACTCCCAGCACTGGGCAAAAAGCAGTGTTCCAGGCAATGAGACAAGTTAACCGAATCAGGGAAGCTGTGGGACAGGATCCAGGAAGGGCTAGTCACAGATTCATAGGGACAGACTGGAGCCCCTCCAAGTCCTCTGGAAATGAGGAACAACAAAGAACAGGGTCATGGTGTGTGTTTTGACATGTGGGAGACCCAGCACGCTCAAAGTTTAAGGAAATGTTATGCAAGAAGAATTTAAACTTAAAAAAAATATTGTATTCATTAACTTAATTTTTTGGAAAGGGAGAACTAGAATACCATTATTTGATGTCAGTGGTGAATTTATTGATCTGGCTGAGAAACACTGCAAATCATCAGGTGCAGAGTGAGGGAGGAAGTATGCTAAAATACAGACCGGGCCACATCTCCCACATGCCAAAACACTCACCATGACCTTGACCTGTGTTCCATTCATTGTTAATTGAAATTACCTAGAAAACAAGTTTTTGTTTTTGTAAAAATTGGGAGAGGGAAAAATACTGAATTAAACAATGTTAACCTTCTTTATTTTATACTAGTGGCCCAGTGCATGGATTCATGCACATTGAAAGGAAATTAATTAGAAGAAATATTTTAATATTGCTATTCGTCCTTTCTCTATAATAGAAGTGTCAAATTCACAATCGACAATGACAGATCGAAACACATGCGTGTGACTGGCGCCAGTGAGAGCTTTATATATATATCGTGCATGCGCGAGTCAATGTTTATTTTTAAATTGCCAGTGCACATCATATATACTGGCCAGTCAGTCCGTCAGACAGACGGATGGTTGAGCACTTAGCCTTTTATATATATAGATGTTTGCTTTAGGAATTACCAATTTTTTAATACTGTCACGTGCAGTGTGAATCCTCAAGATGGGGATCGGGTGTTTCATTTTTCTAGACACATCTGATCATGGAAACGACTTTTCCAGGACACACCAGGAGCTTCTGTTCTACAGAACACTCTGCAGGAAATGTCAACAAAGTCCAACAAAGGGGATCTGATGCTGCATAATATTGTTAAGGAAAACAATATTTCATGATATTCTGTAGAAAGTATTTAGCCCCAGGTGCTCTGTAATTTTGAGAACCAGCCCTTATTTTAAAAACCCTGTTTAGTGGCAGTGTGGAGGGTAGACTGCAGCAGAGCTGCCTGGCAGGGGTGCCAGGAAGGTGGGCACAGGAGGAAAACTATGCGGTCTGAATTATGAAAGGACAGACAGACTTGAGAGGGGAGCATGGTTCAGAGCAGAACTGAGAGAACCTGGGTCTCCTTGGATGTGAACAGTGATGCAAGGGGTGCCAAGCATTTGATCACTTATTCATTCAACAGATATTTATTAAGCATCTGTCACAAGCCATAAAGTGTTGCTCTAAGAAGTGTGGATATAGCAGTTGACCTCTTGGAATTGATATTTTCCCCATGCTTTAGGGTGACTGGGTGGGTGTTATGCATGAAGAGAAGGAACATCTGAGGAATAGCCTTGATGGGCAGAGTGAGGAGCCCGACACTCTGGAGGGTGCCCAGGCACCTGGTGTCCAGGTGGAGATGCTGGTGAGGAGTCGCGAAATGCAATCCGGAGCTCAGAGAGAGACCTGGGCAGGACGTAGAGTTCACATCTACAGGTGGAAACTGAAGCCATGAGAACATTTACAGTCCCTACAAGAGTCAGGGGAGTAAAAAGTGAAGACTTGAAGAGCCCTTGTTTTTAACTAGAAGAATAGAGAAGGGGTCAAGAAGCACAAAGAAGTTTTTCAATAAATATTTGATGAATGTAAATAAATAAGACTCAGCCCAAGAGACAACAAACCAGGAGAGAGCAGTGCTAGGAAGACAACAAAAAGAAAACTTTTCAAAAAGGAAGGCGAGGTCAGACAAATGCAACAACATTAAAGTAGCCCAAGGACCACAGCAAAAAGAAAACAAAAAAAAGGGGTGGGGATGCAAGGAGGGATGGTCTGTCTTTCTTTTCCTGCTTTAACTATGGGCTCCCTTCTGCTCTTCTTGGAGGCCCTTCTGAAACCTCTAGTTTACTACAAACAAGTTTTCCCATTGCCTCAACCTCTTCACAGTCACTCCGTCCATATCCTGCCTCAACTAAAGTCTGGATCTCTGCTTCGTATAAGAATACAGCTGCCGGGAGGGAAGATTTCTCAAGGGAGAGGTGGTTCATTCTCCCACATCCTAACTAACCCTCTTGGGCCCAGAGCTGTTCTTGGGATTTCTTTCCTCTTCTTTACAACAACTCTCCACCATGAACAGGGGGGCAGTGGACACCTCCACCAGTGACTGCTTTCCCAGATGGCAAAACCCCTCTTCCACCTCTCCTATCACTCTGCCTGCTGACCCAAGGTCATTAAAACATCAGCCCTTGACTTCCATTTGTGTTTCAATCTCAAGTTCACCATCGTCCTAGTGATTTCAGTCTCTGGTACTAAAACACCTAGCATCAGCCTCAAAGTCCCTTCTTCTCTCTAGTATATCTTTCATGCTCCATTCTTGCAGCCTATTTGGGGCCCCGCCCTGGATTTAAGGATTATTGATACTATTTATAATCCTCTAAGCTCCCAGCCCTGGACTTATAGCCTCTTTTTCCCTCATTCCTTTGACTCTGCCATGGAAGTTCCCTGGGTAGGGGCCGAGAGCCCTAGCTCTGAGGTCCAGCATGCCCAGCTTGGACGCTGACCCCTTGCTGATTTCCCTGGCCTTGCCTCTTCATCCTGTCATTATCTTTCACACTGCTCCTTTCTAAAGCCTTCTACCATGATCACCTGACCACGGCACTGCTGCATTAAAATCCACTCAATGGTTCCCCATTCCTTGTAGGGCAAAATGCAAACCTCACACCCAACAGGCCCTTGCTGCAGGATGTAGGACGCCCTTCACGGACTGGTCTCCCCCTGCTCTCTGGCCTCATGCTTTCCATGCCCCTCCCTCTCTCCATGACCCAGACATACCTGTACTATATACCAGCCACACACCTATACTCCATCAACACTGCTGCCAGGAAAGCCCTCCACCCCCACTGACCAGCATTACCCTCATTCCTTCCAACTCAGCCCTCAAAATCCAGTTCCAGCTCCACCATCTCTGTGCTTGAGCAGTTCATTGACTCGGTCTCCATATGCCCAGTGTATCCACGGCCCCCAGGCAGGCCTCAATCACAGCTCCTGTGAGACTGACCTGCATTTGGGTGTCTATTTCTCTGTCTCTCACTAAACACCACCCTTTCTAAGAAGACATCTGTGTTTTCTTCTTCTTTTTATCCCCCAAACCTGGTCAGTGTAATAGTAATCAATAAATGATTTTGAAAAATAACAGGTGAGAAAGAAAGCTGAGATTAAAGAATTCTTATTAGATATGTCACCTAATAAATTTGGAATCCAAAGGCTCAGATTCAAATGCCATTTCTACTACTTACTATTATGTGACCTGGGATCAATCACAAGCAACATCAGTATCATCCATTAGTGTTTGTCACAAGCCAGGCACTGTCTCTTTCAAGACCAATAATACATCATTATCATCCCCATTAAGGAGGAGGAAATAGTGGCCCTGAGTAGTTAAGAATTTGCCCCAAATCACAACTATAAAGGGGCAGAGCTGAGACTCGAGTCTAAGCTGATGTCCAGAAGCCTGGGGTGACTGCCTTGTCTTAATGCGCCACGGTCTGACTCTAGCAATCCCTCCCAGAAAACCAGTTAATATGTAGCACAGAAAAGTGCATTTCAAATGCAAGTTCTTATTATATGCTAAGCCATTAATTCCCCAGCCCTCCCTCCAACACCCCAAAAAGCTAATCATTTGAACATCTTTAGTAGCTTAAAAATAGCTGTTAAATAGAATCTGAATTCAACACAGGGTTGGGACCAATTCATTTATGGTAAAGTTAATCTGTTCTAATACATTATTATGATGATTACTATAAGTATTATTATTAAACAAGAGTAAAAACATTATTTCTGGCTCATAGATAGAACAGAGAGAGCAAGCTATTTCTTGAGTCCAAGACACAAAGCCCATCCCTCCCCAGGACTCGGAGGTGGCATAATAAAGAGCTCCTGGAGTAATTTTGCTGAGTTTCATTGTTAATGCTCTCCTAAGGGACACCCATGGCTGTAATTGCTCCAGTCTGACTCGGCCTGTTGAGCTACCTGAATTAAGTGGGTGAATTGAAATTTTCAGTGAACCATCTGGGACCTCACCTTTAACCCTCCCCAGTGCTCAGCCCAGTCCACTGCTCATTACAGTGGAGACCCCCTTCACCTCCTCCCACCTTCTAATATGCGTGTGCCCAGGCCTCTTTCTCCTGCTGGAACCTGGCAGGGCATTTAGTGAACTTTGGGGAGGGGGAGCAGGGCAGCAGACGGTCTTCTCTGCACCTGAGCACCGGATCTCAAAACCCAGCTTTTAACATCACAACCTGCTCAGGGGCAGCGCCACGCTTTGAATTAATCATCACTGAGCTCCAAGTTGAAGGCCAGAATTTAATCCCCTTTCTGTCACTTATTACTGCTGTGAAATTTTGCAAATCATGTATACCCTTGGATAAGCATACATGCAAGATGAGGGTAGGGCACATTGTAAGCATAGAGAGAAGAGTTGCTCATTCAGATGAGGAGGGGCTGCAGAGGCTTCCTGGAAGGGTGATGCAGACTTCGTTTTTAAAAAATGAACCATAATTTGGGAAAGGAGCAAATAGTGTCCATGAAACATGGGTGGGCGGCAAGAGCACCTAGAAGGCGGAGAAGCGTGTAACAGGTATGTGGCGAAGCTGAGCTAGAAATGTCACGTGCAGATGAAGGCAAGTCACTGGACAGTTTGGAGTAGGGATGTTCTGTGGAGAGCTCTGCACTTTAGAAAAATCACCCTTGGGACTGTAGACACTCGGAAGTAACAGACAAGTCAATAAGTGCATGAATTAGTTGAAGCAAGAGATGAGGAAGGAAGTAATAATAATAGAGATGGAGGAAATAACCTTATTTTCAATGAGTAAAATAAAGATAATCAGCCCAAGTGAAACTATTAACGAGAGGAACAAACAAAGGAGGGGAGGAACCAGCTGAATAGTCCAGATTGGTCTTTAGCATCGTAACACTGGTCCCCTTAGAGGCCTCTCTGCCAGTGTCTTTAGGTGGTCTCCTGGCCAACAGTGGGAATCTCACGAGCAACATAACAACACACGTACATTACACATGTACCTGTTTACATGTTTGTATACAAACATGGATATATGTCCATGCATAGGAGCACATGTGAATATGTGAGCATGCACACACACTGCACAACACATAGATGAATACACACATACCTGTGAGCAAACATACTCATACATGCATACATAAACCCATGTGCACATGCACACATCTGTCCATTAAGGAACACACTCTTTTTTAAAATATATTTTATTGATTTTTTTATAGAGAGGAAGGGAGAGGGATAGAGAGTTAGAAACATTGATGAGAGAGAAACATCAATCAGCTGCCTCTTGCCCACCCCCTACTGGGGTTGTGCCTGCAACCAAGGTACATGCCCTTGTCCGGAATCGAACCTGGGACCCTTCAGTCCACAGGTCGACACTCTATCCACTGAGTCAAACCAGTCAGGGCAAGGAACATACTCTTATCCCCACTTTGCAAATAAGAAACTAGAGGCACAGAAACTAAGTAATAGACCACAGTGACTTAACCTGGGTTTGAACAAGGTATCTTACCCCAAGCTCTGTGCTTCTACCTTCCCTGTAAAATCACCTCTAAAGATGCAAGCACAGGTCACTTACAAAAGAAAAAAATATTTCTTGTCTCAGATATCCCCTTTGCAACACTAAAGTCCAAAAATTAATTAGTACCATCTAGAGTTTTGATGAAAAGAACCCACTAACCCAATAATATTATGCACAGCCAATTTGTTTTCCAAGTGTAAGAGTAAAAGAAAATATCCTTAGCTATGCAAGTACCAATCCTGAAAGATATATTCAAAGCTATAATTTTAACAACTAAGGGAAGAAGCAGATTAAGCATTCAAGAATAATAAAAGCAAGGCAGGACTGGACTTGTGGTTAGTATTGAAATGAGTTACAATAGAAAAAAGTCTAAAAATTGTTGTGAAAGTATACACAATTGAATACCAACAAAAAATATTCTTGAAAAAATAATTGTAACGTATCAAATAATAATTAAATTTTCTTATATTTTAAACCCCAGATTATATTTACCACTATCCAAGTAGTGCCTGCTTGACTAGAGGAAGGAGAAGACAAGAGCACTACACTTATTTCACTTTATCCTTAAAAATAGATTGAAAAGGAAAACAGATTGAAGACTATTTTGAAAAACTTAATGGTATCTAAGCAATTAAGAAAAATTGACTACAAACCTCCTCAACCTCAGACAAGATAAAAGTAAAGACATCATTTCCCTTTAGTAAAAGACAAAGCAGCCCTAGCCTGTGTGGCTCAGTGAATAGAGCATCGGCCTGAGGACTGGCCAAGGGCATGTACCTTGGTTGCAGGCTCCTCCCCAGCTCAGGCCCTGGACAGGGCTCGTGCAGGAGGCAACCAATTGATGTGTTTCTCTCACATCCATGTTTCTCTCTGTCTTTTCCTCTCTCTTCCATTTCCCATATCCTCGGGTGAGGATTAACAACAACAACAAAAAAGACAAAGCAAAGAAAGATCAAAACGAAAACCTAAGATGCATAGCTAACCAAGAACATTAAAAAGGATAACATAAATAAAAATAAATGCATCCATTGTAAAAAATAAATGTAAGTATATTACATTTCCTCTTATTAGAAAAGAACATTCATATTCTATTAAAAATAAACAAAATACTGTTTTTTTGACTGTCATCCTTAAAACAAGTGATACAGAAAGCTGAAAAGTAAAAACATGGGCAAAGATATGTAAGCAGATGCAAATCTTTAAAAAGTACTGTGACATTAATATTTGGCAAAACAGAATTCAATATTGAAAAAAAGTGGGCCAAATAAAGGCATTAAAAGATATATACTTAACATTAATGATAAGAATTTCATTTTGAATGATATGGAGAAAGATATGAATTTAATATTAATTAACAGAAAATTTACTGTGAAAGCTAGTAGGCATCAATCTTTGTGTACTGAAAAATAATTGCATCGAAATATAAAAAGCACAGACTACTGGAAATATAATTTGTAAAAGAATAAATTTATGAAAGCAAAATGAAGTTGGGAGATTTGCACATAACTGTGTTAATAGGGATTCTGCAGAGAAATAGAACCAACAGAACGCAATATATATATTGTAAACAGGCATATATATATATGCCTAAGAGATTGTTATGGCGGAATGACTGGAATGACCGGTCGCTATGATGTGCACTAGCAGGCAGGCAGGCGAGTGGCTAGGGAAGAGCAGGAAGGCAGGCAGGCATGCGGCTAGGGTGAGCAGGAAGGCAGGCAGGCGAACGGTTAGGGATGAGCAGGCAGTCAAGCAGTTAGGGGTGAACGGTCCCGGATTGCGAGAGGGATCCCAGATTGAGAGAGGGATGTCCGACTGCTGCATGTCCGACTAAGTGACCAAACGACTGAATGACCAGTCGACTGGTCACTATGACGTGCACTGACCACCAGGGGGCAGACACTCAATGCAGGAGTTGCCCCCTGGTGGTCAGTGTGCTTCCACAGCCAACCTTCCATGGCCGGCCAACCTTCCATGGCCGGCCAACTTCTCTCTGTCCCTCCCTTCGGCCGGCCAGCCAACCCTCCCCCTGGTCAGCCAACCTCCCGCGGCCCTAGTCGGCCAGATCGCCGGCCAGGCCAAGGGACCCTACCCATGCATGAATTCATGCACTGGGCCTCTAGTGTTATATATAAGCCAGTAGAAAAGGAACTAAATTAAAATTATACAAGCCACCATGAATATGCTAAAATATAATTTCACAGTTTATATTGAAATGCTCCTATCACTTTGAAATGATTTTAAAATCCATTCTCTAAATAATTCTTAGATCAAAGAAGAAATAAAATTTTTATGTGCATGTAATTTAGAAAAGAACAATAAGAAGAAGACTCCAGGTTAATGCATACTGGATGAGACCAAAACTAATCTCAAAGAAAAACTAATGAATCTCAAACACTTTCAGCATTAAACACAAATTAATGGAAACATATACCCAGCATTTTAAAGTATTAAGAAGGTAAATCCTAAATAAATCAAAACTGACTCAAGAATGAAGAAAACCTAAAGAAAGAAATAAACCAGAAAAAAAAAGCTGGAAATGTTTTCAAAGAATTGAATGCCTTTAATAACAGCATCGGGTCCAGAGATGTTTATAGGCAAATGTATTTCAATCTTTTAAGAGACAGAAAATTTCCATGTTACAGAAAATGTAACATGTCATGATTTTGATTCATTTAAGAAACAGAATGAGGCTGATTTTGAAAAACATCCTGACACAGTTAACTTCCAAAATAAACTATAAACCAATCTCCATGTTCAGTATAGATGTAAGACATATGAAGTAAAATTAAAAGGACTATTTTAATAATTGAATTAATGTTATTTCAGGATTAGAATTTAAAGCATTAATTAAAGAATAAAATTCATATTTGATGAAGGATAAGAAAACATTTGATAAAATTCAACCAAGCATAGCAGAGTTATCTTAACATAAAAAATCAAGTATATCTCTCCTAAGAACCAATATTATACAGACTGTTCTCTAATAATAATATGTGACTCTACCTGAAGGCCCTATACTGGGCTTCAGGCCCTCCCAACTACAGTGGGTGGACAGTTCTGCGGGCACAGCTGTGCTCTTAGCCCAGTGAACCAGGGGGAGACACTCCTCTTTGTACTCCGGAAGCTACTAAAAGGGTTCTTTTTTCTCCCAGATGCAATCTGCAAGCAGTCCTACTGTCACAGAGACCAGCTGGGAGGAATGCCGATGCCTCGGGAGACCTTGAAAGGGTCCTATTCTTGGTTCCAGCCCTTCCAGCCATGGTCAGGGACCAGTCCAGCCCACCCAGGGACCTGGCAAGAAACACACCCATTCTGCCCCCAGAACCAGGTCTATAGACCTCAATCTTGGTTATGGAATCCAAACCAGCCCTGGGGATCAGTTCTAGCCCCCGGAGTAGGTTCTTGGGATCCAATATTCAGCATGGTGACTATAGTTAACATAACTTGAAAGATGCTATGAGAGTAAATCTTACGTGTTTGCAATACACACACACACAAAAAATGTAATTATACAAGGTGATGGATGTGTGAACTAACCTTAACGTGTATTGTATAATGTAAATTTAAAAATACTCTAAACAACACTGAAAGTACTATATATCAAACTGTTTAGCTATTAAAAACAATGTTTAAGAATATTCTTCTTTGAGCTCATGTGCACGTGCAAATTTTTCTAAGGTTCTTACCCAAGGACTGGAATTTCTAGGATATAGGACATGTTCATTCAACTTTAAAGAAAATGGTATTGTTTCCAAAGCTTGTTGTATCAATTTGCATTCTCGTCAGCAGTTACAAATGCAGCATTGTTTATAATAAACTTATTTCCAAATTTTCTATATTTAAAAACAACAACAAGTGAATCTCTTAGAGTCACCTACTATGGACTAGAATAGTTTGCTTGCCAAAAATGTAGAATTCTGACCTCCATTTTAGACCCCAATACAGAAAATAAATGCTCAGATTCTGCATTTGTGACAAAACAAAACAAAATTTTATACATGCCAAAATTTGAGAACGACTAATTTAAACCCAACTAGCTACTGGCAGAGTTAACACTGAAACAATAGAGCCCCCCACTTTAGACAGAATGAAAAGGTGTCCTGCTTTCGCCCAATTCATTTCCTCAACTCTGAAAATTTGGTTATTGAAATAAGAAATACAAAACAAGATATAACAGATATAAATATTTAAAAATAAGATCCAGCATTATGATTGGTATTGTAATGATTACCATCTGGTAAGCTCCAATTAACTAAAAATCCTTCATGGTGAATTAAGAGCATTTAGTAAGTTGGTAGGATGAAAATTGAGTAAAGAAAAATAACTTCTTTATATACTAGCAATAACTGGCTATAAAAAAATGGAGGGAAAGGATTTAATATACAATAGAAAAAAATGTAGAGGAATAAACTTAGAAATTGTTTAGTGTCTTTATAAAAAAGACTTTTAAAACTTGATAAAGGCACATAAGAGTATATTTGAATAAACAGAGCAAAATAACATCTCCTTAGACAGAAAGACTTAATATCATAAAGTACCAATTAACTCCTAAGTGATTTAGAATTCAGCCATCAAATTTTTAAAATTGAACACCACTGTCTAAACATATCTAGAAGAATAAACACAAAAGATTAGTCATAAAATTATTACAATGAAAAATGAGCACAAAACTCTCCAAGAAAATTATGAAAACTAACATCAGGGACTTATTCTACCTGATAGTAAGTTCTATCATAAAGCCACAGGAATTAAAATGATTTGTTATTGCCCTGGCTGGTGTGGCTCAGTGGGTTGGGCATCATCCCATGCACCAGGAGGTTGCCAGTCTGATTCACAGTCAAGGGCATATGCCTGGGTTGTAGGCTCAATGTCCGGTAGGGGGCATGCAGGAGGCAGCCGATCGATGTTACACTTTCACACCCATGTTTTTCTCTCTCTCCCTCACCCTTCCTCTCTCTCTAAAAATCAATAAACTATTTTTTAAAAGATTAATTATTAGTCAAAACTCACACACCAAAGACCATTTACATGGGAGAATAAAGACCTCCGGGTATTCTTGGTCCTTTTCTGCATCCCTTCATCTCTGCCATCTCTAGAAGCTGGAGCTCTCCAGGGCTCCTCGCTGTTGCACTCATCCCTGAGTGGTCTCGCTTCTGTTCATGGTGTCAAATACTTCCTTTGTGCTTTTGAACCATAAATCTTTATTTCTAACACCTACCTCTCCTAAACTTCCGATTCCCATGCCTATTGGCCTGCTCAACAGCCCCTTGGATGCCTTGAAGTATCAAAAATGTCACTCAGCCAAAAGCAATAACTGTCCCACCAACACTGCCCCTCCTCGAGTCCCCAGTCTTAGAAACAGGTATGTCCTGCCTTTTGGTTGCTCACATCAAAAGCCCTAGAGAAACATTTTAGATCCCTCTCTTTCTCTCGAACCTTGCATTCATTCATTAGGAAATCCTGTGGACATGCCTTCAAAATATATTTTGAACACAACCACTTCTCATTACCTCCTCTGCCACCACCCTAATCTTAGCCTGTGTCCCCTTTACCCGCTTCAGTCAAATTTCTATGCCACAGCCAGAAAGATTCTTGTAAACCTACTAACTGGCCACATTCTTCCTCTGCTCAGAACACTTCCAAGCACGCTTAGAATGAATATCCCAAATCCTTACTTTGGTCTACAAAGGGCCCGTGTGTTCTGGTCCCTGACTCCAGCAGTACGCTGGTAGGTGGTCAACAATCAGTTCTCCCTCCCCCACAAAAGTATATACATACATATATACACCCACAAGTTTATTCTAAATTTTACTGACATAATGCATGTGTGGCAGACAATTTGCAACTAGTAATAAACTATACAATATGCTTCACTGTAAATGTCATGTATCAAATTGATTCTCACAGTATGCTTCCATTGTTTCTTTGTTTTTGGTTTTGTTTTGCCAAACTCTTGCAGCCTTAGCAAACCTAGGGCTGCAACTGACAAACGAGGATAGTTCCAAAACGAATGTTGGTTGATGTATTTCTTTATCTTAATGAGTAAGAAGAAAGTGAAACAATGAAAGCATAAGGGGAAACTCCACGTGCTCATCGGTGAGGCAAACAACTTCTTTGTTGATAATAATGTTTAAATGCTGGAGGAATACTGCCTTAATTTGTTGTGCTACGTAAGAGATATTCACAATGTAAGAGATACAGACATGACACATATAAATAGAATCTACATTATTAAAATTTTCTCCACCACTGTAAGTCTAGGCATCAACAAAAGAATAAGTGAAGCTCTGGTTTGTAGAGTTTGCTGATTTCCATGGTGGAAATATGCTCACCATGGCTGACTTCAAGAACGCCAGCATGACGTCACTGAATGCAGAGATGAGAAGAGATGCGCAATAACACACGATTGCCAGTGTCTCCACCATACAGATATGATAGACACAATTAACCTCCACAGCAGAGCAAAAAGTCAAATGCAGAAGACAATTAGGAAGCGATGAAATATGAATACCTGTTACCTTCATCTTTAATACAATGTATTTAGTTACAAGTTTATATATTTTAATTTTCAATAATGACTATATTTAACAATGGGTTCACAAGATTCCTGAAAATTTGACAACTGGCTCTAATAAGCGGGGGAGAGCAGCCTCCAGCACGCACTGCCTGGCTTCCCCTCCTTTCTCACCTCCAGCCCATGCCTCACTCTGCTCCAGCCCCACTGGGCTCCTTGCCCCCTTTATCACACCCAGCATTCTTCCACCTCAGGGCTTCAGCACCTGCTGTCCCCCTGCCTGAAACACTTCCCCAGATGGCCCCACACTCACTCCCCTTCACAGTCTCTGCTCAGGAAGCGCCATCCATCCCTGGCCACCCCAGCACTCCAGGCTCTCTCTTCTCCCCTGCACTGCTTAGCCTTTCTTCTCAGTGTTGATCATTACCTGCCACTTTGCATACTGCATTTGCTTACTGTGTGACTTCTCCACCCTCCCGTAGAAATTAAATCTAGGAGAAAGGTATTGTCTCATTCCTCACTGTTGTATTCCTGTTGCTAGAACAGTGCCTGGCCTGTAGTGGGATCTAGAAATTTTCTGTTAAATCAACTTAGTAATGAGCTTAAACCTTTTAACATTAAAAAATTGGCTTGTCAAAAATATCTATGAAGAAAATCATGGAAATAGACAAAAGGAGGAATGCAAGAATATATAGAAGCTCTTCCAAAGCAATCATGAAGTAAAACATGAATATAGGGATGATAAACACAAAGGACATGAATACACATGACACAAAAGATAAAAAAATAATCATTTTTAAATGTTCAATGTTTTGTCATAAAAAATACAAATTAAAAGAATGTTTCTAGATATTTTTCACCAAATTTATTATATATATAAACTCTTATATATATAAATATTAAATAGTACTACTTTGATACAATAAATTCTTAGATACTTTAAGCAGGGATATAAATTAGTATAGCCTTTCTGAAGGACAATTTGGTGTTTAAAAAAAGCATAGCATTTTCAGGCACTGGGATCCAGCATTTACACTTCTGTGAATTTATACTACTAAGGACATAATCAAAGGTTTATGCAAAATAGGACTTATGCTACCACAATGCTATTTATAATACTAAAACCAAAGAAAGAGGAAGAGGAGCAGGAGGAAAAAATACCTAAATATTCAACAACCAGAAATTAGCCAAACGATTTAGACTACCTCTATGAAATGGGATATAATGAAGCCATTACAAATGGAGTTACAGAGAAATATTTAACAACATGATAAATACCCAGAGTATACTAATAAGTGGAAACTACAAGATATAAAATACTTTGTAGAGCAATATTACTTAGGTAAAAGATAAATATAGACATGGAAAAGCAAGCAGAAGGAACTAATATTGAACATTCATAATACTTATCTTTGAACACTGGGATTAGGTGATTTTTCCTACTTTTTGTGTTTATATTTTCTAATTCTCTACAACAAAAATGTGCTATAATTAGGAAAATGAAGGATCGTGTCTTAAGGATGGAATGGGATCACCTTCTGGAAATTGCCAAGATGCTGGGGACTGTTCAAGGTGGCCACACGAGCGAAGTACAAGAAGAGGTGAGTGAGAAGACGGGTGGAAGGAGTATGGGTATCTTTTGAGTTCTCCTCCCTTACCTCTCAGGGAAAAACAGAAAGCCAGGGAGCAAAGACACCCTTATTGCACACACTTGGGCATCACTAGCAAAAGGCTCTCTGCGTGAATGACCCAGACCTTCCCTAAACTCTTTCTTTAACCCCAAAGGAGCATTCAGCAGAGAACTACACACACTTGACAGCCGGGAGATGCCCTACTAAACAAACCTGCCCACAGGGAAGGGAGATGTCGGAGTGGCTCCTTGGGGCTGAACGCATGCACATCACAGAAGGACTCCTCTGGAAGGGCTGCACGGTCCTGAATCATGTGACCTGAGCCACAGGTGACTGCTGGTTGCCCACAATGCCACGCCTGCATCTCCAGCTGCTCCGCCTTTTCCTCACAGCCAGGATAACCTTACAGCATCCCTTTATCCTGCCTGGTTCCAATGGTAGGCCCAGCAGATGAACCCATGCAAGCTCCATTCTATTTTCAATTAAGATGCTAATAAAGTATACTAATGGTAAGAACGGAGAGCAATTTTTTTAAAAATGTCATGGAACCTGAAAGAGCAAGTGAAAGAATGTCAGAATGTGAGAATCAGGCACAGCCACAAGACAGGGGCAGTGACAATGGCTCAAAGGCATAATTGGGGCCTCTGCTGTGTGCTCTGCAGGGGGCTGAGGGCCAGGTGGTCCAAGCAGGGCTGAGAGAGGAGTCTGATGAGCTGACTGCTTCCTGAGGCAGGCCCAGAAAGCAAAGGCAGACCCTTCCCCAGAGAAGATTCAGTCCCCCAAGGCAGGAGGAGGCCTGAGAGCAGATTACATGGAGCTCTTGTGCATCAGGGACTGAGTCCCTCCTATTCAACGAGCAATTATTTACCCTGTGGGTACTGTCTGAGTCTGAGAGTATCTGAGGTTGGTGGGCTGTCCAAGATGTCCCTGAATTAGATGAAAAATAGAGGTAAATTTAAAGGAATTATATTCCAAAAAAGATCCCCAGCAATTTGGGGCATGAGAGCCCAGACCAACCTTGGAGTTCTGAATGACAACAGGGTTCCACTGTGAAAACCAGCGTGGGGATTTACGCTAAATTTTTAGATCCACAGATCGACTGCCAGGCCAAGGACTCCTACTATAAGAAGGTGCCCATGTTTGGCTAGAGACAGCATGTATCTCTGCAGAATTTTTTTCTGCTAAAGTTTGAAAACCAGTCTGGTGCCCAGTGCCAAATGGCAAACACTACAAATCCCTCAAAAATGGGAGCCCAAGATATGGATGGGAAGGGCTCGACACTGAGAGTAGCTCCAAGGTGACCTCAGAGAGCATCTTCCTAGAATGCCCGTGTGATGGCCCCTGGCAGTCATGCCCTGGGCCTCAGGGCCAGGCCCTGGTTCCAGGAGGGTGGCCTAATGAGCAGATCATTCCCACTGGCCAGTGCAGTCTTTCTTTCACAGCATGCCATGAAATTGAACCCCCCAGAATAGTGATGACACACTGGTTTTAGATGACTGTCACTCATGTCAGATACATAATGAGTTCAGGCCTCTGGGCTACCACTGACCTTGGCCTATTGTAAGGGACAGGACATTGACGTTCACCTACCCTGGATCCCACAGCATTTTGCCTCTACCTATAGAACCAGAGAGGCAGGCACCCTTCACCCTATGTGCCCACCACCAGGTCATGCTACCTCCTCAGCAGGTTCTGCATCACGTGTCAGACAATCCTCTGGAGTAGCCAGGCCAAGCTCTACTGAAGGCTTTTGAGACCACTGTTCCACAATGCCAGGGACCTTCCACCCCATGTCTGCTCCCGGATCAGTGTTAAACTGTGCTGGATGAGGGACAGACATTCTTGGGGGAAGGGAACCATTCTTCTTGCTTTGCCCATAGGCCCTTCAACTATCCTCTCTACTTGCAGCAGGAGTGCTGAAAACATTGAAAGAGATCACAAGTAATGATCACAGCTTAAATAGTTCAAGGGAAGATACGATTGCAAAATGTGTCATTTCTACATTTACGCTACAAAATTTCAAGGTATAAACTTAACACGACCAGAAAATGAATTATTCACGTTTTCCTTCACACGCGGAGGAAGGCCTGCATTTGTGGGCAACTAAAAGCACGTAACAGCCTCTGAGAGTCCTTGGAAACCAGTATTCACAGGCAGGCTCGATAATGGAGCATCAGAAGTAACAATATAACTACCGTTAGACAAAGGCATAAAGGGAACTTTAGAGTCAAGAAGATCTATATTATTTTCATACAAACAGGTTCGGAAGAGGCATGGTTGTTGTGTATAATAACAATCACTAGCTTTTTTTCTCCTGGTGAGACATAGAAAATTAGTCAGGCACTGTGTATTTGACAATAAATAGAGCACTAATAACAGGCAGGACAGGATGATTGCTGGATCTGAACGGGAGAAATGGGGCCTGGATGCTACAGTTCTCAGACACTGATTGGATGATAAAGACATAAGTACCTCTTCTCTATCCATTGTTCTAAATCTTCATTGACTCTTCACTCCACCGCACCTGGGCCCATGGATTTATAATACAAATTTTCATCAAATTGTTATGTAAACAATGTTTGCCCAGGACCCTGAACACCCTAGAGCAGTGATGGCGAACCTATGATGGCGAACCTATGACACGCGAACTCATTTTTTTGGTTGATTTTTCTTTGTTAAATGGCATTTAAATATATAAAATAAATATCAAAAATATAAGTCTTTGTTTTACTATGGTTGCAAATATCAAAAATTTTCTATATGTGACACGGCACCAGCGTTAAGTTAGGGTTTTTCAAAATGCTGACACGCCGAGCTCAAAAGGTTCGCCATCACTGCCCTAGAGATAGCCCTGATGGGGTAGGTCTGACATGGAGATTTGCATGCAGGTGGTTCATTGGAAAGTGTTCTCAGGAACAACAGTAGTGAATAAATAAACCCAGTAAAATTTTAGAAAAGATGTCCAAACAAATATAATGTAATTATAATATCTAATGCAAATTTAAATAATAATTCTTAAAAGAGCTAATATATAATATGTAAAAATATAATAAAAATTATTCTTCTTAAAGGCCAAATTATTCAATGAAAATTTAGAGTATGATGTTAAGGCACAGAAGTATAGGTAAATATAGTGCATCTCTTGTCTTTTACAGGAAGAGAGTAAATATACTTAGAGAAACATGGGTTTTTAAATTAAACACCAGTAGAATAAAAATAAGTGTGAAACTTATTAAGCTCCCCAAAAGAACAAGCCGGGCCACAGCAATATTGCAAAAGGCAGCCAAGGAAAAATAAAGAGGTATTAAAATAACAGAATTAGAACATGAAATATCAGATTATACATTGAATGTGTTAAGGCTAAGCTCATATATTAAGAAATCTCAAATATATTTAGTAAGCAAAATGCAAACAATTATATTTAACAAGAGACATACTTAAAACAAAATAATAAGAATTTTAGATGAAAGGATAATTGGATTTCTGTTTCTGGCAATACTTAAGACTAGATATTTAGATAAACCCTACTAATACAAAATATATAAAATGTAAGATACAATATTATTTTAGAAAAATGTTTAAATGCATGGTTGAAGAACATGTATTTACAATCAAAATACACGAAGCCCAAGAAGAATGCTTCCATGAGCAAAAATCTGCCCTAACCGGTTTGGCTCGGTGGATAGAGCATCGGCCGGCGGACTCAAGGGTCCCGGGTTCGATTCTGGTCAAGGGCATGTACTTTGGTTGTGGGCACATCCCCAGTGGGGCGTGTGCAGGAGGCAGCTGATGGATGTTTCTAACTCTATCCCTCTCCCTTCCTCTCTGTAAAAAATCAATAAAAGATATTTTTTTAAAAATCTACAGAAAAATCAAACTGCAGAATAATATCTTTAAAGATAGCAAATATTATAATTATTGGAGATTAAATAATATATTTTATAAACATTTATGGAAAAATAAAATATTGAAAGTATGAGGAACAAAAGACTATCAAAATGTGTGCGTTTGAAATAATACCAAGTAGAACTCTAGAAATAAAATATATAAGTGGCCCTGGCTGGTGTGCTCAGTTGGTCAGGCATTGTCCCTTGCAACTAGAGGTCTCAGATTCTATTCCAGTCAAGGCACAGGCCCTGGTAGTGGGCTTGACCCCCAGTAGCAGGTGTGCAGGAGGCAGCCAATGGATGTTTCTCTCTCACATTGATGTTTCTCTCTCTCTCTCTTTCCTCTCCTTTCCTCTCTCTCTAAAAATAAAATTTTAAAAATCTTTAAAAAGAAAAAGAAGGGTGTGTGTGTGTGTGTGTGTGTGTGTGTGTGTAAAAATAGAACTACATAAATGCTAAGTTGAAAATTAGATACTGCTGAAGAGAGAATAGTAAACTACTCTTAAAATATCCTTCAAATATTGCACAAAGATATGAAAAATAGGTTAAGAAATATGGGATATAAAGTGAAAAGTTTAAACATATATCTAATTATAGTTTATAATAGAGCTTATGAAAATAATACAGGAAAAATATTATTCAAAGAATGGCTGACACTTTCTCCAAATTGATGAAAGGCAACAATCCTCAAAATCAGGAAGTAAAACTATTTCCAATAGGAAAAACAAAAACACATGGAGATAAATTTAGTATAAGTTCAGAACAAGGACAAGGAGAAGATATTAAAATAAACCAAAGAGAAAAGTTAGATTACCAGCATGCAAATACTTGCTGATTTCTTAAATGGGGGAAAATCCAGAAAACTGCAAAATCATATTTTCAATGTGCTGGAAGAAAACAAGTGTCAACTGGGGATCATTATACTCAGAAGAATTATCTTTCAAGTACAAAGGTTAATTAAGACAAATACTAATAAAAGAAACCAGTTTACTACTAACTGGCACTCACTAGAGAGGACACACTTCAAAAAGGAAGAAAATGATCACAGAAATTCTGTGATACCAGAAGGACAGGTGAACGAAGAAATGGTAAAATAGAGCTAAATAGAATAAAATATTTTTAAAAATAATAATAATGTCTAAAATGTAGAATTAAAAAAAGTAAATTACTGAAGAATAGATACATATGAGGATTATCATCAAGTTCAAGTATTCAAACCTCTTCATATGGTTCAGGATATAGACAAGATATTAATGATTCAGTTTAAATTTTATTAACATAATTATGCATGTTAAAATTTCTGAAGTTACTACTAAAAGAATAGAATTAGAGTGTAAAAACATCTAATTAGTGAGAGGATACAAGAGAAAGCAAGCAGGGAGAAACAGAAAAGCTAGGATAAATAGTCCAAAATAAGATGGTAAAAAATATTTATAACACACACAAACATACACACAATCACAATCAGTAATATTGAATAAACTTTTCCAATTAAATAAAAAGTTGTCAGAAGGCATTTATAAATTAGCTAAGTACATTTTTTAAAAGTCATAGATATAAGTTATAAATGCAATAAAGGTTAAAAAATATTTTTAAAATGACGTAATAGGAACAAACAAACCAAAAGATCACTGTATTACCATACATCTTAACATAGCATAACTATAATAATAAGACATATATTAACATCAGACAACATTACGTTTTTAAAAAACACTTCAAAATATGAGGGCCATTGCATTTTTTAGAGGTAATATTTTTATAACAGGTTTATTAAGATACTAGAGGCCTGGTACACGGATTCATGAACCAGTGGGGTCCCTCAGCCTGGCCTGCGCCTTCTCACAATCCAGGACCCCTCGAGGGATGTAGCAGTGTGGGAAGCGGCATGCAGCTGAAAAGGAGCCAGAGCTGGGGGCCGGGCACCACTCCCGCTCATCTTGGCCCCACTACCACCACGCTGTTTGGTAGCGCTGCCACAGAGGCAGGAGAGACTTGCAGCACTGCAGCTGTGCTCTCCAGCCGTGAGCCCGGCTTCTGGCTGAGCAGCGCTTCCAATGTGGGAGCACACTGACCACCTGGTGGTCAGTGCACATCATAGCGACCAGTTGCTCGGTTGTTCTGGTCATTCCAGCCCTAACAGTCACTTAGGCTTTTATATATATAGACTAGAGGCCCAGTGCACAAAATTCATGTGGGGGGGGGTCCCTCAGCCCGGCTTGCACCCTCTCCAATCCAGGACCCCTCAGGGGATGCCCAACTGCCAGATGTCCCTGCGGGATCAGGCCTAAACTGGCAGTCGGACATCCCTCTCATAATCAGGGACCGCTGGCTCATAATCACTTGCCTGCCTGCCTGATCGCCCCTAACGACCTCTGCCTGCAGCCTGATCGCCCCCTAACTGCCCTCCCCTGCCAGCCTGATCACCCCTAACTGCCCTCCCCTGCTGGCCTGCTGCCCCTAATTGCTCCCCTGCAAGTCTGATCACACCTAATGACCTCTGCCTGCCAACCTGATCACCCCTAACTGCCTCTGCCTGCAGCCTGATTGCCCCCTAATTGCCCTCCCCTGCCAGCCTGATCACCCCTTAACTGCCTCTGCCTTGGCCCCTGCCACCGTGGCTTTATCCGAAAGGATGTCCAGAAGATGCCCAGTCTAATTAGCATATTACCTTTTTATTAGTATAGATGATTCACATGCCCTACGATTTACATTTAAAGTATAAAATTCAATGGTTTTTAATATATTCACAGAAATTTGCAACCATCACCACAATTTCAGAATATTTTCATCCCTTCAAAAGGATGAATATACCCCTTAGCTACCACTGCTACCTCTCCCTCAGGCCTCAGCAGCCAAAATCTACATTCTGTCTCATCAGATATCCCTATTCTGGGTTTTTATATGAATGTAATCACATAATGTGTGGACTTTTGTGATTGGGTTCTTTTGCTTAACCTGTTTTTAAGATTCATCCAAGTTGCAGCACTTCAGGCCTTTTATGACCAAATAGTATTCAATTGTATGAATATACAACATTTAGTTTATCCATTCATGCATTGATGGACTTTTGGGTTGTTTGCATCTTTCAGCTATGAACAATACTGCAAATATTAGTGCATAACCTTTTGCATGGACATATGCTTTCATTCCTCTTGGGTACATAGCTAGGAGCATATCTGCTGAGTCATATGGAAAGTCCATGTTTAATCATTTGAGAAACTGCCAAATTGTTTTTCAAAGTGGCTACACCATTTTACATTGCCACTTGCAGTGTATGAGGGTTTCAGTTTCTCCACATCCTCGGCACTATTTATTATCCAAATTTTTGGTTCTAGCCATCCTAGAGGGTATGAAGGAGTAGCTCATTGTGGTATTCATTTCCTTGATGACTAATGATATTCAGCAACTTTTCATGGGCTTATTGGCCACTTATATATCTTCTTTAGAGAAATGTCTATTCTATGTGCCCATTTTTAAATAAGGTTGTTTGTGGTTGTTAAGCTGTAGAAGTTCCTTATATATTATGAAAAGAAGACCCTCATCAGATATGTGATTCTCAAATATTTTCTCCATTCTGTGGGTTGTCTTTTCACTTTCTTGATGGTATTCTTTAAAACACAAATGTTTAAATTTTGATGAAATCCAATTAATTCCTTTTTTGTTTATCATGTTTTTTACATTATATTTAAGAATCCTTTGCTAAATCCAAGGTCATGAAGATTTACCTCTATATTGTCTTCTAAGGGTTTTATAGTTTTAGCTCTTACATTTAGATCTTGCATTTATTTTTAGTTAATTTTTATATAAGATTTAAAATAAGGGCCCAACTTTATTCTTTTGCATGGAGATATCCAGTTATCTCAGCACCATTTGCTCAAAAGACTAATTTTTCCTTATTGAATGGTCTTGACACCTTTGTCAAAAATCAATTTTCCAATTAAAAATGGAACTGCCTTTTGACCCAGCAAATCCCACTTCTTGGAATATATCCTAAGAATCCTGAAACACTAATTTGAAAGAAAATATGCACCCCTATATTTATTGCAGTGTCATTTACAGCAGGCAAGATCTAGAAATAGCCAAAGTGCCCATCAACAGATGAGTGGATAAAAAAGCTGTAGTACATTTACACAATGGAATACTACAAGGCCATAAAAAGGAAATCTTTGCCTTTTGTAACAGCATGAATGAACCTGGAGATTATTATGCTAAGTGAAATAAGTCAGTCAGAGAAAGACAAATACCATATGATCTCACTTTTATGTGGAATCTAATGATGGGGAAGATGGGTGCTGAATGAAAGAAGGTGAAGGGATTAGCTAAACAACATATATACATAACACATGGACACACATAACAGTGTGGTATTAACCAAAGAAAAAGGGTGGTTTGGCTAGGTGGAGATGGGCAAAGAGGTGGGGACATCTGTAAAAAGGCAACAATAAAAATAGTTTTAAAAAATCATTTTTTCTCACATGTATGGGCTTATAGCTGGATCTCAATTCCATGTGTCTATAATTTTGCCAGTAATACACTGCTCAATTACTATTGCTTTGTAGTAAGTTTTGAAATCAGGAAGGGAGAGTTATTTTTCAAGATTGTCTTGGCTATTCTAAGTTTCCTTCAATTCCATAAATTTTAGAATCAGCTTGTCAATTTTGCAAAGATATCAGCTGGTATTCTAACAGAAATTGTGTTAAATCTGTAGAGCAGGTTGTGGGTACTACCGTGCTAAAAATGTTAAGTCTTCTGATCTATGAACATGGGAATGTTTTCCCATTTATTTAGATCTCTTTTAATTCCTTTTAACATTTCTTTATTTGTATTTTTGATTTTAGTTTTTAAGGTATAAGTCTGTACTTTTGTTAAATTTATGTCTAGCAGGGTAATACTGGTCTAATAAAATGAGTGGAGAAGTATTCCCTCCTCTTATTTCTTGGAAGAGTTTGTGAAGAATTGGTAGTAGTTCTTTAAATAGTTGGTACTTTTCAATGACAAAGCCACCTGGGAAGCCATTATTTGTTGATAAATATTTGCTTCATAAAGGAGATCTAAGTATTTATGTGCATAATAATAGAACTTCAAAATACACAAAGCAAAAATGAACAAAATCATGGCAGAAATTAATAAAAACACTAAAATTATGTGACATTTAGAAATAACTCTCTCAGTAGCTGTTGGATCAATACCAAAAATATTATACAACAAAACTTTGGGGATGCTGCCAATGCAGTATTGACAGGGAAAGGTCTTAAATACAGATATTAGAAAAGGAGACAAAATGAAAATAAATGAGCTAAGCTTCCTATTTGAGATACCAGAAAAGGAACAGCAGGATAAAATACAAACAAACAACACAAGCAATAGGAAGGAAATTATAAATAAGTGAGCAGAAATTCATGCAGTAGAAAAGAAAAAAGCAATAATTTCAATAAACTCAAAAACTGGTTCTTTGAAGACTAATAAAATTTACAAACCTCTAGAAAAATTAAAGGGTTTATACAATTTTTTCAGAGAAAAAGCTTTTGTAACTGACTTTATGTGACGAGTATAAGCTTAATATCTAATCCAGTCAACAACAGTCTGAGAAGGAAAGTTTTTGGCCAAATCGCTTACGTTCTTAGATGCAAAAAATCTAGATAAAATTAATAGGACTACTTTAGACATGCATAGAAAAGATAGAGAGCCCTGGCTGGTTTGTCTCAGTGGATAGAGCGTCAGCCTCTGGACTGAAGGATACAGGTTTCAATTCTGATCAAGGGCTCATGCCCTGGTTGCAGGCTCGACCCCAGTAAAGGGCATGCGAGAGGCAGCCAATCAATGACTCTCTCTCATCATTGATGTTTCTATCTCCCTCTCCCTTCCTCTCTGAAATCAATAAAAATGTTTTTTAAAAAAGAAAGAAAAGATAGAAACATATGGAAAGGTTGAATTTACTCCAGGAGGGAGTAAATTTGGTAAATAAAGGGGGGCAAAGCCATAAGGTCATCTCAACACAGAGATAAAGCATGTGATAAAATCCATCAAGCTTTAATGATCACAGAAAAAGGAAATTCTTAGGAGCTAAAATAGAAGGAACATATTTAACCTGAAGATGGTATCTACTAGTACTACAGTTAACATCATACCAATGAACCTTACTGTTCATAGTAGGTCCCAGACAGAAGATCCTCCAAAGAGTTGCAGTATCCATTGACTTTGTTGAGAAAGCCATCTCAGCTGTGTACAATGCAATGCGACCAAGCCTTCAGATGGACCATGGCTTCACCTGTTGCCTGGGAAACTATGACTCTGATCAGATCTGGTGACCTTCACAAATATCACTGACCAGTATCAGGCTCTGTGTTTGGTGGCCTTTGTCCAAAATGGGCATTCCCCAAGAAGAAGCACTTTGGAATCGTCCGAAGTCAATGGCTATTTAAATAAATAATTTTTGTGGTTTTGTTTTTTTCAACATACACCGGTAGTAAGCCTGTCATAAGCGGCCATATCAGCATCTGGGGAAATAGCTCTGGACTCCATAGGACCTGGTGAATCTGAACCATAAGGTTCACCTCCATGCCCACCAAAAGGGCATCTTCTGCCATTGCCATTGATAATGTCTTGCTCACAAGTGGGAAAAAATTTGGCTATTAGACATGATCTAATAGATGATGAGCGCTTTTCCCTCAAGGAAAGAATGGGTGAAAGCAGGGACACTTCATAGGAGGCCTGGACTTTGCAGTGAAGGATTCTTAAAGGGGGAAATGAGTGAACAGAACATGAAATATCAATTCCTTGTCAACAAAGGATGTGTCGGTGGGTTTCTCTGGCTCTAGGTAGATTTTCATCAGTAGATATTCATCAATAGATTTTGCCAGCAGCAATTATTAGTGTAGTGATTATGTGATTTTCTATTTCTCATTCTAAACTGAGTTTCCTTATTAAAGCAATTTTATTTCAAAAAAATAAAAGAAAGTTACTTGACTTTCATTTCTGGCAGTAATCTGAACTAAAAACTCTTTACAAATGCTGGCTAAAATATTACAAATATTTGATTATGTGCACAGCCATGGTCCTAAGAAAGGAAATCCCCAGATGTCAAAAACAAAGAGAAAACTAAAAACCAAACAGGTAAGGACCTGAGCTGATTCTCTAGTAGCCCTAGGGGTGTTTTCTGGTCTCAGTAACTAAGGGATTTTGTTTTAATGATCTGACAGGGATGAAATGAGATCTTGATCCTACTAATGGTGAAGAATAAAACTGAGACTTCTATATGCATGCAATAATATGGATGAACTTTGAAAACATTATGCTAAGTGAAAAAGCCAAACAGAAAGAGAATATATCATATGGTTCCATTTATATGAAAACTCCAAATAGGCAAAAAGTAATTAATGGTTTTCTGTGACTAGAGGAAGAAGAAGAATATGGAGTGACTCTGCACAGTATTTCTTTTGGGATGATGAAAGGATTAAAATATAAGATTGTGGTGATCATTGCACAGTTTTGTGAATGTACTAAACTCTACTGAGTTATAGACTTTAAATGGATTAATTTTATGGTTTAATCTGATTTAATCTAATGAAACATGTACAGAATCTGTATGCTGAAAACAGCAAAACACTGATGGAAGAAATCAAACATGATGTCAATAAATGGAGAATCATATCATATTCATGGATTGGATTTAGCCAAAAATCGTTCTTATAGATGATATCAAAAACTCAAGCCATTAATAAAAAGATAAATTAGACTCCATAAGAATTTTAAAAACCTTTGCTCTATGAAAGACACTGTTAAGAGAATAAAAAACAAAATACAAAAGACTGGGGAAACTATTTACAAGTCCAAATGATATAAAGAACTCTCAAAGATAACTGAGTAAAAATACCAATAAATTACATGAACAGACGCTTTATCAAGAGGATATGTGGTTGACAAATAGCACAGGAAAAGATGGTCAACATCATTAGCCATTAGGGCGATGCTACTTAACGCACCATGGGAGACTACTACAGATTTATTAGAATGGCTAAAAGTAGTAATAATAACATATTAACAATACTGAATGCTGGCAAGAATGTGAAGCAACTCTCATACATTCCTGGTGAGAATGCAATAGGATAGCACTTTAGACAACACTTTGACAGTTTCTTATAAAATTAAACTAAAACATCAGATGGCACACCAATCCTACGCCTAGATATTTAATCTAGATAAATAAAAAATTAACATTTACACAAAAATCTGTACAACAATTTTGTAGCAGCTTTCCTCATAGTCACTAAAAGCTTCCAGTGATTATGAATACAGCTGCTAAGTAAAAGAGATCAGTAGTTGCCAGTGTAAGGGCTGTGGGGGGTAAGGGGGACTATAAAGGCAGCAGCACAAGAGAGTTCGGGGGATGATAGAACTGTTTTGTATCCTGATTACGGTGGTGATAACATGGATCCATACATGTGTTAAAACTCACAGAACCATACACAAAAAAAGAAAAGAGAAGGACGTCCTTTTACCGTATGTTAATTTTTTAAGAAAAAAACACACGAAAGAAATGAAAAACTCCTAGAGTTCAATGAAAAGAAAACAAAATGTGCAGCAGGCCTAGGAAGCACCTGTTTAAAATGTACCACCTCCATGGAGGAGAAAGAAGGCACAGCAGGGATAAATGGTGATGGAAAAAATAAAAAAATATATCACCTCAAAAATGTGTTTTAAAGGCAAATATTCTATCAATAACAAAAGAAAATGTCAATTAGAAACTCTAGAATAAAGAAAAAGCTACATATTAAATGACTAAACTAAATATAAAGGAAATTATATCTGACATAATTTTAAGGAGCTCTTTGATCTTGGCATTTGCAACATTCTCCTTTGAGAAGCACAGGTTTGAGATGATTCCTTGTCTTCCTATGTGGATACTGTCCCACCAAATGACTCCTAAGTAAATAATATACATATCAGCCAATATCATAAATAGCATTTGTGGATATTAAAATCTAGGAATCAATATAAACAACATGTGTAAGGCTTAATTACACCCATGTCATAAACCTGAACAATGGAAAAATAATGGTACAACAACGGAAATTGAGAACTGAAGGGGAGAAGAGATGGAGGGAAAGGAGAGGTATCAATTTTCTTATATGATATCAAGAGTCAAGATATTGTCTAAATAGATGAATCAATAAATCATAGAGATATATTATTTAGAGATTTAAAAGTAGCAGATAAAAGAACTAAACAAACAACAAACAAGAAAGTTGGAAAAAGGAAGGAGGCAGAAGAAAGGGTAGAAAGTGAGTGAAATTTATAATTTTTCAAAATGGGGAATCAATAGATATGCTTAATGTTGATGAGTCACTTAGCATTGACAAATAAGAAACAGGCAAAAGTATATTATTTAGAATTATGGAATTAGGAGTAAAAACAAGTAACTCAAAAGTGCTTTTCTTGCCCCGCATGGCTCAGTGATTATGCATCAACCTATGAATCAGGTCACAGTTCCATTCCTGGTTAGGGCACATGCCCTGGTTGCGGGCTCAGGACAAGTATTGCTATAACCATAAAAAATAATGAAATAAATATTAAATAAAGGGATGGACAAACATTCTGGGCAAATAAAAGTGAAACAAAATCAGGAGGCAATATGTAGTACTAAAAAAAAAACCCCAATAATTAGTAGAACAAAAGAAAAAAGTGTACAAGATCTACCCAAAATGCCAACAGTAGGTGGTGGGATTATAGATTCTATTTTTCATTTTCTTATATATATTTTCTAATATTTATGCAGTGGTCACTTATTACCTATTTAAAAAGAAAAAATAAGGGAAAGAGGAGATGATTCCTTATTTCCACTAAAAGTCTTAATGAACACCAAGCAGAGGTAAATCTCCCTTCCCCAGGTGCCCACTGCAAGGCCCACCTGGCTTCTGGCCCTCGCTAGCCCTGAAATTCCATCCTGGATCTGAACCTGCCTGAGAATTAATTAACCCCTCTGTGCTGTAGCTCACCCCATTCTTCCCACACCACTTAATTCACCCCTCACATTTTCTCCCCTATTTAATAGCATTAAAGCTATAAACATTCAGAGATGGTGATTTCTTTTTTTATAACTTGACTCATTTAAAGTGTTCTGAGAGTATTTACACACACACACACACACACACACACACACACACACACACACACCACAGCTGAAAATAAATAAATAGTGAAATCAGAGGAAAGGAAATTTTAGAATAAGGATGTGGGTAGAATCCAACACATGCAACAAGTCCTGCACACCATATTGAGATGGGCCAAAAATTGTGGAACTAAGCTTTAAAATATATATATATAATCTTGATTGATTTCAGAGAGGAAGGGAGAGGGAGAGGGAGAGAGAGATGGAAACATCAATGATGAGAGAGAATCATTGATCAGCTGCCTCCTGCATGCCTCCTGGTAGGGATCTAGCCCACAAACCAGGCATGTGCCCTTGACCAGAATTGAACCCAGGACCCTTCAGTACCCAGGCTGATGCTCTATCCACTGAGCAAAACTGGCTAGGGCTGGAACTAAGCTTTCTAATTCCCTCTCCCTCTTCACTCTACCAAGAAAAGGAGGAAATCTTCCCAGTTCAAAGATTCATAGGACCTGTGACTTACGAAACAAACTTCATACCAGGGTGTTGCTGTTGCTGTTTAAGAGAACCTCAGTTTTTTTCTGGCAGGGCAAACTGGAATAGGATTTCCCTTTGATGCACTGGGTTTGGAGGTCATTTAAACAGTTCTCGCAACGGAGGGGAGAAAGGGTAATTATGTGAGGTGATGGATATACTAGTATTAACTAACCTTATCGTGGTGATCATTTTACAAGATATGCATGTATCAAAGCATCACATTGTACACCTTAAACTTACACAGTCTTTTATGTCAATTATATCTCAATAAAGCTGGGGGGCAAAGAAGGTCCTGCAGTGTGAGCATCCTACACCCCTTCCCCTTTGACTTGAACGTAGCCTTTCCTAAGATGTACTATCATTAAGTAAAGTGTCAACTAAAGTTTCTCAACTGAGCTGGACTGAAAAACATTCCACCAGCCCATCCTCCAAGACTGAAAGAACCAATTAGGAAATCAACACCCCCAAAGCAGCCTGAGGATGGTTCCTACATAAACAAACCCACCTGCCTCGGAACAAGTGGCCATTGTAAAAGGGTAGACATGAGGGAAGTAAGAACACAGAAATGGTAGAATTCTACCAAACTTATACTCTGGCCACAAAGAACCATTTATTTACAAAAATCTGCAAGTATATTTTTTAGAGAAGTACTGTATTTGGCAGACTTTAGAAGGCAACTTATAAAGGATTTATATTTACCAAAAAATAGAGACAAATGATCATCTGAATGCACCAGATATTTAACCGTTCAATCTATTCTTCTTTGTGATATCAAACACTTTAATGTCAATTTTTAAAGAGAAAAGGCTTAGTCAAGACAAGAGGAATGATTCCATTGATCCCTAAAATGTTTGTTCAAGAAATGATTTACTAGTAAATAAACCAGAAAGATTTAAAAAACAACAACAAAGCAAAGAGTAATACATGTTTTCTGATAAATCCAAGCCATGTATGACGAAAGGAGCTTTTCCTGACAGCCCAGTACACGTGCAGTTTCATTCCTAAAGGTTATGTCATCAAATCATCAAAGATGATTTATTAACCGCCCCCAGGAGCAGGGCAGGGCACACAGCAGCAGTGTCAACCAGTGATGGCGGTGTTCACACTCATCAGCACACATGTGTGAACAGCCTGATCTCTGCTTATGGGAAAGAAACAATAGAATGGCAACGGAAGTTGCCAGTGATGTCATTTAGCAAGAAAAAAAAGTAAATTCTTAGCAAAAAAAATAAAATTAATCCAAGAAATCTAACTAGTTGCATTTAGAGAAACTTACTGATGTGCTCACCCCAATCCCTGAAAAGAATCATTCCTTTGAATTCTATCCTCCCTGGTATTTAGGGTGCACATCTGTGATTCTCAGATATTTTCCTTTAAGAGTTGAGACTGGTACCCTGTCATAGCTTGTCTCATTGCAGCTGTAACAATGTTGAAATCCTCAAAGGCATAAATGGTAAATATTTATCACTTAATTAATGTTAATATTTTAGGATGTTGATGACAACTCTCAAGATGATTGACAACATGCTGGGGTGCAGCATAACCAAGATTTGGATTTCATGATGAAGGGCACTGGTGAGGATGAAATCGGGTTGAAATTAATCCAGAACCTGCACAAGCTCAGTATCATTTTATCAATTTAACAGAAAATGCTGTCAATCAAGACTTTTGGCTACTAATGGTATAATGTGGCAGCCAACAGGCAAAGATGCCCAGTTTTAGGATATTCGTTGCGGCAGATTGTTTTTCCCAAGGATGGCTATAATAGGTCCCACATCACATGCTCTTCCACAGCAGGAGCCTGACACCCCCCATCAACAGGTGGAGTCTAATTGTCCTCCCCTGAATCTGTCCTATTCTTGAAGTTGGCATCCCAACTTCAGATGCCAATCACAAGTCCAGGTTGTCACCTGGACTTCTGACCAACAGGCTATAGATGGGAGGTAGCAGTGAACCCTGCCTTGGGTTCAATTAATTTGCTAGAGTGGTTCGAAAAACTAAGAGAAACATTTTACTTACTAGATTACTACTTTATTATAAAAGGACTAGAGGCCCAGTACACAAAATTAGTGCATGGGTAGGGTCCCTAGCAGCTGCTGGTCGAGGCCTCCCTTCCCCAGCTGCTGCCGGTAGAGGCCTCCCTTCTCTGGCTGGCGACCAGAGCCTACTTCGTTCGGCGCTGCCCCCTGGCACATCATAGCAAGCAATCGAACTCCCAGTAGATCGAACTTCTGAGGGGACACTTTGCATATTAGGCTTTTATAGAGAGAGACTAGGGGCCCAGTGCATGAATTTGTGCACCTTAAAATGAACTGTGGGCTGCAAGGCTCAAGGGCGGGTCTCGGCCCATCTTCTGTGCCCCCACAGGGCCCCTCCCTCCACCGTCCCTGGTACCCTGTCTGCCGGCAGCCCCACTCCCACAACCGCTCTCATGCACTGATCGCAGTGGCCCCACTCGCACCTGCTGATGGCGTGGAGCAATTGGGGCTAGCACCAGCAGTGGGTGCAAGCGGGGCTGGCGCCATCAGTGGGTGCGAGTGGCGGCTGCTGCTCCGATCGCCCCTCAGGAGCAGGGGGAGGTGGAGAAGCCCTCAGGGGTGATCAGGGCCAGCAGCCTCTGCTCCTACCCACTGATGGCGCCAAGCAGTCAGGACCGGTGCTGGGCATTGGCAGCAGGAGTGAGCGGTGGCTCCGGTGCCAGCCGCGGGTGCAAGCAGGACCGGCGCTGGCAGTGGGTGTGAGCGGCGGCTCCAGCACTGGCAGTGGGTGCGAGTAGGACCAGCGCCAGCAGCGTGCGTGTGCCAGGGGGGACTGCAGTGCGCAGGAGCAATGAATTTTCAGTAACCACCAGAGGCTCGCTCAGATAACAGCAACCGGTGCTCCACCTTGGTCTAGCGCCCTGCTCACTTGCTCCACCATCCTGCTGCAGCCAATGACCGCCATAGTCCACACACACACACCCTGGTGGACAGTGCACATCATAGCGACCGATTGTTCGGTTGTTCCGCTGTTCGGTCTATTTGCATATTAGCCTTTTATTATATAGGATATAGCTCAGGAACAGCCAGAAGGAAGAGATGCATAGGGTAAGGTATGAGGAAGGGCACAGAGCTTCCATCCCTCTGAATGTGCCACTCTTCCTGAATCTACTGTACATGAGTTCACCAACTAGAAGCTCTCCTAACCTCATCCTTTTGGGCTCTTATAGAGACTCTCTATTTGTAGTCTAGATTGATTAAATCATTGGCCACTGACCATTGATTCCACTTCTAGCTCCTTTTCCCTTGGAGGGGAGAGGCCAGGTGGGACTGAATGGTCCAGTCCTTTGATCACATGGTTGGGATTCCTGGCAACCAGCCCCCCATCCTGGGGGTTTTCCAAAAGTCATCTTATTAACATAACAAAAGATACCTTAATTTCTCTCATCTCAGGAAATTCCAAGTGTTTATGGAACTCTTATGCCAGAAACAGGGATGAAAAACAAATACATATCCTATATATGGCGGTCAACCAGTCGCTATGATGTGCACTGACCACCAGGGGGCAGACGCTCAATGCAGGAACTGGCCCTGATGGTCAGTGCACTCCCACAGTGGGAGCACTGCTTGGTTGACCTGGATGAGTGGCGGCTTCCACAGCGGGAGCAGCCACTCAGAGGGTGGATCCACAGCTCAGAGGGTGGGTCCACAGTGGGCCAATCCCCGCAGGCCACGTCCCCCACCACTGCACGAATCCCATGCACCGGACCTCTAGTTTATTATAAATCATAATATCATGTCCATCCCACCAAGATAAGATGTCAGACATGTGAGCAATCTTAGACTCTCCAGAATGACCATCCACCAGTTGAGAACCACTGAGTGACCTCTATTCATGCAGCAGTGATCAGAAGAATAACTCAGCCAATTCCTGCCTGAACATCAGACTCACCAAAAGATATATAATAAAAATAGTTATTGTTTTAAGCCACTAATTATACAGGAGTTTTTCACACATCAGTAGGAAACCAGAACATGCAGGCAAATGTTACCAACAGCAGCAAGAAAAACTCTGTGGTCCCATTTACACCATGGCTATGTTCTCTTCCACAATGCACTGAGAATCTACATGGTCTGGGCTCTGGCCATGCAGGGATGATTAACTCTATGAAAGTGTTCATTTAAATGCCAAGTGACCCTAGCGCATTTAGGTCCTTCTTTTCACATCATTAACCATTTGACAGGGATGCTTGGAGTACAGAAGATTAAAAAGCTTCTACCCACAGAGGAGGAATCAGAAATTAAAATAAGATATTTCTGAAACTGTCATGTGAGTTGGAGAGTAAACCTATTTTGTTCTACATGAAATTTCAAAAATATCTTGTTGAAATAGAGCTAAAGACAGTTGTCAATGCTATGTTCTCTGAATACTGATTTGTAACTTAGACGATGTTTTTTCCAAAAATTCTAGGCATGAGTCCCAATAATACTAATCTAATCTGTAGCACGGGCAAAGGTCACCAGCTCAGGAAGGGGAAGAAGAATGAAGAAAGAATTCTTTCTCTTCCCTAGGAGCAGGGCTACTAGCCCTACAAGAAATTTAAGAATGTGTAGCTTTGTCTTCAACTCTCTGGTACTGGGAATCCCTTTTCCCCAGTCCCTGGGACTCTAAGGCCACTCCCTAGTGGTGGAATCACATCCAGACCTGCCCTCAACTCCAGCACCTCCCTCCCCCATGCTGTGTGCTCCTAGAATTACTTATCCAATTTCTTCCCCCCACTCACCCACAGAACACATTCTCAATGAAACATAAATGGTTAATTGGCTCTTTCTGCCTTTATTTACATTGCTGAGATTCCAGGCTGCTTGGCTAAGTGAAGCAAAAATGACCATGAGGGCCAGCCAGCAGACAGATAGTTCTGCTTTGAGTGTCTTCTGGCTTTTTACAGTGTCTTTCCTCCTCCCCTTCTAAACCTATACATTATCTCCAGCATCTTGGTGGTGGAAGTAGCAAGGGATTCCGTGAGGGGCAAGTCTACAGGTAAACTTATCTCTATTTGGGTAGTTTATAAATTGAAAACTTCACATGTTAATTTTCATCCCCAAAGTGAGGTCAACTGAGGGTAGTTTCAAGGCTAGCATCCAATGCTTAACAATGTGCTCTCTGGAGAAAGAGCCCTGATTTGTAGCCTCTGCCAATTTCTGTGGTGTAAATGCTCCCACCATATCTGATTTTAAGATATGTAGACAAAAAAGGGGCCACATACTAACCCTGACAAGATCAGGCATGATCTTGAACAAACTCAGAAACCAAAAGTAACCACATAGGATGGTCTGAAATTAAAACTTCCTAACTAAAAGTGACTCATGGCAGGTAGCCATGCCCTAGGCCTGTATCTTCTTTGACAAAAGTCAACCTTTACCTTAAGTGAGCCTGTCATCTTTTTACATCCTCAATAACATACCTCTGGAATGACAGAGTAATCCCCTTTTTTTCCTAGACCCCTCAGGGTGCAATCTCCCATAAGAGCATAAGACCATGGAGCCCCTTCATTGTTATCTTGTTCCAGGCATACATCTCTATGTGCTGTACATGTTAACTGTTAACTATCCTACACCCACCAATATAAAATTTATCTTTGCATTTTACTCTTTATCCAATTCCAGAGATTTTCCCACTTTGCTTTCTCCCACCTCTCTAATCTACCACCAATGAATTTCATGTAACCCTCCTTATGCCTCCTCCTTTGATTCTAATGTATAAAATAAGGTGCAAAACTGCCATCCTCTGGAGCATTTTCTCAATCCGCTGAGATTTTGTTTCCTGGCAATTGTCGTCAGTTTGGCTCAAATAAACTTACAAAGTTTCTCTACAAAATTGGATGTTTCTTATGTTGACAGATATAATGTGATATCACTGAACTTGGGAGCTGGGAAGTGATGTGCACAATCAGCTCTCCTAAGCCAGTAGGATGCAGCTCTAGCCACCACTGCCAGCATCCATGGCAACCATGCCCTATTTCCAAGCCCAAGCAGTCAGAATAAATTGGAGAAGGATGGGGTTCTACCTGGAGATGGTTTTCGAGAAGAACCAGGTCTTTGAAATCCAAAGGATACCCTCTATCTTTGTCAAGCAGTTCTGCTCAGTTCCTGCCCCCAGAGTCCTTTTCTCCCCACACCTTAAAGCACTTGGCTTCTAACTCATTGCTAAGTGACAAGGACCAGAGTAGTCCCTTCTCTGGCCACCACGTCCCTCATTTGCTTTGGTGCACACAAATCCCTGTCTCTAGCACTTGTCCATCCCCCAAGTGATTCTAAGCCCTTGGTATCTGTCCCAGATATTGGTGCCTCAGAATAACCCAATTCCTACATTCAGTGTCTTAGTACTTGCTGACTGGTATCCCCAAGCCTGATCCAAGCTGGGTTGTTTGGGGAAGGCAAAGAACTCCAACATGTCTTAGTGTCTTTGATAAAGTGTCAGGCAACCAGCCAATGTGGGAAGTAGACTCTCTGCCTTATAGGTAAAGATGCTGAGGCCTAGCCACAATCCCAAGGTCACACAACTTGAAGGGCAAAGCCAACTGGTCTCTCTGACCTTAACACTCACCTCAACCCCACCAAACCTGTGATTTTCAAGTGGTTCCCCAGGAACTCAGAGTCCAGAGCAGATGATTTAAGAACACCACAAATATTTTATGCAAGTTTTATATATTAATATACCTTAACTATTTCTGTAAAACTTTACTAATTAAAGTAACATGTAAAGTCAATGTGTTTTATACCAAATACAAGTAACCTGTGCTGCCAGGTTAGTGCATGTAGATCTCAAAATAAAGTTTCCTGATTATCTTATGTCAATTTACAAATAAAGTTTCCTCATTATCTCATTATTGTATTTACACTTTTTGCGCAGCAAACTGTCCACATGAACAGAAGTGGGGCATAGTGCCAAGGTTTTGATATTTTTTAGCAGTCAGGTAAATTGAAACATCTACTCCATAGGTTGGAGAAAAGTGAACTTAAAAATAGGAACTGCTCTTTACATTCCCTTTATGTTTCATGTTCTTACCATTTATGCTTCAGTTGCACTTTTCACCCTGCTTCCTTCAACATCTTTTCATTGTTGTCTAAATATTACTGCCCTTTTTATTAAAATCAAGTATCACCACCTGACAAATATATTGATTTGTTTGTGGGCTTATTGTCTATTTCCACAATTCTCCCCTCCCTTTCACCCTCCAAATGTATCATCATGTCTAGAGCACTTAGACCATTGCCCAGAATATAATAGGCACTCAACAAATGTTTTTGAATGATTGAATAGATGAACAAATGAAAGAGTCAAGAGTGAAAATTAATTTGAGCGCTTTGAAGTTCCGAGTAACTATATTACTGAGACAGGTACTAAAATATATGAGAGTTTTTTAAATGATATTGCTAAAGATCTTATAATGTTATAACATAAATTTGAAAAATATTTTCTGCCATACAGTTGTGATTTTAAACTAGCTGAAGAACCCATTTATCAATCCCCTCCAGCTTGTACATTTACTAATTAAGGAACACATATAGTTTTTAGACAAGGAGAGTTAATTCAATCTTGTAACAAAAATATCTTGCAATTTCTCTTTCAAACCACTGGATCAGTTGCACTTAAGAGTATACTGAGATCATAAATCAAGCTTTCAGAAATTAATATGTGCAACTAATACCTATGTGAATCAGGACTTTTTCCTATATTCTGCGACCTAACAAAATGCAGACATAAATGGAATGTTGAGACTAATCTAAGACTGCAAATTATTTTCCAAAAAAAGCTCATTTCAAAGGCTGAATTAATCTAAAAGGTCTCGTTTTTCTACTACTTGGTTCACAATGAGTAAATATTATACATCTGAAATTATAAAATCAATTCATTCCAATCAAACCGTATATATTTCATAATTCAGGATTCTATTTCATTTGAGGGAAATAGAAAATTCCACTGCTAAAAGAAATTAAAATGTGAAAACAATGGCCCTACCTGGTAGGGTCCCTTTTCCTGAACTGTGGCCATCACCTATGCTTTGGATGGTGTTGAAAGTGGTTCCTGGCCTGCTGAAACTCTGCTGTGGCAGCTCGCTGCGGTCCAGCTTTGTAGATGGGATCAGTTTCCAACACTTTGCTATGGCGCTAACTCACCGTGGTTAGAGCAGGATGAAGGGCACAAGTGTGAAGCCAGAGGGAGCTGGTTTTACCCACCTCTGCCACTTACCAGTTGTGAGGAAGCAACTATTTCTCCACAATCAGTTCCTTCATTTGACAAAATAATAATGTTGTCAACAAAAGGTTGCTGCCACTAATCCAGTGCCACCAGGAGTCCCCAATCTGGGCTGCGGAAAAAGGAGAGACTTCATTCAGGTGAAGAGTTCCAAACCTGAGAAACACAGCCTCTAGTGCAGTGGTTCTCAACCTTCCTAATGCCCCCACCCTTTAATACAGTTCCTCATGTTGTGGTGACCCCCAACCATAAAATTATTTTTGTTGCTACTTCATAACTGTAATTTTGCTGCTGTTATGAATCATCATGTAAATATCTGATATGCAGGATGTATTTAGGCGACCCCTGTGAAAGGGTTCAACCCCCAAAGGGGACGCAACCCACAGGTTGAGAACCACTGCTCTAGTGGAAACCAAAAGTGAGCTCCCTCCAGACAAAGGGGAAGCCCTCTTATATAGAGAAAGTGGCCCTGGCCCCTTGCTGGTCCATTGTTATGCAAATGAGGAATACAAACTTGCACAGTTTGATTGGCCCACATAGCACTGCCCTGATTGGATGGAATTTTGCATCCTGAGTGGTCATTATGGGGCCATTCTGATTAGTCAGTAAAGATGCAAATGAGGATATAACTGTGCAGCTCAAATTGCACAGGACAGGTCTCAGCCCATTGGTCAAAATACGATTCCAGGAACTCCTTTATAAGGGTTGGCTCAGCATGCAGGAGTGAGTCTTGGCAACCTAGTCTGTGGCTTTTCCCTGAAATGCAGCCTGAGTGAGAGGCCCCCTGTAAACAGCACCTGCTAGACTCTGATTATAAATTTGGGCCGAGTTAGCCACTAGGAGTCTTTTTTGACAAGTATATTCCTTCTCTGGGTCAACAATGTCAACATCTTCATCGGGTTGTTGTAAGATTATGTGGGCAAAGCATGTAGAACAGAACTGGGATGATATTATTACTTTATTATTTCTGTTTTTATTATCATTATGTTGTAGCTCTTAGTTCAATCCACATACATAAGGCACCTTGCTTTATGTCTGTTTGACAAATGCGTTCAGAAAAGTCCAAGAAAATAATAATGAATTATAATTAAACCAGAAAAACATAAAGGATCATGTAATAGATTGCAGCTTTGCTGTATTTTGTCATTTTACATGTGATTAGTCCATTGTTCCTGAAGGATGCTCTAGATGCTCCAAGTAAAAAGGAAGTGCCCAACTATGCAAACCATTATCAACGATGCCTATTTGATCTCCACCACCATTCCTCACTGCTTGTCTGCAGACCGTTGGAAAGCAGTAAAGCAAAAACATCCGAATGCTCTAACTTAAAATGCATCCATATATTATGCTAAGTGAAATAAGTCAGACAGAGAAAGACAAATACCATCTGATTTCACTTATATGTGGAATCTTAAAAAACAAATAAACAAACAAAACGGAAACAAACGCACAGAAATAGAGAACAGACCGATGGTTGCCAGATGGGAAGGGGCTGGGTGAAAAAGGTGAAGAAGTACAAATTGGCAGTTACAAAATAGTCACAGGGATGTGAAATACAGCCTAGGGAATAGAGTCAACATCGTAAAACTATGTATGTGCCAGGTGGGTACTAGACTTATTGTGGTGATCACTTTATAAGATAAATAAATATCTAACCACTATTCTGTACACTTGAAACTAATAAATATTAAATACCAACATTTAAAAAAAATTTAAATAAAAAATGCATTCATAAACATCCATATCCCGAGAAGAGAAGGAGTTTAAGAGGTCACTGTGTCCTAGCCCTGCCTCCTGGGAGAGGCCCTTGAAAGGATCTTATGGGCTTCCTAAGGAAGACATAGTCCCGAGAGGACTCCCTGAATTGGAGTAGGCTCCTCCCTGATCCAGAGAGAGTCCCCTGGAAGTCTTCCCAGGAGACAATACTCTGTGATCCAGCCTCAAGAAACTATGTGTGGGGCTCCCCTGCAAGAGCCAGGCCCACTCCTTCCCACCACCTACCACTGAGCTTGAGCTGTCTGGGATGTGGTACAATTAGAGGCACCTCCCCACCTTCCCTTGTGGGGCCCCTCCTCCAGAGCCCCTGTGCTCTCATGCTGTGGTTAGCTGGGTCCAGACCCTGAAGAAAACCAAGGCCACTGCCTTCAGAGAAGCTCCAGCTTCCGCAATCCAGGCTCCTGCCCTGGCCCTCCTGAGATCACTGCTGTCTGCCAGCAGCTTGACCCACAGAATCACTGCCTCAGAGAAGAAGACGAAGCTGAGAGGTCTTTAAAAACCCCTCGACACCTCTCACTGAATGGTGACGACCCCTGGATCTGGCACATTCATTCACATCCCCAGCCATCACCTACTGAGTGTCTGCTATGCTCAGATGCTGAGCCAGGCACTGGGCATTTGCATGGACAAAGCAGAGCACCTGAGTCAGCCCACTCACAGTGTATGGGGGGACACAGGGTACAAAATAAGAAGGGGCTATCACGAACACCTAGCCCAGCTGGAACACTGCCCAGGCTGGAGTCCTTGGGAAGCAGACCCTGGGATGGAGTCAGCCGGCAGGGTTTATTAGAAGTGCCTTGGGGTTGACAACTGTGGAAGAAAGGGGATAAAGCAGAGGGGGAAGCGAGTCATGACAACAGCCTCACCAACACCATGGAAAGTTAAAATAACCCTGTGGCATTTTCCTGATATCCAGACCTTTGACATTCCTGCATTGACTAGACATTTCAATCAGCCACAGGGGAAGGGGTATGTTCCATGTGGCTAGCTCCCTCATGTCCCTCACCACCAAGATGGTCATCTGTCCTGCTGCACTGAGGAAATGCCCAAGGTGGAGATGGGCAGGAGCTGTCTTACATAAAGGCCACATGGCTCCTTCCAGCTCTTGGCTGGACAATTTACTCTCAAGTGTCCATGAAATGAATTTGGCACTAGGGACATAGGAGGGGGTCAGAAAGAGGGAGAAAGGTAAATACAACAAAACCCTGAAAACTTGTGCTAGTTGTTAATTTCAACTTCTTCCACAATCAATCATCTCTGACAGGGAGAAAAGCCAGCTGGCTGGAGTCACACACACTCATAGATGATGTGGGGCTGAGAGGGGACCTTAGAGACTTGCTGCCCAGACTTCCACTGCTAGGGGTCTGAACACCTCCTGTGACAAAGGGCTCACCACCGCACAAAGCAATCTTTTCTATAGCCAGGTAGCCCATCTTAATCCAAAATCTATCTCCCAGAAACTCACCTGCTGATCTTGGTTCTGCCCCTACAACCACCAGCATGATCTGAGGCCCCAAGGCTTGTACTAGTGTTCCCACTTCTGATGCAGGTGCCACTGGGACAGAAATAAATAGTGGCAGCCAAGATAACATTTGTGAATGTCATCAGGCTTTATGACCATGGCCATGGGCCTTCTAGAAAGACTGATTAAGGACCAGAACCCAAAATAGATCTTTGGCTCTTCTCACTGCTGATGGTTTGGATCTTGATTGGCCCCTTGGAATCTGACTTTCCAACTCGACATCAGCTGCTGTTGGTTCTGTTCTGGCATCACTGGACTTGATCCTGTCTTGATCTGCAGTTATAGAGGCTCCTGACAGCTCTTGACCTTCCTTTGCTCCAGAGCCCCAGTACTGTCTGACTACAGGGCTTCTCTGGGCCCACTGATGCCTTTGTATGAATCTGAAGGCTCCCGTTCTGGACAGACACAACCATGCCAGGCATGTAGCTAACTGAGTGGAAAGTGAGCAGGACTTTAGTCCTCCCATATGCTTTACCCTTGGGCAAGGAGTAACCTGCACAACAGTGAGCAGCAACCCTGACGGTATCTCCCAAGTGCGTATAGACCACACAAGGGCCCACTTGACCCAGGCTTGCTCCACAGGGCCTTCCAGAACCCAGGGCCAACCTCCCCCATGACCTCTTTAATCCAGTTCACTGTCTGAGCTGATCCAGACTGTGATGGTTTGAGCTGAATCACGTCATCATACGCACTGTGTTCAACAAATGAGAAGAGGAGTGGCAGGAAGGAAAAGGGTAGAAATCTGTTCTCTACACCCTGGATGGCAGAACCTTGAATGCGTGAGGGTTTGCTTTATTGAACTGAGCCCGGCCTCTTCAGCAAGCTTTCCTTCACTCACTGTTCAATCAAACCCCAGCACTCTCTGCTTCTGCAGACGGGCGTTAAATCAGTTAGAGCTCTTATGAGGGAGGAGAGGCAGAAAGGGGCCCCTGCTTCCTGATGGAGAGAACACTCTGCCCTTTGGGGCTTTTCCCTTTCTCCTGCTGACCTAGAGGCACCCTTTGTCCTTGACCCCAGCAGGCACAGACAGAGCCTCTGCCAGAGTTCCTCAAATAAGAATGAATGGCTGCTTGGCAGGGAATCAATGAGCCCAGGGAAGGGCCTGAGAGGGGAGCAGGTGTCCAGCTCTGTGACTTGGCAGACACACTTTAATGCCCACACTGCTGACAGCCCCTCTGCTGCCCTCCTCCACCTCCTCTGCTCCACAGAGGCTGACTCTCCATACCAGCCAGTGGAGTGCATGGTACCCAGCGGAAGGACCCAGCCACCCAGCGCACGGGGCTTGCTCTCCTGTGAACAGTATGGGCTGCGTGCGGAATTACACCGCCCAGGGGCAATCAGAATGGATGGTGGAGGCTGACAGGCCCAGAGACCCCAGAGCAATTTCACTGGGTTTTGATTCATGGCTTGTCAGAGCGCTAACCAAATATTCCATTTTCATTTTCGCCCTCCTCTCTCTCCCATTGACTGGCATCATAATTGAAACTCTGGCATGAAGGGCCGGGACCACCTGTCTGCAGGGCCCTCAATTCTGTCTGCTCAGAATATCTTGCTCCTGAAAGAGGAGGACAGAGGGGGAAATCAGCAAACAGATGGTGTGGGGATTAGATTCACACACGGGCCACCCTCTGTTGACTCTCAGTTATCTCAGCTTGAGCAACCCAGGCCTCTCCCGCCCTCCGCCCTCTGCCTTTTGAGCTTATTCCTGCTTGTTTGCTCAACTAAGAAAAGGACCCAGGGCCAGGAAGGTGGACTGAGTCTGTAATCACTTTTCGCTCCCTGTTTGAAGGCTTGCCAAGAGGCATGCTGGCAAGAGGACGGTTTTACAATAAACTTGGGGAATTTTAAAAATTTTCTTTTCTCATATAAATAACTCTTAAAGTCTAGCCCACTTAAGAATAACACCTAACATTCATTGAGCCCTTAGAGTTGGTCAAGAGCTGTTCTAAGAATTTTACATAAATTAGCTCTTTTTAGTTTGGCAAAAACACTAGGTTCTAGGTCAGTGGTTCTCAACCTTCCTAATGCCGCGACACTTTAATACAGTTCCTCATGTTGTGGTGACCCCCAATTTCATTGTTACAAATTGAACATAGTTAAAGCATAGTGATTAATCACAAAAACAATATGTAATTTATATATGTGTTTTCTGATGGTCTTAGGCGACCCCTGTGAAAGGGTAGTTCGACCCTCAGATGGGGTCGCGACCCACAGGTTGAGAACCGATGTTCTAGGTGCTATTGTTATCCCCATTCCACAGATGGGAAAATTGAGATCAAGGGATACTAAGAAACTGGCTCAAGGTCAAACAGTCAAGAATTATTAAAGAATTGGATTTTAATCCAGCCGCCATCTTAACTCAAAAGTCATACTTCCCTGAGCTCAAAGATCAAGTTCTAAAATAGATAGATGATAGATAGATAGATAGATAGATAGATAGATAGATAGATAATAGGTAATTTAAAAATATATTAGAGAGGAAAGGAGAGATAGAAACATTGATCAGCTGCCTCCTGTATACCCTGTACTGGGGATCATGCCCACACAGGCATGTGCCCTGACCAGGTATTGAACCGATGACCTCTTGGTACATGGAAGGACACTTAATCCACTCAGCCACACCAGCCAGGTGACAATAGGTAATTTTTTAAATGATAGTAAACACAATAGTCTCTACCAGTACAGTAAGGCTGAGGATAGTCCAAGAATCCTGTTGTCCATATCTGTTGAAGGTAGACTAGTCCAGCTATCTCAGATCTAGGGTCTAATTTGAAAGGATGGGGAAGGAATGGAAAGAATGAAAAGCGCTGAGGTTCTGAGCCCACAAATGTGGTATATTTGTATATTTGTAGAAGCAGGAGCTGTCCAGCCTGTCTAAGCCCACTGAGCACTGTTCCATGGCCTCACCAGGTCAGCTGACCAACAGGAGAGGAAAGCCTGAGCTGGGCAGGGCTGGGATAGAGACCTGAGAGTACTGGGTGCCCACCCCAGGGACAAGTGACCCACTGATCACCACGTGGACAAGTCAGTACGCCACCGAATGGGGCACTCTGTGCTGGGGTGGGAGTGGATGGGGGCAACGTGGAAATCTGAAACCAGCCATGGGAATCCTGCGTGCACTTGAAGGCTGAGGACAGGCCACCATTAGGAGTGGAGCTCAGGCTGCTCCTGAACAGAGTCGAGTGAGCGGGGAACAATCTCAGAGGGTGTGTGTGTGTGTGTGTGTGTGTGTGTGTGTGTGTGTGTGTGTGTACATGTATCAGAAAGTGGTTTTCTGAGGCTCTGAAAGCAGTAAGTGCTGAAAGCAGCAACCCCCAGAGAGAACAAGAAGAAAGGGACTTGATGGCACTGTCTTAAAATATCATAATAAAAGTATGCATCTCAAAGATCCAAGACTTGTCATTGCCAAATTCATTTCTCCACAGAAGCCTGAGAATTCAAGAATTCTCCCGTTCTCATTTCAGAAACAGAGGTCCGAGGGAAATACATTGTCTCCTGTTGTCCTGGGCTTGACTGCTGCGGACTGCATGGGAGGCTGGCAGCCATCCACGGGGCCTGTGACTACGGATTTACTGATGAGACCCTGAACCGCCCGGTGGCTTTCTGCGCCCTGTGCAGAAACATCCTCCTGAACACCCCTCTAGAGCACAGGGTGGGAAGGCCCCTGCAGAGGAGCTCGGGGCCGGCTACATGCAGCACAATGAGATGCTCTGAGGAGGCCATTGGGAGCCTGTTAGGAGGGGGCTCTAGGGCCTCAGTGCAGGAGGGGAGCTGCCCTCTTGGTTCAGGAGGATCCCTGGGAAGGGGTCAGGGCTGCCACATGGCATAACTGCAGGAGGCCGCACTGACATTGAGGGGCCTGGAGGATGAACAGGAGTGGCCTCTCTGTGAAGCCCACACAACACAGCTCTTCCAGAGCTGCCTCGCCGGGCTTCAGAGCAGACGGGGTCCCTGGAGCCCTACTCTGCAAGGAGGGTGGCAGGCTTCTGTGGGCCCCTAGGGTACGTGGCTGCCCTTAGAACCTCCAGAACCAGGATAAACACCCCGCCCTGGGCTGTGTGATTTTCAATAGTGCTGCAGAGAAAACATCCAAGTAATCGAGCTCATGGCTTAAAGCCACCGGGGAGTTTGCAGGATGGAGGGGAGACCATCTTCACTTGCAAATGAAGGCAAATTTATCATATTTCATTTCTGAGGAGTTTTGTTTGTTTCTATCTGTGACTTCTTCATATGTATTTCCTCTATTTCCCTCCTATTTTCCTATCAATTTTATTTCTTAAATATCCTCCCCCTGTCTTGCCTTCTCCTCATTTCCCTCCCTCAAATCCCACGACTTCCTCCCAACTCCTGAAAATATCTGCTCTCCCGAGACAGTCCCTTTCCTATTGCCAAGCCATCCCCTAAATGCATGTTTTAATAAGCTCCCAACACTGATCTCCTTACAAATCATCCTCTGCTATCTTGCAACTGAACCAGTGTCTTGGTTAAAATGAAAATTCCCTAGGGCACACAATAAATAATAAAAAAAGAATCACATAATCGAGTGGGTTATGATTCTGAGCAGAAGGAAGTAATGTGAAGCAGTTGGACTGTATTTTGTGAATCTTATGCTCAGAACACAAAAACAAGGGGAGGTGGTGGGGAGGAGCCTAGCTCCACAAGCCCGCGGCCCTTCTGGAAACTCTAAGCTGCAGCATGTGTTAGGGAACTGACCTTGGGAAAATAAACATCTTCTCTCACAAAGATCTGGCCTTTGTGAGATGTCAGGAATCATTCTTAGAGAAAGAAGGAACCCAACAAAAAAGAAGGTTCATGAAACATTAACCAATATTTAGGGCCAGGCACCTCACCACACACGGGGACTACAAAGGACAAACACAGAAAGCCCAACTTCCTCGGGCGTTGTAGACTGGCATGAGGATTAAGGAGCAGCAGGCTTTAATGGTGACTCAGTCATGATCAAGAATTAGAGACACTGGATTTTAGCCTGGTTCTATGTGATTTTGAGCAAGGTGCTTAACCTCTCTAGGTTTCAATTTCCTCATCTGTAAAATCCTATATAATAAAAGGGTAATATGCAAATTGAGCCTAACGGCGGTACGACGGGTCACTATGATGCACACTGACACCAGGGGGCAGACGCTCAACGCAGGAGCTGCCCCCTGGTGGTCAGTGCACCCCCACAGGAGGAGCTCCGCTCAGCCATAAGCCAGACTGATGGCTGAGAGCGCAGCAGCAATGGCGGGAGTCTCTCTTGCCTCCTCGGCAGTGCTAAGAATGTCCGACTGCCGCCTGTGAGGAGTGGGCCTAAGCCACAGTCGGACATATCCCAGGGGCTCCCAGGCTGCCAGAAGGATGTCTGACTGGCAGCTTAGGCCTAATCTCCTGAGGAGCCGGCCTAAGCCAGCAGGTGGACATCCCCCAAGGGGTCCTGGATTGCGAGAGGGCACAGGCCAGGTTAAGGGATGCCCCCCCCCAGTGCATGAATTTTCGTGCACTGAACCTCTAGTGGGATAATAAAAGACTCTCCTATTGTTATGAGGATGGAATCATCTCTATAAAGACTTGAGCCCAGTGCCAGACACAGAGTGGGCACTCATCAAAGGTAACCCCATAGAAGAATTAATAACCCCCTAAACTAAAGCATAAAGTCCTGTGGAGCCTGAGGGCAAGGCCCAGAGGCTGTAGGCAAGGGTAAAGTGAGGGGTACAGGGCATTGTACAGGATCCCAGACATGTGGCTATAAAGCAGGATGATGGAAACCCTAACCTGAGGTATAGCCCACTGCCCTGCCCCTGTGGGCAGTGAGACGTCTCTGCAGCACTGGGTAACCCAGAAAGTGAGCCTCTGTGAGCTCCCATCCAGACACTGGGGGTAGAGCCTCCTCTGATGCTGAGGCTGTGACTAGGTACCATCCCTATGTGGTCAAAAAGGCACTTTTCCCCTACACTGCTGCCTCTGGGGTTTACTGTTGTTCCATTTCACAGGTGAAAAACTGAGGCCCAGAGGAAAATGAGTAGCCCACACCCTTTTAAGGAAGCCAAGGCAGCAAGAGCTTCCTGGATGAACCTGAGAGTGTTATTGCCCAAAAAGCGGGAAGGCCTGCCCCCTTGAGGACACAAAGCACAGATGGGTGTGCTTCTCAGGTAATGATGATTTTGTCTCCTAGTCAAGTAAGGTTCAGAGAGACGGCCATCATTGTTGGGAGGCAGGAGGAGCTGGGCCCTGGGTGCCCACTAGCCAGCTGTGGGCTTGTAACAAGTCACTTCTGTTTGCCAGGCCTAAGTTTACACCGGATTGGCTTGGGTTAGAATCAGAGTCTCAGACTCAGGTGGCAGGGTGGTGCCTACCTGGCCTTCTTCTCCTCCCTCCATACCTCCATTCCTCCCTCTTCCCTTTCTCCATCCCTCTCTTCCTCTCTCCTATCTTCCTTCTATTGCCCTTGACTATCTTTAACAACCAGCTTGCTCCCTCCAACTTATCACAGGTGTAGCCATGCAAAGTGTCTTACTCCCATCACGGTTTACCTGGTCCAGCATACATTTGAATCTGCAACTCTGGACAAGATTTCCTCTGGTCCTTGCTACTCAGAAGCTGGTCTGTGGACCAGCAGCACCTGCATTCCCTGGGAGCATGTTAGAAATGCAGAATGCCAGGCCCCGCTCCAGACATGCTGAAACAGAATCTGCCTTTTAGCTGATTTGTATGTACATTTAAGTTTGAGAAGTGTGGGCTACTCCAGGGGACCCCCTCTGAGCTTCTTTGCAGCCGGATCCTGTGTCCTCTCTCTGTTCTCAGAGCACACTGCACACCTCCCCATGACCCACCCCAAAGGGGATCGTTCTGGGCCCTGAGCACTGATGAGTTTGCACTGGGGGGTAAGAACACTTTCAGAATCCTCTCTTATCCTGATGATCTTAGCTTGGGCTTCAGAAAGATCCCATTCCAGATTCGGTGCCTCAAAGATGGCCAGTTCAGCCCCTAGAGAAATTGAGAGGCAGGGTACCCTCATGGAAAACTGGTGAAGCTGGAGAGAAATGCAGACGTGGCAAATCTTAATCCTGCTGAAACATAATCAGCTTTTGCTTCTGCAGCAATTAGCATAATATTACCAATAATGTTTTACATGGCAATTTTGCTGTAAACATTTGTGCTAATTTGCCATGACCTAATTATTTTATGACATATAATTACAAAGTATTTTTCAAGTCGAAATATTTTTGTTTTACTTTTTTATGATTCTTTTCTAGGAAAAAGAAATTTCTTGTTCAATCAGCACACCCACAACTTGAAACACACATTTCTCTCTTAGCTGTTGTTTGTGACACTTCACTTCCCTGAACGGAAGGAATTCCCTAGTGTGGGTACGCTGATGATCATGCATTTACTGGTGACTAATTTGAATTGGGCGTCGCTGAATCTGCCTGCTCCCTTATTACGCTGCGAGATCATCGACTCCACACTCCCAGCCTCCTACCAACACCCACTCACACCCAAACACACAAACACTCTGAATCGAGCAGGGGAAGGTGGCAAACGCTTGCAATGAGAGAAGGGGGTTGGGTTTCCTTTTTAATGAATGTGGAAGCTTTGGCTGGGAGGAGAGCATGAGCATTGCAAGCTCATTACTGCCTCCCCAGATCGACAGGTAAACAGCTCCATGAATCACCTGAGTTCTGGGTGGCAGGGAGAAGGGGTGCTGTTCTGGTCACTGTGATGACAGTCCCAGCATCAATCCGGGTACCGCTGTCATCCTCTCCAGAGCAGGTCTGACTAGCAGTAGGTAGTGAGGTTCCTGGACCTTCAGCAGACAACAATAACTGCCCAACCCCAGATTCTTGGGACAGCCCAGGGAGATGGCCAAGCTGTGGGAGGTTGGCTGTGCCCACCCAAAATTGGGCAGGATTTCAAATCCTGGCTCCACCACTTATTCAACATTCCAACTGGGGCAAGTTCTTCACATCTCTGTGCCTCAATGGGGAATAATGAACATATTCTCCACCCTTTAGAGTTTTTGTGAGGATTACATTAATATGTATAAAGCTTTTTAGGAAGAGCACTATATAAATTTTTGAAAAATAAAATAAAACTCCTTATTCTTACAGCTTCCCACCAAGATCACAAACCTCAAAGAACAGGCTACTATCAGATTCGAAGAAGTGAGAAGCAATGTAGGTCAGGTTTAGTAATTATTGACCTGATGATCATTAAACATTTGTTGCAATAAATATTTTTTGATTGAATGGATGGAACATTTACAGAGCGCATTCTCTGGGTTAGGCCCTGGCAAGGTCCTGGGAGAATATAAAGATGAGTAAACAAAGCTCCAGCCTTGAAGAACCCACGTCGGCAGAGATAGGCATGCAAACCCATAGATACACATACAAAGGCCAAGCTAGCAGGTACAGATAAATCACAAAAGAAAAATCAGAGCTGGCACAAAAATCTACAATATCCACGTTACTGGTTTACATTTATAGCCTCAAAGTTTTTATCAGCCGAATGAAGGTATATTTATGATCACTAATATTAAGTGCACAACATAATTTCACCACTCGTATACAGTCACATAAGTGCAATCACAATATAAAACATTTGCATCAGCCCAAAATATCCCTCACATCTCTTCATAGTCACCTTCGTTAACCCCCCCAGCCCTTGGCAACCTCTGATCGACTTTCTATTACTATAGTTTTGTTTTTCCTGTAATTTTCTACAAGGTGGATCACATATTCATATATATTTTCCACACAGCATAATGTTTTTGAGATTCACCCATGCTATTGTGTGTATCAGTAGTTTGTCCCTATTCATTGCTGAGTAGAATTTCATTACATGGGTGTGCTACCGTATCCGTTCACCAAGTGACAAACATTTAGGTTGTTTCTAAGTTTGGGCTATTACAGAGAAAGCTATTATAAACATTCACATAAAAGACTTTATATGGATATATGTTTTCATCTCTTTTGGATAAATACCTAGAGGTGGGATTGCTGGGTTATATTGTGTGTGTTTTGTTTAATTTTATAAGAAACCGTCAAACTGTTTTTGCAACATTGCCAGCAATGAATGAGTGTGGCAGTTGTTCCAATATCCTCACCAACACTTGGTAGGGTCGCTCTTTTTCACTTTAGTCATTCTCATAGGCCTGTAGTAATATCTCATTGTGGTTTTAATGTGCAATTACTAATTATGTTTAGCATACTTCTCATGTGCTTCTTTGGTGAAATATCTGCTCAAATCTTTTGCCCATTCTTAAGTTGCATTATTTGTCTTCTAATTACTAAATGGTGAGAGTTCTTCACATATTCTGGATATGTGTACTTTATCAGATATCAAATATCAGTGTTATAAATATTTTCTCTCAGTCTATGGCTTACCCATTCATGTTCTTAACAGTGAGTTTCAAAGAAGTTTTTAATGTTGAAGTCTAATTTAATTGTATGATTCATGCTTTTTGTGCTATAGTTTAAGTCCAGGTTATAGATATTTTCTCTTGGTTCCTTCTAATAGTTTTATAGACTTAGTTCTTATATTTAGATCTCTGTGCATCTTGAATTCATGTTCATATATTGTATGAGTTAAAGGTCAAGATACATTATTTTGCATATGGCTAGCCCGACGTTCCAGGACCATTTATTTAAAAGACTCTACTCTCTCCATTGAGTTACGTTGGCACCTTTATTACAATAAATGGACTATATACATGGAGCTCTTTCTTGACTCTCTTTTGTTTCACTGATTTATATGTCTGTCCTTTTATCAATAACCCACTGTCTTGATTACTGTAGTTTTGTATCATGTTTGAAACCAAGTTATGGAAGTCCTCCTACTGTGTTCTCTTTCAAAACGTTTTGTTATTCTAGGTTTTTTGTCTTTCCATATAAATTTTAGATTCAGCTTGTCAATTTCGACACAAAAGGCCTGCTAGCATTTTGACTGAGATTGTGTTGAATCTATAGGTTAATTGACAACTTAACAGTATTATATCCTTGGTCCATGAATATTACCATGATTTTTAATGGTTTCATAACAGAGATGATATGTAACTTAAGCATTCCCTATTGTTGGGTATTTGTATTATTTTCAGGTTTTCACTCTTTTATTTTAGCTATGTGTTATTATTTTTTTAATCTTTACCCAAGAATATGTTTATTGATTTAGGAGAGAGAGAGAAAGGGAGAAGGAGAGAGAAACATCAATTGGTTGCCTCCAGTACCTGGATGAGAACAAATCTGCAACCAAGGTATGTGCCCTGACTGAGAATTAAACCTGCAACTTTTCTGGGCATGCGACAATGCTCCAACCAACTGAACCACACCAGCCAGGGCGGTTTTCGCTCTTTTAGTAATGTTTTGTTTATACTGTATTAAGTGAAAGCAGGGCACAAAACTACATGAAATTTATCATTGCAAGTATACATACACACATATATGGATGCACATATATACACACATACATTTAACAACAATGGGAACAAAACAACAAGAAACAAATTGAAAATCATATGATAGGGTGGTATATTACAGCTTAACTTCTTTTTCCTCTCTGCTTTCTAAATGTATTGTAATATGATATGCAACTTACATGGAAATAAGTGAGTAGCTTCCAGTTGTCTCAGGTTGTAGAGGTGAGAGACTGCATGACAAAAGGGTGGCACCTGAGCAGGGTCTGGAAGGATGTAGTGTTTTCCAGGTATGTGGCAGAAGGAGGAGGGGAAATTCCAGTCCAAGAGAACAGCCTGAACAAGGTCATAGAGGTATGAAAGAAGACAGCACGCTCGGGAAACAGGGAATTCTGTATAGCTAGAGCAATGTAGGAGGGATCAGATCATGAAGAGTCTAGGTTATGAAGTTCCTTACATTTGACTACTAGGACTTAGCTTTATCCTATTCAGTACTGAGGAACCACCAAAGTGTTTTAAGCTGGGCAATGAGACCACCAGATTTATATCTTAAACTAATTATCCAGTGAGTATCAAGGTGGAGAGTCAAGAAAGATTGAATTCTGTGGACAGTGACCAATTAGAGATTCTTTCAGAAGCATAGGTACAAGGTGAGAGGTGCCTAGACTCAGGAAGTGACTGTGGAGATGAAGACAGGTGGAAAGACCTATACCTGCTACCTTCATGAGAAGCTTTTCTTCTCCTAAAATTTTTCTGAAATGCCCTCCCCCTATTCCTTCATCAGCTATAAAAACCACATCCCCTATGTCCTGGTCCAAGTGAAATGCCACCTCATTCCAAAGCTTCCCTCAATCTTTATCTGACCTGATAATGTCACTACACTGTTGAAAATCCTCCAGTGGCTCTTGGTTGTTGTCTGTATGCAGCAAAAGCTCTCTTGAACTCCCATAGTGCTGTTTATTCTCTAAGGTAGTGTTAACCTTCATGACTTTTCATCATAGCAACTATTTGTGCACAATCTTCCCCTCCTATGTAGCCTTGATTCCATGAGGACAGAAGCCTCTCTTATTCTCTTCTCCACTTGGTTCTGCATGGGGCTTGGAACACAGAAGACAATATTGATCAACTAAATGAACAAAAGGCGATTAAAGTTAAACGCATCCAAATAGAAAGCTGCAGGGGACATAGTGGATTCATTCCAGGTTCATTCTGAGCAGGAATATCCAGAAACCAATATCAACTTTTCCTAAAAGCATAACTCTACAGTATCTCCAAATTATAAAGAGACCCCAAAGGTCACTGCTTCTAGGCCTACCCTCCATGCTTCCTTAAGAGCAGAATACACATCTTCCTTGGCATCTCCAGAGACATGGCGGAAAGAACCATGACCAAGGAACATAGACCTTTAAGATGAGGAGTGTGGAGCAAGTCTCTTTCTCCCCTGGGTGAATAGGTAGGCCTTTCATTTCTTAGGTCTCAGATTAGGATAAAGAAATAACATTCATTTATTCAATATGAGCACCTAGAGTGTACCAGGCACTATTCAAAGTAATGGCAATCTATGAGTGAATAGATGAGTTACCATTCTCAAAAATAGACACAGTTGCCATTCTGAGGAAATAGGCACAGTCATATGCCCCAATAAATCTCTGTTAGTAATCAAAATAAGTAAATAAATTTTCATGCTGAAAAGAAGGACACTACCAACACTGCCTGATGAGTCTGAAGGGGAATTGACATGTACACATGGGATTAGGGGTGCCACTCCCACACTCCATACATCATTTTTTACTCCCTAAAAATTTAGTTACTAATAGCCTACTGTTGACCAGAAGCCTTATTAATAATGTAAATAGTTGATTAACACATATTTTGTATGTTACATGAATTACATACTGTATTCTTGCAATAAAATAAGCTAGAGAAAGAAAAATGCTATTAAAAACATAAGGAAGAGAAAATACATTTATAGTATCTATTTTAAAAAGCTGCATTTATGCGAACCAGCACAGTTTAAACCCATGTTGTTCAAAGGTCAACAGCACAAGGCAATTTTCTAGGTGCTAAAATAGTCATGTGTCAAAAAGCTGTGGAAGTCTGGGGAGAGGGAGCATGGCCAAGTCTACTTAAAAGGGGTGAAGGGAGATAATAGCTAAGTCCTATGAGATCAGGAGGGAGAAGCATGTGAAGGGACTAACGTTTGCTCACGTATGAAAGAGTGAAAGGTCATATTTGAAGAAAAGTAAGGATTCAGTTAGGCTGGAGTTTAGATTGAAATTTGGCAAAAATAAGGCAAGATATGGAAATTGTTGCCAAATTAGCTTTGAAAATGGTGCCTAGTTTGGACTTGATCCTGAAGGCAGTGGGCAGTCTTTGAAGTATTTAAACTGGGACTAAGGACATTTGTAGATGATCACCTGACATTAGAATGGGCAGTGACTAAAGTAAGATAGTCACAGAGGCATGACAGTTGGTCAAGGCTTAGCTCTCAGCCAGGTGGAATGTAGGGCAACCTGCACTGAGTCTGGGACAGTAGACTGTATTGAAGGAATATGGGCAAAGAAGACTTGACAGAAGTTCATGACCTGTTGGTATATGGATAATGGAAGAGGAAATAGGGTGACTGAAAGTTGGTGCCTTGAATAACAAGTTAAATAGTGGTCTCATTCACAGACACAGAGAAAACCAAGGGCAAGACTGACATGAGGGAAACAATGAGTTAGGTTTAAATTTGGTGGGTGTGAGGTGGTGCTATATGACTGAGGATAGATTTAGGAGCCATCAGTGTATAGATGGCTGGCCTGAGCTCACTGCCTCCCTGTATTTCCTGCCCCATCCATTCCCTATTCTCACTCCCAACCTACTTTTTCAATGTAGGCACTGAGGTGTCTTGTTAACACATCTTGGTATGCAGGGAACATGCAATCCTTCCATTCCCCTTCCCCTAACCTCTACTCTCCTCAATCTCACTGTGGTGGGCAAAATAATAGACCCCTAGGATGTCCTAATCACTGGCATGTAAATATGTTACTTTACATACAAAAAAGACACTCTACAATGTCATGAAGGTTAAGAACCTTGAGATGGGAGATTACCCTACAATATCCAGGTGAGTCCAACCCAATCACATTAGCCCTTAAAATCATAGACCCTATCCAGGTTGCAGAGAACCAGAGAGATGGATGTATGAGAAAGACTTAGCCTGCCATTGCTGGTTTGGAAGATGGAGGAGGGCCCATGAGTCAAAGAATGTGGATAGCGTCTAGAACAGCAGTTCTCAACCTGTGGGTTGCGACCCCTTTGGGGGTCGAACAACCCTTTCACAGGGGTCGCCTAAGACCATCGGAAAACACATATATAATTACATATTGTTTTTGTGATTAATCACTATGCTTTAATTATGTTCAATTTGCAACAATGAAAATACATCCTGCATATCAGATATTTACATTACGATTCATAACAGTAGCAAAATTACAGTTATGAAGTAGCAACTAAAATAATTTTATGGTTGGGGGTCACCACAACATGAGGAACTGTATTCAAGGGTCGCGGCATTAGGAAGGTTGAGAACCACTGGTGTAGAAGCTGGAAAGGCAGGGGAACAGATTCTCCCCTGGAGCTTCCAGAAAAGAAGGCAGCCTTCCTGATGCCTCAGTTTTAGCTCAGCGAGACTCACATCAGATTTTTTACCTACAGACTTTAAGATAATACATTTGTTTTAAGCCAGTGAGGTTGTGATAATTTGTTACATCAGCAATACTCACAAAAAATCTCCTACCTTTATTAAAGGGACATTTCCAAATTTAATTCTCTACCGGAAGTTATTGACAGTTTTGGGGGGAAAAGAGAAGAGTCTATAGAAAGGAGACACTCAGGGTCCCTTTTTAATATCAACAGTTCTGGGGTTCCTAGAGGGCCAAGGACACTATAATAAAAACAATTCATGTCATGGGACTGGATGAGATCATCTGGTGAAAGGATAAGAACTGAGAGGGAGCCCTGGGAAAGAAGGAGACAAGCCAATAAATGAGCCAGAGGAGGGAGGGAGAGAAAGTGAAAACAAAGATGGCATGTCAGCAAAACCAGGAGAGGACAGCATTTAAGTGGTAGGTGTTGGTCAAAAGCATTAAATAATACAGAGAGGAGAGAATAGAATTTGACAATAAGCAGGTCATTAGTGGTCTTCAAAGGAAGCTTTTCAGTGAGATAGGGCAAAAGCCAGAATGCAGAGCGTTGGAGAAAGAATTAAGAAGTAAATAAACTGTGAGCAGCCCTTTAGAAAAGACTATGCATTATTCATCTTAGTATCCATAATACTCAGCACAATGCCTGGGACACCGTGGGTGCTCATTAAACGTTGAATTGAGTGAAGTACTGGAGTCAGTAGGTGTAGACCAGCACTTCTCAAACTCTATTATGCATACAAATCACCTGGGAATTCTGATATAGTAGGTCTGGGGAGAGACCTGATATCTGCATTTCTAATAAGCTACCAGATGATGCTGTTGATGGGGCTGATCTGTGTACCTCACTTTGAGTAGCAAGATGATCACCCCACGCAATCACCCATCAATAACCCCTCTTGGTTCCTGGGTACTTTATAATCCCAGAGACCAGTGTGATTTCTGAAACTGTAGAATTTGCTAACTTCATGGTATATATCTGAACAATGGAGCCAACTCAGACACCAACCCAAAGCCCAGCACCTGGGAGTAAATATTCATAAAAGGCTTGGTACCCCAAACACTCTCCACATTGCAGCACTTTAGCACTTTGCACACCTCCCTCCAAGCTCAACACCACCTCCAATCCCTTCATCACCAATGTTAACTATTTATATACCATCACTGACAAATATAAATTAGTCTTAGGGAAAGGCTTTCTCATCCAGTGATCTTAGGAGTTCCAAGTGTATGGATTTAAAAATAGCCATTTGGATCAGGAGCCTCCCCACAGAGATGCTACTCCCAATGCCTCATGGCTCCCAATGCCTCACCCTCTTCCCACAGGGGTCACCTGGCTGCAGATGGACATCCTACAAAACAAACCCGGGAAGGTAAGTAATCCCAATCCTAACCATCTACCTATATGCCAATAAAAAAGAAAAGCTATTAAATATTTTAATATAAAATGCCATGCAGGATGTCATTAAATGGCACCATCATAAATGTTGAGGTACAGGATGTCAGAAAGCAGTGTTAACCTTTATGAGAGAGATTATCAAGGTAAGAGTAATTTCGGCAAAACTGGTGAGGTAGCCCTTTCCCCTTAAAGTAAGTACCCATCATAGTTCACCCAGACACATTTTCGTAGCTCAGTTTTATCTTGTCCTAACCATCTAATACTGGTCCTCAGGAAAAGGAAGTAGACTAGCAGCTAAAGATCAGTTAATTGGCCAGCTCTCTTTCAGCTGAAATCACACAAAACTTCATCCCCATTTGGTTTAAGCAAAAGTGCATTTGTTCACATCACTGAAACACCTATGGAGGGGGCACAATTCAGGACCAGGGCCTAAACCAGTGATGGCGAACCTTTTGAGCTCGGTGTGTCAGCGTTTTGAAAAACCCTAACTTAACTCTGGTGCCGTGTCACATATAGAAATTTTTTGATATTTGCCACCATAGTAAAACAAAGACTTATATTTTTGATATTTATTTTATATATTTAAATGCCATTTAACAAAGAAAAATCAACCAAAAAAGTGAGTTCGCCTGTCACCTCTGACACGCGTGTCATAGGTTCGCCATCACTGGCCTAAACAATGTCTCCAGTTTATCTCACGACTCTGCTGCCTCTGGGCTGGGTCTAAGTCCAGGCTGTACATGGGGCCTCCCAGTTGTTTCACAACGATTTGCTAGCCTAGGCTCAGTTCCCTTAGCAGGAAAACCAAAGTCCTGGGTTGGGGCCCACTGATCCCACCTGGCATGACCTGGGTTGAATGTCCATCTCTAAGAACTATAAAGGCTGAAGTGGGGAACAAAATGCCACACCTGATCGGTTTGACCTGGGCCACGTGTTCTACTCTGGATCACCTTCTTTGTCAGAATGAATTCCCCTCAATTCAATCAAGGTCTCATTGCCACAGGAAGGGAGAGTGATGTTAAGAGGAAAATGCAGTGAATGTCCACCATACTCAGGTTTGTACACACATTGGGGCCATGTCTGTTACAGTGAGTAAAATCCAGACTCCAGTGACTCCAGACCCTCCATAGGTCATTTCTGTCTCCATAACAACACGACGGGGTGTATCCCTGCTCTGCCACTCTGGTCACACCAGCTTCTGATGACAAATTACTTTGAGCTCTGGGGCCAAATCTACCTCCTTCCTTATCCTCTTTGCCCTGAAGGTTGGTCTGGCCTTGCTTCACTTAATACTTTCTCTCTTGCTTATCTCCTCACTGTGGAAGAATTTAAGAAGGTGACTCAGGCCAGGCTCAGAATAAAGGAAAATGAACAGGCCAAATCCCTGCCCCTCAGACTGGAGTACTGCTTCCGAAAAGTCAATGTCTCCATTTCTTTTCTTTCTTATGAGTCAAGCTCCCAAATCTAAAAGACAGGACGCTGCCAATTGCTGGGATGACAAAAGAGTGGCTTGAAGGTGTTGTGTTTCCCAAAGGGGGGAAATTTTCAGTTACCATTGCTGCTGGGAAGTTTAAGATGCACTTGGTATCTCTGGTGTGCTACCTACTCCTTAGTGAGCCTTCTGTCAGCCAGTCCCTGGGTAATACAAAGGCATCAATCAAGGCAATTTTCTATCCAAATCTATTAGCTCACCAAATATTCGGGCTAGTCTAAAAATTAACACTCATTAATTTATTCAGGTTGTTTATTGAGAGATAGCACAGTTTGGTGATAAAAAAACATGAAGTTGGGAGCCAGGAAGAACTGATTTCCAATTCCTGTTCTGGCCCTTACTGGCTAGGTGAGTTTGGATAGGTTATTTATCTCTTTGAGTCCCCATTTCCCATAGGTTTGTGAGGATGCCCTGAGATGATAATGTTTGTAAAGTACTTAGCTTAGTACCAAATATGCAAAAAAGTATTCAATACATGTTCTTGTTAAGAACCTACTATGTGCCAGGTACTCTGCCAGGCTCCAGGTCACAGGGTTGAATGAAATATAACAGAATATTAAAATGAGATGAGATATTAAAAAAATATGTGGTCTACCCCCTTAGGAAAGGGAGAGGAAGGGACTTGCCCAAAGCCACAGTTGGTGTAGCAGGGCTAGGGTAGGACTCAGCTCCCTAACTCCACTTTTGTACCAAGCTTCACATCTCTGTGAAGATGGTTCTAACCTGGATAAGATAAACTGGATAAAGCATCTAAAAGATTATTGCTTCAAGCTGTGGACATAGAAATTCCATTTTCCAGCCGTGGGCAAACTAAGGCCCGCGGGCCGGATCCGGCCCGTTTGAATTGAATGAAACTAAAAAAAAAAAGACCCTACCCTTTTATGTAATGATGTTTACTTTGAATTTATATTAGTTCACACAAACACTCCATCCATGCTTTTGTTCCGGCCCTCCGGTCCAGTTTAAGAACCCATTGTGGCCCTCGAGTCAAAAAGTTTGCCCACCCCTGGCTTAGACCCTTAAACCCGCTCTGTAGTCCAGCCCCCAATTACTGTCTAAAGATGGACACACTGCAGCTTGCCTTTTCCCACTCAACATTGGTAGCAAGGAAGGAAGGCCAGTGGCTCCCAGCCCAGCTCTGAAGTGTGTCCTGCAGCAGGTGGCTGATGTCCAGGGCCCCTTGGAGTAGGCAAGGCAGATCATAATCGCTAATTAGGTAAGAAGGCTGGTCAAGAAGAGAGAGGGCATGTCCCTGGCACCAATTTCCAAAATGTAACAGTACAGACCTCTGTGTGTGGTGGTCTATCTTGTGTCTGACAAACACCATCCAATCACTGGATCATAAATATATCATGCTGACCCCATCCTAATCCTTTGGCAAGGTCCTTAAAGGCCCCAACTTAGATCGAGGACCCCAGCCAACTCTAGATGCTGTCTTTCATTTGTTTTGGCTTCTGGCAGGAAGCACAAATAATGGGTATGAGTCACGCTGCAAGTCAAATACAGGGTTTTTAATTCCAGTCCAGATGGACTCCAGTTCTCCAGCAGAGACCATGCCAGGCCCTGACACAGGTGCCCTGGGGGCCAGGATGAGACCGTGACCCGGATCAGACACTTCAAGCACAAAATGGAGCCCACTGTACCCTGAGCGCCCTGGATCCCATTTCTTATACTCCCCCAAAACCAATATCAGGTTGCCAGGCAACTATGAGAACAGACAAAGCCAGAACTCAGTTTTTAAATCTGATGAAGGTGAGAGAGGAAGGTCCAAAAACACTATAAAGAAATTGAGTCAAATTAATCTTACCAGAGACAGCATTCCTCTCCCTTTGAGACGTCCTTCCCATTGGATTTTGAACTGGATTGAACCATTCGTTCAATAACGTTGTTTACTAGGTGTCAGGTCCTTTACAGCATTATACCAATACAGCGTTATGTCGGTGCTCCAGACAACGTAATGTCTACCCTCCCAGAGTTCACAGACTTGCAGGAAATATAAACAGAAGCATTGGCGCATACAACCGATATACACTCAGGGTTCAAGGAAGGCACCCTGAAAGAAGTGAGGTTTAAGCTGAGACCAGATCCATGAGTAGGAATGGGCTGAAGAAAGTATGAGGATAGCTCAGGCAAAGGGAACAGCATGAGTAAAGGGCCTGATGTGGGGCATTATAAAATGATGATGATGATGATGATGATGATGATGCCAGCTACCATTTATTTAGTGCTTATTACATGCTGGTTACTTGCTATGGACTGACTCCTTTGATCCTTATACCAAGCAAATGAAGTGAGTGCTATCAAACCTATTTATAGAAGATGAACTAAGACTTTGGAATTGAGTCAAGTTACATAACCTTGCCCCAGTCACATGGCCAATAATTGGACTTTCATCCAAGCAAGCCTGGCTCTAGAGCCTGCACCCTAGGGACCACCATGCGATCATTCATTTATTTATTCTCCCATTAGGTCATACTGAGCACCCAGCCAGGAGCTGGGGGTATAAAGAAGACAAAAATAGGTCCCCGCCTCCAAGGAGCTCAGTCTCTCGGAGAAGGCATGAGGGCCTGAAAAAGGGCAGGTTTAACACCTGTGCTCGTGAACTGCCTCCCATGACTGGCCTACCCAGCAGCAAGGTCCACTCCTAATTGCCCAGGACAAAAGGACAGACGGAGACCCACTGTGTTAGTTTCCTAGAGCTGTCTTACTAAATTGCCACAAACTTGGTGGCTTAAAACAACAAGCGTCTACTCTCTCCCAGTTCTGGAGACCAGAAGTCTGCAATTAAGGTGTCAGCAGCGCGTGTTCCCTCTGAAAGCCTTAGGGAGAACCCTTCCTTGCTTTGTCCAGCTTCTGGAGATCCAGGTGTTCCTCGGCTTGGGGCTGCCTCTGCCTGCACATGTCCTTCTCCCCTGTGTCTCTGTGTCATCTCCTCTCTTACAAGGGCACTTGACATTGGACTTACGGCCCACCTGGTTAACCCAGGATGATATTATCTAAGATCCTTTACTTAATTACATCCATAAAGACCCTTTTTCCAAATAAGGTCACATGCCCAGGTACCAGGATTTATCTTTTGGGGATCACAGTTCAGCCCACTAAACCCACATAGCATATGTTTAAATATTTAAAAGTTATAAATCAAGCTAACAAACTGGCAAATAACTTAGGTTGTATTTTTTTTTATTTTGATTTATACCATCAGGACAACAAATTTTTAAAAAAATGTACAAAGCTATGGTTTCATATGACCAAAGATAACATATTAAGGTTAACTAAATTTAATTGTCATTGCTTATGTGTACATGGCCTATGGCTGAGCTGATGGTATTTGAGCAAGTAATAAATACATACATAATTCATAATTATTATATATGTATTCCATGAAATTTATTTTTCTTGCCTCCAGTTCAGTAAAATAACTAAGTGTATTCCTATAACCAGGAGTTTCATGCAATTTGTGTTCAATTGCCTCAAATGTGGATAATGACAACACTCACCTCACAGGTTGTTGTGGGGATGAGATGAGTACAACCTGAAAAAAAACAAAAAGTAAATTGTATTCAAAGTAGGAAAAATTTGAATGTTTATTAAAAATGTAAGTTAAGTATAAAATTATGTAAAATTTATTTCTCAAATAATTATAAGTATTTTTCTTCTAAAATATTGTTATCTATTAAATTTAAAAGATAAAATAAAAATTTTAATTAAAATGTTAAATTTCTAAACAGTTATTTAAAACAATCTTATTTTTAATTCAACCTTTTAAAAAATTTAAAGTTCAATATGTATTTTTAAAGATAGGATTATTGGCAATGTGAGCATTCAATGCCCATGTAGTTTACCATGTCAATATTCAGTGTCATACTCCTTATTGACATACTCCTTATTGACATGTTACAACTAGACCTACAAATATGCCTATTTAAAAGTATATGAATTTCTATTATTGCCATGATATATAATTGTGGTGAAGAGCATTTTAATTCTGAGTACCTCCAAAACCACAGATTGGAACATAAAGGGGAAAAAGGATGTGTGGCACCACTAAAAAATTATATATTATTAGGGCAGAATCTACTGCATTGATGTTACCAAAGAGGAAGGATTTGACTGCTCATTAGTCTTTTCTCTTACCTACGTGCTTCCACTGCTCCAGTCCTCCCTAATCTTCCTCTAATGATAACAGAGTCTTTTTCTAATACCCACATACCTGCCTGAATTGACTTGTGTTTCAATGATGGAGAGCAAAGGACATGGACAAGTATTTCCGTGGGGCCTGAATGGTGTTAGTCATGAGAGCAAATGTTCAGGGCTGCAGGTTATGATGTGCCAGCAATAACTGCTGTATATCAAGTGACAGAGGCAGCCATGTGTTTTTATATAAGTTTTATTGTGTGTATATGCTGTTGCCCAGGGTAAGTTATGGAATATAACTCCAGAAATCTGTTTCTTTTTCCTAAGTCTCAATCCCACCTGGGCCCCCAGAGAGGAACCTGCATTCTTTCTTCCATCCTCCAGAGACAGAAGACAAACCTTGAATACTCTGTCTTGGAGCTATTGTTTGGATTCCTACTCCTAACCTCTCTGTTGCTGGCCTCCTCCCCATCTACCTTCCATCGCTTGCTGGCCTCTCTGAGGTCACCTTTACCTTCCTCTGGAATCAGCTGATCTGTTTTCTTAAACTCTCCTGATACTCCATTTGCGAGGGTCCCCGGACCTCTTGTCACACTTCAGCCTGTCATGGTACCCCACTCTCTTTACTGAGTCTTGTTAGTTGACAGCCCAGATCTGATTGTCTTTAGGAGTGCCACCTAAGATGGATTCCCTAGACAATCTCTTTGCTCTCACAACCTCTGCATGGCATGCTTTTCGCCTCATGGGTTAGTTGAGGTTTCAGACTGGCCTTGCTAGCTAACAGCAGCCCATCATAGAAAATGCTAGAGGGATCCATGTCCCCAACCCCTGACTGGGTAAGTGCCTTATTAAAATAAGGGTTGATTCTGTGCAGCAAAAGAAACCATCAACAAAACAACAGGAAAGCCCACTGCATGGGAGAACATATTTGCCGATGTTATCACTGACAAGAGTTTAATCTCCAACATTTACAGAGAACTCATACAAATACAACTTAACAAAAGAAATATAAACAACCCAATCAAAAAATGGGCAATGGACCTAAATAGATACTTTTCAAAAGAGGACATAAGGAAGGCCAAGAGACATATGAAAACATGCTCAAAGTCACTAATCATCCGAGAGATGCAAATCAAAACGACAATGCGGTACCATCTCACACTTGTCAGAATGGCTATCATCAACAAATCAACAAATGACAAGCGCTGGCAAGGATGCGGAGAAAAAGGAATCCTCATGCACTGCTGGTGGGAATGCAGACTAATGCAGTCACTGTGGAGAACAGTATGGAGTTTCCTCAAAAAACTAAAAATGGAACTCCCATTTGACCCAGTGATCCCACTGCTAGGAATATATCCCAAGAAACTAGAAACACCAATCAGAAAGGATATATGTTCATGGCAGCACAATTTACCATAGCTAAGATCTGGAAACAGCCTAAATGCCCATCAGCAGATGAGTGGATTAAAAACCTGTGGTACATCTACACGATGGAATACTATGCTGCTGTAAAAAAGAAGGAATTCTTACCATTTGCAACAGCGTGGATGGAACTGAAGAGCATTTTGCTAAGCGAAATAAGCCAGTCAGAGAAAGATAAATATCACATGGTCTCACTCGTTTGTGGAATATAATGAACAACATAAACTGATGAACAAAAATAGATCCAGAGACAGAGAAGCATCTATCAGACCATCAAACCTCAGAGGGTAGGTAGGGGAGGGTGAGGGTAAGGGGCAGAGATCAACCAAAGGACTTGTATGCATGCATATAAGCCTGACCAATGGACAAAGACACCAGAGGGGTGAGGGCATAAGTGGGGGGTGGGGAAGAAATGGGGGTGTAAGGACACATATGTAATACCTTAATCAATAAAGAAAAAATAAAAATAAAACAGAATATAAATACAACAACCAAAAAAGAAAACCGTCAAATAAGGGATAGCCAATATTTTTAATGCCATCACTAATATATGTGCATTCTTAAGGAAAAATTAAAAAAATTCTTTTCTTCAGGTAAAAAAATAAAATAAAATAAGGGTTGAGCCCCAGTCAGTTTGGATAGAGCATTGGCTTGTGGACTGAAGAGTCCCGGGTTTGATTACGGTCAAGGGCACATGTCCAGGTTGCCAGCTTGATCCCCAATATGGGGCATGCAGGAAGCTTTGGGTTGTTTCAGGGACTAGCTGATTTTAGAAGTTTGATTCTGAAAGTCTTTAAATAGGACTTGCATATTTCTCCCAATTTTCTTATACCCAGCCCAATTCACACATTCATATCACCAGCCTCGTCCTGTGTGCAAACAATAAAGCATTGTTTTTAGAGCCAGATAGAACTGGATTTGAATCTCTTCTCTGCTTCTTGCCATCTATGAACTCTTGAACAAGTTATCCTCTCAGAGCTCAGTTTTCTCATCTTTCAAAGAAGTTAACAAAACAGTTTTATGATGAAGGTCAAAAAAATGTGTTTAGGCCCTAACTGGTTTAGCTCAGTAGATAGAACATCAGCCTGTAAACTGAAGGGTCCCAGATTCATTCCAGTCAAGGGCACATACCGTGGTTGCAGGCTTGATCCCCAGTAGGTGGCGTGAAGGAGGCAGCCAATCAATGACTCTCTCTCTCATCATTGATATTTCTATCTCTCTCTCCCTCTCCCTTCCTCTCTGAAATCAATAAAATATATATGTATATTTTTTACATGTGTTTAGTATAGTGTCTGCTCACACGAGGTGCTCAGTGGTTGTTACTTCTGTTGCTCTCATACAGGTACCTTGATTCTCAAGCCACACTCTTGAATCTGTCAGTGAGGTTGGGTTTCTCAGTCTGGAATCTTTATAACCTGGTTCTGATGGCGCCCCTTCCTTCTTTCTTTTGGATGAAGCAATTAAGGACTCAGGAGACAGCATTCAGCCAGGAAACTAAGTCAAGTAAATCCAATAAATGACTTCTCCTATTATGTAGAAATCATGGGTGCTGGTAGGTACTAATTGGCTGTCTTCTCTACTTTCCTTTACAGCATTAAAGTAGTTCCTTAACACACTTTTATTTTGGAGCTTCCTAATTATATTACTCCAGGTACCTATTGTCAATGAGCTTGCCAGTGGGGAACAGATGAAGAGTTATTTATGCATTCTTATATTCCACAAACATTTATGGGGTGATTCTGATGGTCTCAGCACTGCAGAGCATGCCAAAGTATAAGATGCATTCCCTCCCCTGGAGGAACCTAAAGACTCACTGGTGAAAAATAATAAATATGTGGGAAATGATTAAATCCAAACCCTGTGAATCAGATGACAAGAATTTAAGGGGAATAATGTTGTGGGAGAAAATAACAATAATAAATTTGTAGTTATTTTTAAACTATTTATATATACAGTAAAAGAAATAAAAATATAGATCAATATACCCTGGAAGAGGGAAATGGCATGAACAAAGCTTGGCAACTGGACTGAGCCAGTGAGGAGCCTGATCTAATTGGATTCAAGGCCCCATATAGAGGAGTGGTTTCATTGCCATAGACACCATCAGGCTTTAAATGATGGCTATCATGCTCCCAGTGTTTTTCTTGCCCCTGGTCCTTCTCCTACTTGGGCCAATCTGTCATACTCCAGTCTGACAAAATATCCTAAGTACCGCGTAAAAAATGTCACTCTCCCACTCAAAAACTTTCAGTGACTCTCCACTGCCTGCTGAATCCTACTGCTCACTGAATCCAAACACCCCTGTGGTGTCCTTATAGTTCAGAAGTTGCCTCCAGGGTTGGATTGAAACGAAGTTGGATAAAGGGAGATAACAAACTCGGTTTGAATCCCAGCTCAGTGATCAGCTAGCTATGTAGACCCCTTAGGAACATAATTCCGTTTCTTTGTGCCTCAAATCCATGCTTCCTGGGTTATGGAGTGAATTTTTATAATTAAATACAATTAATAGGCTTAGAATTGAGCTTAGCACATACTAGTAGTAAATACTCAATAAATGTTGGCTATGAATAGAGGAATAAAAGTTGATGGCCCAATGAAGATGTAGAAGATAGACTTTTTTCTATCCATGGATAATATAAATGGGAGAAGAATAGCAGATATGTTGGATGACCATCATATTCCAAAACTATGCTAACAAGCAATTAAAAGGGGCAGATGTAACAAGATATGCAGAATAGGAAGAAACTCAGCTTAGTGTTGGGTGTACTGTTAAACCAGCTATCTGAAAGGGGGGAAAAAGCTGTGATTTGTAGCTTTTACTAATTTCCATTACATAAATATTAGAGGCCTGATGCCATGAAAATCCATGCAAGAGTAGGCCTTCCTTCCCCTGGCTGCCAGCACCGACTTCCCTCCAGCACCCAGGATCCGGGTTGCTTCCCTCTGGCCACCAGCAGGCATCCAGGACCCAGGCTTCACTCCATCCCCGGCTTCGTCCAGAAGGACGTCCAGAAATGACACCCGGAAGGATGTCTGGTCTAATTAGCATATTACCCTTTTATTATTATAGATTCCAATCACAGCCAATGCCAAGCTCCCAATGTGATGTCACTGATTGAATTTAATGTGTGAGAGAAACATGATAGTAAAATGGCTTAAGAGCTTGGCCTCTATAGTCAGATAGCCATGGATTCGAATTTTACCTTCCTTACTTGATAGTTGCATGATCCTTGACAAGCCACTAAACTTCTTTAATCCTAGTTTCCTCATCTATAAAATGATGATGGCAACAATGTCTATTTCATAAATTTACTCACAGAGTTACATGAGAAATATCATGTTAAGAAAGAGCTTAGCAATAAGAAAAGGACAAGCAAACAAAAGGGGAGGAATGGACAAAAGTGTGTATAAATGAGTTTTAACTGCTTAACAAATCATCCAATATTTACTGGTTTAAAACAACAGCCAACTATTTGTTCACAGTTGCCAATCTGGGCTGAGCTCAGAGGGAATGGCCCCCTTTTCCTCGAGGGGTTAGCTGGGCTCACTCCCATGTTTGCAGTCAGCTGGTGAACCATGGTCTCACTCATATGTTTAACGGTTGGCAGGAATAATGGAGGTTACTGGGCTCGAGCCTCTCATTATCCAGCAAGTTAGTTTGGGCTGATTCACATGGTGGGGCCTTCAGGGCTCCCAAGAGCAGCAAGAAAAAGCAAGTACTGATGCACAAGCACTTTTCAAGTCTCTTGGGTCTCTTCAATCTCACAGGTCCTTGTTTCATTGGCCAAGGCAAGTCACATGCCTAAGCCCAGAGCCAATATGACAGGAACTACTCAAGGGAGAAAAAAAATGCTGTTGTTATTTTTATAATCTACCACAATGTAAGAACAGGCATTTGATAAAAGAGAAAAGCTGAATGGCAAATAAATGCATGAAAGATGTCCAAGCTCACTAGTAATGGAGGAAAATGCAAATTAAAATGAGCATAATAAAAGATATCAATTTCATATCTTTCAAATTGATAATTTCAACAATCTGGTCAAGCTAAGGGATGACATCAAAATGAAGAAATGGAAAATTCCATACACAGCTACTGAGGAGTAAACAAATTGTGATACACTTATAGAATTCAGATACTGAAATGAGTAAATTAGGTTTCCATAAATCAAAAATGAACATAAAATTCTGAGCCACAGAATTATCAGACAATAAGATATGATACATTATTTTATGGATAAATACATGTATAATAAAACATAAAACATAGATGGGGAGGACACACCAACTTCAGAATAATATTTATCTCTTGGGATGAAGAGATGAAAAGCAAAGAATGAAAATTAAAAGAGACTTCAATCTTATATGTATCTTGTCTTTCTCAAAAAGTGAAGTAACTATGACAAATAAAATGTTTGTTAAATTCAATAGATAGATCCATGAGCATTTGTTATGTTTGAAATATTTTTTTGTTGTTAATTCTCACCCAATGATATTTTTCCCATTGATTTTAGAGAGAGTGGAAGGGAGGGGAAGAGACACAGAGAGAAAAACATCGATTGGTTGCCTCCCACATGCGCCCTGACCAGGGCTAGGGATCGAGCCTATAACTGAGGTACATGCCCTTGACCAGAATCAAACTTGTGACCCTTCAGTCTACGTGCTGACACTCTAACCACTGAGAAAACCAGTTAGGGCTGAAATTTTTAAAATATTGTTTATTTGAAATATTTCATAATTAAAGCAACACTTCAAGAAAAATTATCAAACATCTCTTTTAAATTCAGGAGAAAGTTTGGAGGAACAGGAGGACCAACAGTTATATAACTGCTTAATTTGCTGCCTAAAAAAAAAGGTAATTTTAGGTCATATTCATGGAAGTAAAGAATGCAGAAAGGTGTCCACAGTTTTGCTCTAGTCTGCAGTGGCCAGACCACACCTGAACACACTTCGAAAAGGACATACACAGGTGTGAGTGTGGCCATTCATTCAGTCAACCACACTGCTGGAGCACCTACCTGAATGTCACTGTACTAGGCACTGAGGATACTACAAGGACAGAAACCCTGAGTCCTGCTCTCTGGGGCCTCGCTTCTATCCTGGTCAATGCACACAACAACTTTAAGAGCATATGTGATGTGAGGATGGGTGAGTGGGGGAGTGGAAAGTTGATTGTATGGTGGTGGATGACAGGGCCGCTTTCCATTTCTCTCTCCCACACTGTCTCTGAATTTAAAGGGAACCCTGAAGTTTTAGATGGAACAGCTCTGGGTACCTTCTTGCACAGACACACTCACAATGGACAAGGAGAAACTTGCCTGTGTGCCCAGGGGCCTCCCCAGAATCCTCCCTGAAGCCCAGCCTTGGCCACTGATGACAACTTCACCCCCAAGCAGAGAAGAAAATGAGAACCCTCTGCTCCACCCGTCAGCTCCTCAGCAGCCTTTCGCCCCTCAAGGCTAACTGCAAAAACAGTTCTTTGGGATGAAACGTCTTTTTATTTTTCAACCTCCCGTTTTCTATTCTGTAATTATTGCCAAGAAGTGTTCACAGGAAACATGGTGGATTTCTGACAGCCTGTCATGTGGGAGAGAGATGAGCTCTTCCTCTGTGCTGCCCTGGGACTGACGTCTGGCGGGGGAGGTGCAGGGGAAGGGGTTCCTGGCCGCTGTAAAGAGGAACTCTGAGGCTGCTGGATCCAGAGCAGCAGCAGGTTGCCTCCTCTGAGGTTCACCCAGAAACGATGCAAGAACCCTAAAACACAAGTGGCTGGTTGGCTTTACAAATTCTATAAATTGTCTTCATTGAGATTTTTATAATTCCCATGTTTTATAATTTCAGAATAATCATTGTAAAACATGTAAAAGCTATGGAAATGTTTAAGAAGAGAGTGTAGTCCCATAATCTTCTAGAGAAAAACCACTTTGATATGTATCCTTTCTAATATTTTTTATGGATATACAAACTGTTATGTATGAACTAGAGACCCGATGCACAATATTCGTGCGGGGGAGGGGGAGTATCCCTCAGCCTGGCCTGCACCTTCTCACAGTCCGGGACCCCTCAGGTAGGGTCCCTAGGCCTAGCCAGCGATCAGGGCCTATGATTGCTTTCCTTCCCCTGGCTGCCAAGAGCTGGCCCTGTCCTGCCGCTGCCACTGCTTGCCATCTGTGTGGCACTGCCCCCCCTCCCCCACCACTGGCCGCCTCCCTCTGCAGGCAACAGGCATGGGGTGCGATCACTTCACTGGCCTGGGCCTCCTTCTGCAGGGCAGTTGTGGGGCGATGGCGAGGCCCCCGACCAATCACATCGCATCCACCTTGGCTAACCTGGTACCAGTGTGTGTGTCATAGCGTGGTCCGGATGGTTGTTCTGCTGTTCGGTCACTCGGTTGATTTGCATATTACACTTTTATTATTATAGATAGGGATCATGCTATATGTAGATTGCCTTACAACTTGCTTCCTTCTTCCCTATAATGTTATATCTTGAAAGCCTCTCCCATGTCTGGATATCCGTGACTATCTCATTCTTTTATGGGGTGCACTGTTCATTCATTCACACATTTATTGAATGCAGATACTGCTCTAGGCACCAGTGAACACCACAGTAAACAAAACAAAGGTTTTGCCCTCAGTGACTTTACATTCTAGTAGAGAGAAATAAATCTACAAACAAATAAATATATAAAATGTCTAAGAGATACATGCTATGGAGAAAAACAAAGCAAGTTAAGAGGACATTGTGCAACAAAGAATGCTGTCTTAGTCTGAGGGGCTCTGTGTCAGTTTCTATAACTACCTAACAAATTATCCCAAAAAACAGTAGTTTAAATGGCAATGCTTATTAACTCACAGGAATCCAGAAGTGGCTGCATCCTCTGATTCAGGGTCTCTCACAGGCTGCAGTCGAGGTGTCAACCAGGTCTGTAGTCATCTGAAGACTCGACTGGGGAAGGAACCGCTTTCATACACACCATTGTTGGCAAAATTCCCTTTCTCACACACTGTTCTCTGAGGACCTCAGTTCCTCATTGGCTATTTGCTGTAAATTTCCCTCAGTTCCTTATCACATAGGCCTCTCCATAGGGCAGCTCACAACAATGGCAGCTGGCTTCATCACAGTGAGCAAGAGTGAGAGCTAGAGAGGAGAGAGAGAGAGAGAGAGAGAGAGAGAGAGAGAGAGAGAGAGAGAATGAGAATAATATTTTATCCACAAATCTCAAAGTGACATTCCCTCATTTTTGTTATATTCTGTTCATTAGTAGCACATTACTAGGTTTAGCCCACACTCAAGGGGAGGAGTTCACACAGAGGGCAAACACCAGGTGAAGGGACCACCAGGGGCCATCTTAAGAGATGCCGACCACAGGTTGATATTTGAACAGAGGCATAAATGAAGTGAGTCATGTGAGTATCTGGGGAAAGAACATTCCAAGAAGAACAGTGAGAGCAAAGGCCCAAGGGTAAAGCTGCCTTGATCTGAATGAGGAACATCCAGAGCCCCCTGCGCCTGGAGAAGTGGAGGGAAAGAGTGGTGGTAAGTGAGGTTGAAGAGGGAAGCAGTGACAAGATCATGCCTGGCCTTGCAGGCCATGGGAGAAACGTAGGGTTTTATTTTAAGAGACTTAAGAAGACATAGTGGTCCCCTATTTTGCATTATCAAATGTATTTACATAACTCTTCACTGATGAAATCATTTCTAATTTTCTGTTTCTAAAAATGCCACACCCTTGTGTGCACACACGCATCCGTGCTAGCATTTATATAGGAGACGTACTCATATGAATGTACACATATCGCAAACTGTACTCAAAAAGGCTTTCCCAGTTCACTCTCTCATCAACATTGTACAAAAGGAGAGCCCTGGACAACACTGAGTAGAATTAACCTTTGGAATCTTTGTTAATCTGATGTGGAAAAAGTGGCATTTTATTGTGATGGGCCGTTTCCTCTCTAAAGAGGAAAGCGGTTTTGCACCTATTAGGAGAATGAACCTTTTTACATCTTTCTTTTTCTTCCTCTGCAGTATCTAATGAGGTCTAAGGGTTCGCTACTCTGATGGGCTCTGATGGCAGCCAGCCTTGTGGCCCCAGGAGCTCTCCTACCGTCTAGCATGGCTTCCCTTTGCTCCCTGGAGTCCCAGGCCCACTCTGGACTCCCTGAGGCTGAGCCTCTGCCTACTGCCTTTGCCTGAACTCCTTTCCCCAGGTGGACCTTTCTCCACTTGAGTCTCAGGCATAGCCTCAGCGCCCAGCATCTGGCTGCCTCTGTCATGCTCTCCACCAGAGTCCAGAGCCTCAGAGCCCTCCACAGGCACCAGGCGGCTGGTGGAGTAAGGGTTTGAAGCTGTACACCAGGCTCCCATCCAGCTCCAGCTCCTGTAACTCCTGACCTTGGCCCAAGTGCTGAAACAACCAGTGCCTCCATTTCTTTCTCTAAACTGAGGTCAGGAATAGCAGTCACTTCCTCAGCAGGCTGCTATGAGAAAAATACTACGAATAGTACCAAGCACTGAACAGGTGGTCAGAAAATGTGAAGTGTTACCATTACGCCATCCTGCCATGCAGGCATCTGAGTTCCTTGGAGGCAGAGAGAGTCTCTTATTCATTTCCTATTCCCAGCAGCCCCTCATACAGTGGCCTGCATGATACAGCCTTCGACAGTTGTTTGTATAATGGTCTGTGTATATGTCAAATAAAGGAATTCACACCTGAATGAATGAATTGCATGTGTAGTCTTAATATAGAGGGATGTAACTGCCAACTGTTCTCTTGTGTACAATTGGGAATCCTTGAAGGATTTCATGAAGATTAAATAACATAAAGTCATGTTTTAAGAAGAAATTTAAGGGAAAAGTAAATTTGCAAATAAGATTTCTCTTAAACCTGCAGATTTTCCCATTCCCCACAAAGGCAAGGAGCCAATACACACTTGGAACTGTGTTTTCAGCTGTCTGCTCTTCAGAACACACATGTTTAGGCTCAGCAGCCCTCCCCCCCGCCATTTTTCTAGCCCACCTGATTCCCAGTCAGCCACTACCAGGCAGCGCCCCCTCTAGAGATGAACACACAAATGTGCTCACTCTTTTTTGTTGTTTGTTTTCTTTTTTGCCTCTGGAGCTCTCTCCAGCATGTACAAGGGTTTAAAACAAAGGCAGACAACCCCAGCCCACAGGCCACATCCAGCTCACAGATATATTTTCTCCACAAACACAGTGTTTTCTAAAAATTGAATTAAAACTCAAGAGATTTAAACTAAAAAAACAAAAAAACAAAAACAGATATCTGGGTTCTCTTGCAAAATCTGAGGTCTGGCCAAAGGGGCTAGTGCTCCCTTATGGCATAGCAGTCCTAAAAAGGGGATCTGACTGGAACTCACACACTTGTGTTCTTTCTTCAGGGTTAAATAGAGCCACCTTCTTCCCTGCCATGAGCAGCAATGACTGCCACTTGGAAGTCTGCAGGTAGGACTTGGAGACAAGGCTCTAACATATTGCTTCCAACCTTTAAGACCAGCATATGGGGTGAACTTTTTTAAAAATATATTTTATTGATTTTTTTTACAGAGAGGAGGGGAGAGGGATAGAGAGTTACAAACATAGATGAGAGAGAAACATCGATCATCTGCCTCTTGCACACCTCCTACTGGGGATGTGCCTGCAACCAAGGTACATGCCCTTGACTGGAATCAAACCTGGGGCCCTTCAGTCCACAGGCTGATGCATTATCCACCAAGCCAAACCAGCTAGGGTAGTGGTCGGCAAACTCATTAGTCAACAGAGCCAAATATCAACAGTACAACGATGGAAATTTCTTTTGAGAGCCAAATTTTTTAAACTTAAACTATATAGGTAGGTACATTGTTATTAACTTAATTAGGGTACTCCTAAGGCTTAAGAAGAGCCACACTCAAGGGGCCAAAGAGCCGCATGTGGCTCGCAAGCCGCAGTTTGCCGACCACTGGCTAATGGGGTGATCTTTTTGAAGCACAGTTCTAGTTACATTGACTACAATACTCAAAAATCATCAATGGCTCCCCATTTCCCTCTGAATGAAGTACAGGCTCCTTAGCCTGGGATTCTAGGCCCTCTGCCATCTGTCCCAGACTAACTTCTCAGCTCACCTCCCATTAGTCTCCTGCAAAGCCCAATCCTGAACAGTATGCTCCATGCAGTCTTCACAGTTAAATTCCTTTATGTCCTTACTATTGGTTATTCTCTCTACCTTGAAAAACCTTATCTCCCATTTCCATATATCTGAATCTTATCTAGTTTTCTTGGTTCAGCTCAAATGCTTCCCCAGTTCTATCCATCTAAAAGCAATCTCTCTCTGATCTGTAATAACATTTTTACCATGAATCATACAATTTATCTCCTCAAGGACAGAATTTAGGCACCATTTAGTGCTTTGTGCATAGTAAATACTGAATATTGGATGGATGGATGGATGGATGGATGGATGGATGGATGGATGAATGAATGGATGGAACAAATGTATGAGTGAACAGGAGTACAGATGGATAAATGACAGGCACTGGATAGATGTCCTGTTACTGAGGTGATGCTGAATCCTGTCTTCACTCTTCCTTGGTTCTGTCTATCCTATTTAGTTTATGAAAAAGAGGCAGACTGATCTAAAAAGAACTGATGATGTATTTTCTGTATCAAAATATGAAAATTACTTACTGAGGACTGAAGACAGTGGGGAATCACTGAGGCCCCTTTTAAAGCTTGTTACCACATTTGCTCATAAGAAGGGAACAGCACATAAATCCCATTTGAGTGTACCACAAGACAGCCCCCTAGCCAGCTGTTACACTTCAAGTGGTATCGTTCAGAAGACTTCTTGAACCTCAGATAGTTGTTAACAAAACAATATGCTGATCAGTTCCAAGAAACTAAATCAGAGGCAATCATTTTTGGCAGCTGCTTGGCTCACAAAAGGTGACACCCAATTAGAGAATAAGATCAACCCCAAACAGTGCATGCTTCCAACATCCCACAGTATTTACAGCTGCAATCACGGATCTGACAGCCATGGATCCCACTTGGAGACACAAACCCCTCCAGAAGCCATAATAATAACCTCTTACTTTTGTGTGATGCTGCATTTCATTTGAGTTCTCACAACAACCCCGTGAGATAGGGCTGGAAAGTATTCCCATCCTCCTTTGAAGTTCAGGCAATAGAGCCTCAGAAAGAAAAAAACTATCCCACAATAACATGTCAACAAAGCTATCAGGTAGCAACAGAGCCACAAGTAAAACCTCGGCTTTGACTCCTTCACTACAGTAATCCCCTTGCTATTGTGTTACCTCATTCATATACCTTTGCCTCTAGGTCTACAAAGAAAAATTTTCAAATACATAGCCAGTTTGTTAATAATTTGTGCAAATGACATCATATCCACTTTTTTTAGAATTTTAGCACAATGTGTAGTCAGAGAATTACTCTTAATGTCTAATCAAAATTATTTCTACAAAGTTTTAATCTCAGTCTCCTTTGTTCCATTCTCATCTATTTAATATCCTTTGGAAGGAGAGCAAGTCCTGACTTTTATAGGAATAAGATGGTTCCTATCAAACGCTTGGACAGACTGTATAATAGGGAAAATGGGAACTCCCAGAGGGTGAAGTGCGTTTGTTTCCTGGAACCAATTTAGACTCACCAAGAACAAGGCACATTAAACAGGCTTGTTGGTGGGCAACCACACAGAGAATTAAAGAGATGCAATAGACACATTGCCTATTGATTTTAGAAATGTCTTTGATGGATTTTCCTATAATATTGTTGTGAACAAATTACAGAGATATGGACCTCATGATGATACCATTCAGTGGGTTTATAACTGGTTGAAAAATTTAGAGATGAAGATTAATGGGTGATGTGATCCTACAGAATATCCTGGATAATATAACAAAGAATCTTGACCTCTGCCTTATCCAATCCAAATTTTTCTCAAGCATTATTATATTTTTAATCCCCTAGAGCAGCGGTTCTCAACCTGTGGGTCGCAACCCCTTTGTGGGTCGAACGACCCTTTCACAGGGGTCACCTAAGACCATTGGAAAACACATATATAATTACATATTGTTTTGTGATTAATCACTATGCTTTAATTATGTTCAATTTGTAACAATGAAATTGGGGGTCACCACAACATGAGGAACTGTATTAAAGGGCCGAGGCTTTAGGAAGGTTGAGAACCACTGCCCTAGAGCTTGCCTATCCCATCTACATGGCTTAGGGCTGAAGAGGAGAAGCTGAGAAGTAGAATGACAGAATCGGCAAGTCAAAAGCAATCTTGACAGGCAGATATATTGGTTCAAACCTGGTAAAATGATATTTCAAATAGTATTTCCAAGAATCAAGTTCACAAAGGATGAGGAGACAGACCTTGATATCAACTCATAAGAAAAAGTCCTCAGGGCTGAGGTTAGGGGCAGGCTCAGTTCCACTCATTAGTGTGGGGGCTCTGGCCAAGGAAGCTGACAGGGACTTAGAGTGCAGTTCTTCAGTGGTAACTAGCTCTGTCTGCTTCTCCCACTGGTCTTGAGATCTGTGGTTAAGGGGGCCAGTGACCAATTGGATCAGGGCAACAGGCAGGTGAGGAAAATGGGAAAGGAGCTGGAAATCATGTTAATTAAATCACAAGTGAAGGCAACAGAACTGTTTAGCCTGATGATCATTGTCTTTAATCTGAAAGACTGTCACTCACAAGAGAGAATGTTCTCATTGTGTGAACCCTCGGGGCCGGGCTGGAGCCAGCGTGTGAAAGTTAACAGAAAGCAGATTTTTGTCCAACTTTAGAAGGAGGAACCTAAGAATTGCAATTTTCCAGATGAGGCTATATGGCAGGAAGAAGTGCAGAACCACAGATGAGCCCCAGTCAAGAGAAGCTGCAATGAGGGTGAGATTACAGGATATGAGTACTCAGAGCCAAGACACAACGGGGGACACAAGGCAGTTACCCTGAGGGTGGGCCATTGCCACCATGGTAGCGGGCTGACAGACTCTCTCTTACATTTGAGAGCTGTCTTTATGGTTAGTCCACTCACCCTTGTATCTCCTGGCTCCTGACTGGTGCCTGCACTGAAAGCATAGCCCGAGTGCTGTTAATAATCCTTCAAGTCAGGCCTGAAGGTTCAGGCTGAGTGGTTTCAATATCTCCAGTTTTTCTCTCGGGGTCTTTTTAACCAACCTTTTTGGCTTCTCTCTGGCCCTCTGCAGTCCCCTCCCCAGCCCAGCATGCCCATTCAGCTGTGAGGCTCCCCACTGAGCACGGTGGCTTTATTAAAGGCAAGAAAGTTAGGGATGCTAATGACAGTGGAATGGGTGACCAAGAGGGCTCATCAAATCTCCTCCTTGAAGCTATTTAGAAACAAGAGTCTCCTTTGTAAAGATTTATCAGAGAAGGGTGACTAAGTCAGTGGTTGGCAAACTGCGGCTCAGTGGCTCACGAGCCGCAGTTGGGCTCACGAGTCCAACCACTGGACAAAGTGAACCAGATGGCATCTGAGAGGAGAGGAGAAAGGAGTTCACAGAGATTGAACCCCCACTTTGTGACTGTCACTGTGCTGGGCCTTTGACACACGTCATCACATGCAATCCTCACATCACTCCTCAGTTAGGTTTATGAATCCCTCTGAAATGAGAAGAAACTGAGATTCGAAGGATTAAGTGACCTGCTCAATGTGACATGGCTGGCAAGTGGCAGAGTCGGAACTTGAATCCAGGTCTGGACAACTCGACAGCCCGTCCTGTCCCCACTGGCGGTCTTTTTTGATTTGAGAAGTCGGAATCTACCGGGCTTACTTATATGCTCCACCCGTTCTTAAATTAGTTGTAGAATCTCATTCTACCGAGACGTTTCCTTCGCAGCAATACTCAGGAAAAAAATGTCACTCCACAGGGCTTTGATTAGCTGTATTAACATGCCTTTAGAAAAGAGAGATTAGAGCGATGCAGGGAGCTGGCCCTGAAATTAAATTCAGGGTGATAATGCTACAATTACAGTACAAGGGCTGGAAGAGATGGAGGTCAGCTGGTGCAGGCTCCTACAGAACCATGTGCACTCCGTTTTCCAGTTTGTCTCAGCAGCTCCCTCCCAAGTGAAGCACTCATCTCTGCAGTTATACACCAAAGAGTCATTCTCTTCATTTTTGCCTGAATGCTGACATTTATAAAAGAGTCGTGGGTATACTACAATATACAGACTTCCATTGTATTGCCAATTCGCTCTAAAGAAATTCTGCATTAAATTAAAATACTGAGCACTACGACATAATACACAGGCTCTGGAGCCCGGCTACTCTATTACCCCCTAACCCAGGTCCATCACCCCTCCCTAACCACTAACTTTGCTGGGCCTCAGCTTTCTTCTCTGAACTGTTCTGAGGAATTGGTTAGTTAATGTATATAATACAGAGTAAGTGATATATTGTGGTTTGGTTTGGCTTTTCTAGGGAGAAGGGAAAACACAGTCATTGTACAGCATGTTCCCAACCCAAATGGCGAGAGTAGCGGCTCCAAGGACAGCTCTGAGATTAGACTCTAAGTCTCCTACCTTATTCCGAAATCTCTACACGCTGCCACACCCAACTGACCCACAACTACTGAAATTCTCACCCGCTGAGAGCCGAGTGCTGGTGATAACATGTGAAAATAAGAACCCAGCAATTCATCTTCTGGACATTCCGTCATTTGTTAATTGGACAAAGTCATCATTAACTTTCGCTTACTGTGTTTACTTGTATTGAACAATTCCACTTGGGGGGAGAGGGGGTTCCCCTTGATTGGGGTAGCCTGAGAAAGAGAGAACATTTCCAGCAATTAGATGTGTCCTATATTCTTTTATGAACTGAGTCACTCACTCATTTGATGGATAATTTCTTGAGAAACCACTACATGCCCAGCTCTAAGCTGGGTGCTAGGGAGTCAGTGGCAAGACAAGAAGGCATGCTCCCTGCCCTTCCGGTGCCTCTAGCAAGATATATGACAAACAAGTAAATAGAGAGGAAACAATTACATCATAAAAAGTGTGATGAAGAAAATAGGAAGGACTTATGACAGAATAATGGAGAGGGGAGTCATACTTAGGTAAGGTGTTCAGAGAAGGCCTCTCTGAAAAGAAAATGGTACAACTTAAAAAAATTAGAAGCCAGCTGTAACAGGTACCACTAGTTGCCTACCTGATACTTTCCCCCCTTTTCTTTACTTTATGACCATGATATACCCGGCTAAAAGTAACCAGCCTCAATTTTGCTTGGGGTCACAGTACACTATCGCTAAAACACATTATCCCAGCCTTCTTGGGAGCAAGGGGTAACCATTGTGACAATATTCTGGCCAATGATATATAAGCTGGGTTTTATAGGAAAGGTTTCTCCCCCAATATAAGTACTGCCCTTTCTTGCTTCCCTTCAGCTCCCTCTTCTTGTCTGAAATATGACTAGGAAGCCTGCTGCTATGGCCGCCATCTTGCAACGATGAGAAAAAGGCCAAGACAGAGAACCTCAGGGACCTTGACTATGATGTTTTTGAGCAGATGGCCAATGCTACCATTTTCCAGACTTGTGACAAAACAAACAAACACACAAGAACCCTTGCATGTGTTAAAGTCACATTGTCAGAATTTTCTGCTATTCAGAGTCAAATGAAATTCTTCACGGATATACCAGCCAAGCAAAGCACAGAGGGAGGGGCACTGCAGGCAGAAGAAATGACTGGAGACCTTAAGGCAGGAATGAGCTTGGCATGTTCAGGAACAGAAAGAAAGCCAGTGTGGCCAGAGGATAGCAGGCAGGGAGAACAATGAGAGCAGCTGAGGTTGGAGGCATAAACAAGGGACAAGTCAATTAATGCCTTATAGGCCGAGGTAAGGAGTTTGAATTTTATTTTAGAGATGAGTAAAAATCATTTGATAGATGGTTTTCATTCTACAGACCATCTGCCTGCTGAGTGATAAAAGGCTGATAGGAAGGCAGGAGTAGAAGTAGAGAAACCAGTGAAAGCCATTGTAGTAGACCTGAGGAGGGAAGACAGTGGCTTAGACTGGGGTAAAGGCATTGCTGATGTAGGAAATCACACTGAAGTGGCAGTGTGGCAGTCAGTTTGAGAAAAATTTGGCTAAAAATAAATCAATACAATATGAAAAAATTTTAAGTATTTTATCAATCAAGAAGATCAAACTACTTATTGCCACAGACCAGGTCAATGAAATAATATTAAACATATTATTTAATATATATTATTCACATTTTATTATTAATATTAACATTAACAGCTAACATTTATGTTACATGCTTTATAGATATTGCCTCATTAATCTTCTAACAGCCCTATAAGGTAGACATTATCATTATCCCCATATTATAAATGAGTAAAATAAGTCATAATCAGATTAAGTAACTTGCTGAAGGATAATATTGTTAGTAAGTTAGTGGAGCTGCGTTTCAAACCCAAGGCTGTTTGATTCATTGACTAAGGCCATAAGGGACTTAAATGATTTTCCACTGTGCATATGTTTAGTAGCCCACATAAAAAGTCTCCATACTCGCCCTGGCCAGTGTGGCTCAGTGGGTTGGAGTATCGTCCCATGCACCGAAAGGTTGCAGATTTGATCCATGGTCAGGCACATATGGGGGCAACCGATCAGTGTTTATCTATCTACCTATCTATATCTTTCCCTTCCTCTCTCTCTCCGAAATCAATGAAAAAAACATGTCCTCAGGTGAGGATTTTTTTAAAAGTCTCCACATTCTTCATTCATGGACTAGATCCTTATCATCCAGGGTAATAGAGTGAGAAAAATGGGTATTTTCGGGGTCATAAAACCTTTACTACACCTGAGACCTTTTACATATATTATGCCCACTTTGCAGATTGGGGGACTTAGGTCCAAGGAGGTTCTGTAACTTACCCAAAGTCACAAAACTACTCAGATTCAGACCCAGAGTGTCTGATGTGTTTAACCATGATCTCTCCTCCAAAGGAGTTTGTTCCTAGAGACGTGACCCGAACCTGTACAAAAGGCCACCTGAATGCTGAGGGGCCTAAGGGCTGCTGCTTCACCAGGCCAAGAAGTCCAGGCCAGCTCACCCCTTGGGACTGAGTGGCAGCAGGCACATTGGCGTTGGCAGGATATTTCGGCCAAGTGCACAGTCACGGGGCCAAAAGCCCATCTAGGGCCAAGCCAAGCCTAGAGGTGGCCGAAAATGGATGAATAAATTCTGCCTCCCTCTAGTTCTCTTATGTCATAGATCCAAGTTCACCCCTTTAGAGAGGTTGTCCCTGAACACTCTAGCAAATATAGTGCCTCCTTCATCATGCCACTCACTACCCCATCATCCTACTTATCCTTCTTCTTAGCACTCGTAACTCTCAGATGGTATGATTTATTTATTGTTTATATGTCTAGTGCCTGTCTCTGCCCACTAGAATGTAAGCTCCATATCCCCAAGGCCCAGCATATCTGGCACATAGTAGGAATTCAATAAATATTTGATGAATGAATGATTGAATAAATTAGTTAGTTAATTTAATTTTAATTCACATTGGCACCTGGGGAGAACTACAAGCTCTTGGCAAATATATGGGTTTTTCTTCAGCTTAAGCATCTGGGATAGTAGAAAGGAGGACTAATAGCCAAGCGGATAGGATGGCATTAAAAATGTCAGCAGGATTAATGCAGGTAAGCCAGACCTGATCACGTTTAAAAAGTCCTCTTTCAGGCACAGTGGCCCTTCTCTAGGCCCATGGGAGGGGCACCACCCACCGTAGAGCATTTAACAAAACAACCAGAAGCTCGAGCTAGAAGTCCCTACGGGTAAAAGGCATAAGGGAAAGGGGCAGTGGGGAGAGGGGTCCTGGGAGAGAGGGAGACGGTGTAGTCCAGGGTTGGACCAGGTGGCCCAGGCAGTGACAGCAGCCATGGCTCTGAGGAACACAGAGGAGGGGGGCCCATGGCCCTCACCCTCTGGTTTATTACTCTCATCATCAGAGACGGAGGCTCCCAAAGAGCCATGCATTCCTCCTCCTTCCACTGTGGGCAGCAGCATGTGTGGCTAGCTCTTTTGTGGCATCTGTGCCCCACTAGGAATCAGATCTATTTCACTTTGAAATTTAAAAAAAACCCACTAAACTAAACAGAGTTTCTCTGATGCAGATGAGAGAGTCATCCATTGATCATTTTTGTCTTCCTAGAAAGAATATAAACCAAACATGATCTTTTCCCAGGCTTGGGTACTTTTTTGCAGGCTGGCTTTCCTCGCTCTCTTTTGACTACCTCGAGCAGAACACCCCTCGTGTTGTTAATGACTTCAAAGATACCCGGTCCACTGTGCGGCAAGTGATAAAAATGTACACAGCATGTGTTGGATAAATTAATAAACTCTCCAGAGCCTCTGAGTCCTCGGGCCCAGCAGCACCGTAATGAAATGTTATTCTGAAGTGGAGGAGGTGGGAAGGAGAAGAAGGGGGAGCAGTATTTAATATATGCAAATTAACTAGTATGCAAATTGACACTAAGTTAAAAATAACGGACTGCTAGAGAAGCCCATTTTTTAAGCAGCTTGTTTATTCATTAGCCTAATTTCCATTATCAATCCTTCCGTTTTCTTCTTTATTAAGTACTCACATTCGGGGAAGTTTGCTTCCTACAAATTGTTTGGCTCCAAAACCCATAACACTGGTTAGAACAATCACCATACATTAGCTTTTCTCTGTCTCATTCTTGATTTTCCCCCTAGCTTGCATTCTCTCTCTTTCTTTCTTGCTTGCTTCTTGTCCCTTTCCCTGGGAGGTTTGCTCCTGTCTTCCTCACTTGCCTGGTTTCTCTGTCACCTTTTGTTTCTCCGATGAATGCAGCTCCCTGGCCCAGTGGGGCAGAGGTGAAGAAAGCTTCCTGTCCTGTAAGGTCTTACTCCAAAGACCTCTCCTACCAGCCCCTGGACCCTATAAGCTGGACTCTCAGGTGCAAGAATCTGGCTCCCTATCCCCTTGGGGTATGGACCACCATCAGCCCCCGGCCCGTCCTATCAAACAGCCAGAACAGTGCACACCCTGATTCAGCTCTGTATCCAGCCTCCTCTGCCTCCAGGCAACCTTACACAATGTTAAAAGAAATTGGCAGCCAAAATCCTCCTCTTTTGTCTCAAGAAGCATCCAGGCTGCTATGCGCAAGCTCTGGTGCCCCCCAGAGGCTGAGAACGGTACTGAGCACTGGGCTGTGGTGGGGAAGGCAGGGCTGGCAGTTCTCCCACACAAAGCCCCTGACTAAAATGTGTCCAGGGAGGAGGTCCTGAAAGAGTGGGCACCCATAAGCAGCCGGGGACTGGGGGTGGGAGCTAGAGGCTTTGTGGAAGCTGCGCATGAGCGTGGAAGGCCGGGATGTGTGTTAACTGTTGTCATTTTTCAAGCGGTTTTTAATCACATAGTTATTACAAAGCATCAAGATCATTTGTTACCAAGGGCTTCTCTGTACAGGGTGCTTGGCTGTGGCTGTGCAAAAGCTGTTTGTGCAGACCCTGCTCCGTGGACCGTGCAGTCTGAGATTCGAGAGCACACACGCTGAAACTCAGGATCTCCCCGGGCCCTGGGTAAGCTGTGGCTGAGGCCCAGGGTGCAGAATCCCAAGGCTGGCCCTGCCAGGAGCCCTCCGCAGGAGGCCGTGCTGCAAGGCAGATGCAAGTGATTCAACGTGAATCCATATTCCCAGAACAAATCATTCTAATTCCCACTCCTTCCCTAACTCCCAGCGTTTCTATTGCTTATGGTCCTTGTGGGACACATGCTATGTCACAGAAAGAACCACATTTTTCAGGTCTGAGCCCAGGGCCAGAGCTCTGTCATCCCTTGCTGAAGCACCTGACCCAGGGGAAATGATGTCAAATGTGAAAGGTTGGTCTTAGGCCGCTGCTTGGCATCCTCCACAGACAGGAGACACCAGGGAGTGGATTTCCATCAGCTCCTGAACCTCCAGCCTGGAAAAGGCAACCTGTTAAGACTCTTGGGGCCACAAATGGTGTCAAAAGGCCAAAGATCTCAAAGAGGTAGGAGGCCTCAGAAACAGTCACTGACACTACGCTTGAGATGGAGCTGGGAAAATAAATCATTATCGTTTAAGCCCTGCACGTTTTTATACATACTGTCTTTGCACTATTTCCATAGAACGAGCAAATAAATCACCTTGCTCTTGACATTTTTAATAACTTTAAGAATGTGGTTAGGGTAATACTTAACTTTATTGACATATTGTATGGTTCATCCATCTCATCAAACCTCAATGAAACTTCAATGAATATTAACCGGAGACCCATAATGTACTAGGTGCTGCCTTGAGAATCCCCCAAGCAGGCCCTGTCCCCCCTCCAGGAGCTCTACTTCATTGGCTTGACTCCCATCCGTGGAAATCAATAGCACGCAGGGCAAGACTCGACAGAGTTGGAGGTAGAGACTGCTCAGGTTCTAGCCGGGGGATTTGGTTCACATTTGGGAGAAACCTCTTCTTGGACTCTGGCTACTTGAGAGTGTTCTCGGGGTTAAGAGCCTCCCTTGGGCATTAGACACAGGTCTGATGATGGAAAGAAGAGAGGACCAAACACTGGCAGTCACAACTCAAAGGCAGTAGATGCAGCCGCAGTAGGTCATGCTGGGACGCAGTCCTGCTGGGTCCCTGCTTTCACAGTGCAGGACACAGAGGCCCAGAGAAGGACCATAAACTAGCCATAGTCACACAGCTCCTTCACAGCGGAGCTAGAAGTAAATAACAAGTGAGCTGATTTTTCAAGCCATCCTCCTTTTCATTGGTAAATGAAAATGGTGACATATTTTACAGAGGGCAATAAAAAAGGGGGGGTGTCAAATAATTCAAGGAATAATGATGATAATATTTGATGCATTTCTCAAACACTTTCTCTAAGATACGCTCTTCAGCACCTTGGCTCAAGTGTTCTGTCTCACCCTCAGAATTTTTTCAAGAGGTTGCCTTTGCAAAACTCCTCTGACCTTCGACCTTCTTCTCTTAGCCATCCTTACTCATTTTTCAGGCCTCGATTTAGTTATCATTGCCTCCAAAAGATTTCCCTGGTCCCTCAAATCTGGGCTAGATGCCCTGCAAGGCTCCCCACCCCCACCCAGGTCCTCCATCATAAAGCCTGCCACATTTCATTGTAATTGTCTTTTACTTAGATGCCTTCTCCAATCTTCTGTGAACCCCAGGAGGGCAGGGACTGTATCTGTCTTGCTCATTCAAGATCGTCTCCATAGACCCTAAAGTTAATAATCCTAAGAATGTGATGAAGGTAATACTCAACTTTATTGATATAATACATGGTTCATCCATCTCATCAAACTTCAATTAAATCTCCGTGACCATTAAGCCAGGGCCCCGAATGTCTCAGGCGGTGGTGCCTGGCATGGAGTAGATGCTCAGGACATATTTTAGCATGCATAAACGAAGAGTGGGCCATGGAGCCTCATCAGGGAGAAAAATGTCATTAGCCATTCCTGTCACAGAGCGATCCAATTTCTCCTTCCTCCTGAATACATTCCTGGCCGCTAATCTGAGCATTCCAGAGTGAGACTTAAACTGCCTGAGAAAACATATTACAGGCTATGCAAAGATAAGAGAAAGGTACACACATTTAAATATGGCCCTTCTTATTTACGGGTGTAAACTTTACACTCAGAAAACATATCTTCGGGATAGCAAAAGCCGAGGAAACAAATATTGGACAGAGAACGGGTTCTGCAGCAAACTGCAGAAATGGCTTAATATCTCTGCTACATAAAAAATTCATATGAATTGATTTTTTTAAAATCAAGACCTCAATAGATAAGTAGGAAAAGGACATGAACAAAAAATTCATTTTAAAAAAAAGAGAGCTTTAACTAGTAAATAAAAATATAGAAAAAATATCTAATCCTGCTAATGAAAACAATGGTGATACACAGGACCTGAATCCAGAGATGAGTAAAGGGTAGCTGCCCCCTCACCCAGCCTCCCTCACTCACTCACTCACTCACTCACAGCAGGACTTGCTATTGTTGTGTGTTTCAATGTGCCAGGTGAGGCATGTTGGAGGAAGGGCCCTCAGGTCCCTAATAGGCTGGGAGAGATGCAAGAAGCAACATAGTGACCAGGGCCAGGATGTGAATTCGGAGCTGGCAGCCAATGGGGCAGATAGAAGCTGGACAGCAAGCACAAGAGGCGTGTGGTGGCTTTGCTTATTATAGGATGCAGTACCTGATATGGCTAACACAGCGCCTAGCACATGGCAAACACTGGGAAACTGTGACACTGCAAATACAAGATTGCAAACAGAGGAGAAAGAGCCCAAAGGGAAATAGATAAATGTTTAGAAACAAGGTCATCTATTTAAATAGGCACGATCACAGGGGATTTATGATTTGCTATCAAGTTCGGTTTTTGGCTTCCTGTACAGCCAGCTACATGCAGGGTTCCCTCTGGTACACCTGCCAGGGGGGAAATGAGACCCAATAATGCTTCATGCCAGCAAGGCTCACAGGTGTCTGAGAAGTTCAGGGATGTTTCAGAAAAACAAAACAATAACAAAAATATGATTTAGCCTATTAAACTTTCAGAAGTTCAAAATAAAAATACATTATGCTGTACACTTTAAACTTATACAGTGATGTATGTCAATTATAGCTCGATGAAACTGGAAAGAAATAAAATAAAAATAATATCCAGTTTGGCAAGCTTGATACAGTATAAATATAAATGCATCATTTTGGAAAGCCGTCCAGCCATATTTTTCACGCACCATGTATCAATTAGTTATTGTGGTAATAGAGCTGTGTAACAAATAATCTCTAAAATCTCATAAATGAAGGTCCCCAGGGGTCCAAGGTAGAAACTGTATTATAGCCTAAGGCCGTGGTCGGCAAACCTCGGCTTGCAAGCCACATGCGGCTCTTTGGCCCCTTGAGTGTAGCTCTTCCACAAAATACCATGTGCGGGCGCGCACGTACAGTGCGATTGAAACTTCATGGCCCATGCACAGAAGTCGGTATTTTGTGGAAGAGCCGGTATTTTGTGGAAGAGCCACACTGAAGGGGCCAAAGAGCCACATGTGGCTCGCGAGCCGCAGTTTGCCGACCACTGGCTAAGGCATCCCATGACTGTCATCAGGGAGCACTGAATTCCCCAAACAATTCCTCATCTCACTGAGGGTTGAACCCTACCTACTTGCAACAGTCACCCAGGTCCTGAGGTCCAGTGATTCATTCTGCAGGGTCACACATGGTCTACCTACCTGGACAAAGGAGATCACACAGTAAAGCAGGATCTAGAGACAATGCAAGAAGAGGAGGCAGTCCAGTACCTGTGCTCCTTTCCTCAGCTCTAAAGGCAATACAGAGAGTTCGACTGATTTCCGATAATTGCATATTAAAACCTCACTGAACGGAACTTTATGGGATGATAGAAATGTTCTATATCCTGAAAGGGGTCAAACAGGTATGTACGTTTGTCAAAACTCACTAAAATGGTCACTTAAAATATGTATATTTCATTCTATGTGCCTATTCCTCAGTAAAGTTGATTAAAAAAATAAAACCTAGTTGAGAACCATCTTACTATAATTTTTAAATTTGTATTCTAGAAAACCGATTTTATCTGAAAACAGGCTGGCAAAATCAGGTTAAATTAAAAACTGTTTATAGTTATTTCATTTCTGGCTAAGATAGAATAACAGGGGCTGGATTTAAACTCCTGTCTGAAATAAACAAATTTTAAAAACAGACCATTAAAAAACACACCATGAAAGAACAACTTTCAAGACATTGGACAGCAAGACAATGATCCCTAAGAGACGGAAAACAAATGATGTGAGTTTTATTATCGCCCCAGCTTGCTGCCTTGAGAATGTTTCCAGGCCACGGGGCAAGGAGAGGGAAACGAGGCAGAGCCTGTGCACTTCCTGAGTTTAGGCGACAGAGCTGAGCCTAGGGAGACCGAGGCAGCTAGAGTTCAGAGGACCAAGAAAAGAGGGCTGAACCCAGAGAGAACCCCAGAGGTCTACAAGGATCCCACTTGAGTACTATATCAGCACATGCATGTGAGGATGCTAGCCAAGTCTGGGGAAAAGAACTACCAGAAAGGATTAGAGACAACAGAGTCTGGTGTTCACATAGGACCAGGAATAGCGTCTGTTCCCACCAACAAAACTGGAAAACCTCATGATTCACAAAGCATGAGACAGAGTACACACAGAGGGCTTGCCTCAGTGGTGGGGAAGAGTTAGCCCTAGACTAAATGCAGCTTAGGTCTCACATAACAAATATGAAGAATGTAAAGTATCACACTATTTCCAAATTACCTAGCTGCATCCCAAGACAAAGCTCAAGAATATTTATAGACATACAAAAATACTCATAACCCAAGAAGGAATGATGAAGCAATCAGGAGGTCAGTTCATCAAGAGGGCATAACATTTCTAAATGTCTATGTTCCAAACAATAGAAATCCAGAACTTCAAAAAATGGGAAGCAAAGGATGATATAAATGCAAGGGTAAGGAGACAAAGTCACAATTTATTATTGAAGATTTTAATGCCCTACTCTCAATAATTGATAGAACAAGGAGACAGAAGAATCGGTAAGGACACACAAAATTTGAACAAAACTCTCAACCAGCTTTACCTAATTGGCATTTATAAAATACTACAGGCCTGGTGCACGAAATTCGTGCATGGGAGGGGGGCATGTCCCTCAGCCCGGCCTGCACCCTCTTGCAATCCCGGACCCCTTGAGGGATGTCCGACTGCCGGTTTAGGCCCGATCCTGCAGGAATCTCTCTCACAATCTGCGACCACTGGCTCCTAACCACTCACCTGCCTGCCTGCCTGATCGCCCCTAACCCCTCTACCTACCTGCCTCATCTCCCCTAACTGCTTGCCTGCCTGCCTACCTGATTGCTCCTAACCATTCTGCCTGCCTTCTTCATCACCCCTAACCACTGGCCTGCCTGCCTGATCACCTCTAATCACTCTGCCTGCCTGCCTGATTGCCCCTAACTGCTCACCTGCCTGCCTGATCGCCCCTAACCACCTCTGCCTCGGCACTGCCCGCCGTAGTGGCCGCCTCTGCCTCGCCCCTGCCACCGCGGCTTCATCTGGAAGGTCGTCCGGAATGACGTCCGGAAGGTCATTTGGCTGTCTGGTCTTATTAGCATATTACACTTTTATTATTATAGATTCCCCATTCACAATAGCAGAATACACATTATTTTCAAGTGTATGTGAAACACATACATAAAAACAAGTCTCAAATTATGTCTGAGACATAAAATGTCTCATTAAATTTAAAAGAATTGAATTTATACAACATACATTTTCTGGCCAAAATTGAAATATATTATAAGTCAATAACAGAACGATCTCTGAAAAATTATCAAATACTTAAAAAATGGACAACATATTCAACTTCCAAATAGCCCATGTGCAAAAAAAAAAAAAATTAGGAGTATAATTAGAAAGTATTTTGAGCTGGAAATAAATGAAAATATCACATACCAAAAATTGTAGGATGCTGCTGAAGTTGTACTTAGGGGTGAACTTATAGCTCTAAATGATCGTGTTAGAAAAAAAATCTCAACTCAGTGACCTCAGATTCCACCCAAAGAAGTCCCCCTGCCCCTCAAAAAAGATAAAGAAATAAAAACCAAGGAAAGCAGAGAAAGCAAATAATAATAATGACCAGAATAAGTATCAATAATAATAAAACATAGAAAAAAAATCAGTGAAATCAAAACTGATTGAGAAGATCTATAAACCACTATCCAGACTAATTAATATTAATAAAAAGATACACATTCGCCATAACAGAAATGAGAAAGGTAAAATCACTATAAATTCTACAGTTATTAAAAGGATCATAGGGAATATAATGGACATCTTTATAACAATATACTTGACAACTTAAATAAAGTGGACAAAATCTTTGAATGACAAAACTACCAAAGTTCACTCAAGAAGAAATAACATGAATGGTCCTTTATATATTAAAGAATTTAATTTATAATTTAAAACTTTTCCAGAAAGAAACTCTAAACTGAAATGGCTTCACTGATGAATTCTATGAAACATTTGAGGAAGAAATAATATTAATTCTATACAAATCCTTGAGGAAACCGAAAAGGAACTTATTCCATGAGACCAGCACTAACCTGATACTAAAATCAGACAAAGATGTTACAAGAAAAGAAAACTCCAGGCTTATACACCTCGTGAGCATAAATGCAAACATTTTAAATGAAATTTTAGCAAATCAAATCTAATGATATTCAGAAAGGATAATACATCATTATTAATTAGTCTATCCCAGGAGAGCAAGGCTGGTTTAATTATTTTTAGAAATCACTGTAATTCACCATATTAACAAACCAAAAAGAAAAACTATATCATCAATTTTAATTTGTGTAGGAAAAGAATTTAACAAAGTTAACACATCTATTTCTGATAAAAACTCTTGGCAAACTAGGAATAGAAAAGACTTTCCTTAATGTGATAAAGGATAGATATAAAAAATATACAGCTAATGTCATACTTAATTGTAAGAGAATTAATATATTTTGCCTAATATTAAGAATAAGACAAAGATATCCAGTCTCACCGCTTCTATTTAACGTTTTCCTAAAGGTTCTAGCCAGTTCAATAAGGCAAGAAGAAGAACTGAGACATTCAAATGGGATAAGAAGGATTAAAAGTTTATACTTATTCACAGATAACATGATCATCTATGTAGGAAATTCAATAAAATCTACAAAAAATTAGAACTAATGAGGGAGTTTTAAAAGATTTCAAGATATAAGATCAATATCAAAAATCAATTGTATTTCTATATACTAGCAACAAACAATTGAAAGTTGAAATTTAAAAATCAATGCCAATTAGAACAGCATAAAAAATTAACTATTTAGGAATAAATCTCTGAAAAATATGTGAAAGACATACAATCTAAGAAACAATGCTGAGAGAAATTAAAGATGACTTAAATAAATAGTATGATTTTTTCATGTGTTCATGAATCAGAAGACTCAATATTGTTAACATGTTAAATCTCCCAAATTGATATATAGATTCAATGTAATCCCAATCAAATCCCAGCAGGCAAAAAAATTATACATTAACAAAATAACTATAAAAACTCATATAGCCGAAACCGGTTTGGCTCAATGGATAGAGCGTCGGCCTGCGGACTGAAAGGTCCCAGGTTCGATTCCGGTCAAGGGCGTGTACCTGGGTTGCGGGCACATCCCCAGTGGGAGATGTGCAGGAGGCAGCTGATCGATGTTTCTAACTCTCTATCTCTCTCCCTTCCTCTCTGTAAAAAATCAATAAAATATATTAAAAAAAAACATATAGATATTAACCCCTTATCAGATCTATGATTTGCAAATATTTTCTCTCATTCCATACATAGATTGCCATTTTGTTTTATTGATTGTTTCCTTTAATTTAGAGAAATGTTTTAGTTTGAGGTAGTCCCAGTTGTTTATTTTTTCTTTTGTTGCCTGTACTTTTGGTGTCATATTAAAACAATCATTGCCAAGAACAACGTCAAGGAGATTTTCCCTACATTTTTTCTTGGTGTTCAATAGTTATAGGTCAAACATTTAAGTCTTTAATCCATTTCAAGTCAATTTTTGTGTATGGTGTAAGATAAGGGTTCTATTAAAAAAAGAAGGTAAACCTCCATTTGCAACAATGTGGATGAACCTGGTGCTAAGTAAAATAAACCTGACATGGAAACATAAACACAATATGCTCTCACTTAAACATGAAGTCTAAAATATTCAAATCCATAGAACCAGAGTAGAACAGGGCGGAGGGTGGAGGAAATGGACATACGTTGGTAAAAAGGTCCAAACTTCCAGTTATAAGATGAATTAGTCCTAGGAATTTAATATATACCATAGTGACTACAGTTAATAATACTGTATTATATAGCTGAATTTTAAATTTTTCTAAGAGAGTAGATCTTGTGCTCTCACACACATACAAAAAAGGAAACTATTTGAGGTGATGGATGTGTTAATTAACTTGACTGTGGTAATCATTTTACAATGTATACATACATTAAATCATCACATTGTACACCCTAAGTGAACATAACTTTTGTTTGTCAACTATATCTCAATAAAGCTGTGGTGGGGTTATCATACAGAATTGCAAAGGACCAATAATAGCCAAGACAAGTTTGAAAGAGATCAAAGTAGAGAACTAAAACTACCTAATTTCAAGACATTATAAAGCTACAGTAATCAAGAAAGTGTGGTACTGGCGTCAATATAGGCAAATATATCAATGGAAGACAACAAAGAGTCCAAAAATAGAGTCCACACACACATGGACAACTATTTTCAACAAAGAAGCAAGAGCAATTGAGTGGAGAAAGAATAGTCTATGTAAAAATGAACTCAAAATATATCATAGACCTAAATTTAAAACATAAAACCATAAGTTTCTATAATAAAACATACAAGAAATCTTTGTGACTTTGGATTAGTCAATGATTTCTTAGTTATGACACCAAAACCCCAATCCCCCCAAAATGATAAATCTTATTTCATCAAAACTAATACTCTTATTCTTCAGCGTACACTATTAAGAGAATCAAAAGACAAGGTACAGACTGATAGAAAATTTTTGCAAAGCATATACTGTTAAAGGATTTATATCTAGAATAAAGGATTCTCAAAAATCAATAATAAAAAAACAACCCAATTTTTAAAAATATTTTTTATTGATTTCAGAGAGGAAGGAAGAGGGAGAGAGAGATAGAAACAACAATGATGAGAAAGTATCAATGATTGGCTGCCTCCTGCATATCCCCCACTGAAGCCCTCAACCCGGGCATATGCCCTGACTGGGAATCGAACAGTAACCTCCTGGTTCATAGGTTCATGCTCAACTACTGACCACGCTGGCTGGGCAGGGGAGGGAGAGACTTAAAAAAAATATTTTAAGAGTGAAGGAATCATAGAAGAATGATTTAAAAAAAAAAAAAAGTAAGTGAACCAGGAATTAGAGGAAATAAGCACAGACAAGCTTTGTGCAGTGAAACCTAACCTCCTCAGGTTCATCTGGAGGCGAGAGATGGTATAGGAAGCCAGGAGTGCGTGGTATCTGATGGCTGTTCAGAGAAAGGGAGGAAGATCAGCCCAGGAAGCCGTGCCATCGGGTCCTACAACCTAAGAAGAGACCCTATGACTGACAGTGACAGAGAAAAGCTACTACGAGTGTAGTGGAGCCTGGTGGACTACATATTCCAGCTTGCCCTAAAATCCCAGAGCTTCAGGAAAACTCCAAGAGAAATAAAGCTTTACAAATGTTCTGGGTGGTTTAGATCAGTATCTACAACTGATTTTTACTGCAATCCCCTCTAGGGGGAAAAAAATTGAGCTGTGACCTTGGATAAAACCTCTTATGAGTAGATTACATGCATGTAGTCCTATATTGTAACATTATGTTGATTCTTTTCAAATATGTTTTTATTGATTTTTTAGAGAGAGAAGAAGAAGGGAGGAAGGGAGGGAGGGAGGGAGGGAGGGAGGGAGGGAGGGAGAGAGAGAGAGAGAGAGAGAGAGAGAGAGAGAGAGAGAGAGAGAGAGAGAGAGAGATGAGAGAGAAACATTGGTCAGTTGCCTTCTTCAATCATCCTGACCTGGGTTCAAACCCAAACCCACAACCTGGGTATGTGCCCTGACCAGGAATCAAACAGGCGACCTTTCGGTGCACAGGACACTCAACCAACTGAGCCACACTGACCAGTGTTTATGTTGATTTTTAAATGGGCATTAAAAAGTAGAAATTGTAAAAATATAAGATAAAAACAAAAAACAGAATTATAGTATTTTATTCCAGATCACCTTACATACTGGGCAACCACACCTCACGTTGGAGACCACTGTTTAGATAAAGCATTCTAGTCATGTCTAGTGGACAGGAATAATCAGACCTGGTAGATTATTACAATATTAAGAAAGATAGAAATATTTGTGATAGCAAAACATTGGCCTATCCAAAGGAAACTAACCCAATTTATACCCATTTGACAGATTATAAAACATCATTTCAAATGTTTTCAAAGAATATTCTTCAACATGTAAAAATGTTTATGATGTGGTATTTCATAAGAAAAATTAATGCATAATACTCAGGAAGGTTCTAATTTTATAAAAAGAACAATTATATGTGTGTCATGGAAAGAACCTGGAAGAAATGTATTGAGGTATGGTTACATTGTGCCTGATTTTACATTTCTACTCTATCCTTCTGGCATTTTCCAAATGCTCTACCATGAACATTTTTCACTTTATAATAATAAAAGCACAATAATTTTTTGAAGAAAGCATTATAAATTAAAAAAAACACACACCCAGCAGTAAAAAGCAGTGAGGAAGCACCTACAATTTTGGTGTGAAGTTAGGAAGGTTAGAAGTAAATTTTTAAAATAAAAAACCAGAATATAATATATAGGGTCTGTATCCAAGTATAATGGATAGGGCCTGGGTTCTCAGTAATGATGGAAGAGAGGGACACACCAGTACTCAGCATATTCATTCCTTGGTTCCTCTACATCAGGGGTGGGGATCATTCCCCACCCCAAAGGCCTTATAAGGCCCGTAAAATCATTTGGTCTGGCCCTGCCAAGGCATTAGGGGTGAGTTAATTAAATGTTTGACCAAATATAGCAGGCTAATTTTTAAGTTGATAATTGTGTATGGCCTGCGAATCATGTTATAAATATCCAAGTGGCCCCTGGCAGCAAAATGTTCCCACCCCTGCTCTGCATACAAATACCCATCCTATGAGCGCTGATCCCATAATCAGCTATTAGGCAAGGCCTTGGGGGTATAAAGATGCTTCAGACACAGGCAGCCCCACCCCGCAGCCTTTCTCAGTCAATTGTGTTCTCATGCTCAGTTACCAGAAACAGAAAGGAAAAATGCTGTCCTTCCTTTAGAGAAAGCAGCTTTTTTGTTTTCCTATAAAACAGGGTGGTAGAGGATGTTGTGGCCACCATAGCCCGGAAAGTCTGGACAGCTAGAGATTCTGAGAAGGACAAATGAAATTGGGAATATCAGACTGGCTGCAAGGTTAGGGTCTTCAGTCTAAAGACTGAGAAGGGAAGAGAGTCAGATCCACAGAACCAAGAATCTTGAGGATCTATGGGGCACAGATGTACTCAGCAAATTCCAAGACTCTGTGACTAAGAGAAATCCTATAAAATGTGATCCAGGTTTACTTCCAAACATAAAAGGAAGCGATTTCTCTCACAGGGAGTAATAAACCGATTGGAGCTTATTGGAATTCATCACCCCCAAGAGGTGGTGCTGGCAGGAAATATAAATGTCTTCCCAAAAGCTTCGGATAAATTTATGAATGACAGAATTGTACATGGCCTGTCTTGCTCACTTCCTCTTGCTCTTTCTCAAGCAGACACCATCCTTAAAGGCTGAGCCAGTGTTTGCCTTAAGAGATGCTACCCAGTTTCCCCTAATGGCCAGGTGGGTCATGACCCCCCCTCTCTGTGCTCCGAGAGCACCCTGTGTTGAACTGGTCATAGCCCTGAACACACTGCATTATAATTCCTTATCGGTGGGCCTGCAGCCCCACTCGGTTGTGGCATCAACAAGGGCAGTACTGAGTAGGTGCTCAATAAATGTGGGCTGAAAGCAAAGAGTATGTGGACTCTACCTGCCTTTGTCAGAGGAAGCAGCCTGGAAGGCATGCCAAGCACCACACTTAGTCAGGGCCAAGTCTTCAGAGTTATTTCATGTTGGAAGAAGGGTTGATTACTCTCTCTGGTCCTCCCTGTCCACTGTCCCCCAACCCTGCAACCATGTATGGCAGGAAGCATGGGCAGCTTAAGAAATGGTTCTTGGAAGCTCCTGGGCAACCAATATCCGGAGAACTCTCTCACCTTCCCCTTACCATCCCCCAGACTGGCTCACCAGACAGCCCTGTCATCCACTGTTGTGGGCTTTTGAGCTCTGATTTGCAAGTCAATTCCTTGGGAATTTCACAATAAAGCATATTCAGCTCAGTTATGTCAAGGACACAGTCTCCTGTATCTCCTCTAAAACCTTGCTTAATAGCATTAGTCTTATCCGTAAATGTGCCAATAGGTTGAGGATGGAAGGATTTTAATTTATTTTCCCATTAATGGTCAGGACCCATGCTAAACCTGTAAACATTGTTTCTATAAATGCATTGCAATACTAATTTTTAATGCAAATAAATAGAGTAAGCGACTCAGAGACACAATTTTCCCAGTGAGGCTTTTGCAAATCTCCTGCATTTGGCTCAGAAGAAAGAGAGGGAACACTTTATACTCTGGTAAGTTGCAGTGGTCAGCTACGGTCCAGTTTCCTCATTCTTGGGATTTCTCAGGGATATATGGAAGGGAGGAAAGATAAATCAAACGTAGAGATCATAACACCATATTGTCGTTAAAGTTGGAAAAGATCTCAGGGATTTTCTACCAAAACTTTTTTGTTTTACAGGTGGGAAATGTGGTCACAGAAAGAATAAGGCTTTACTAGGAACATGTGGCCCATGAGTAGCTGAGTGTTCACTGGCCTGGATTTGCAGGCCAGTGAGGGATGATAGGAGTAGCAGTAAGTTGGTCAAAGGCTGGACAGAGTGGGTACAGGCCAGAGCCTCTGCCCATTCAACACTGGGACTGAAGTAGGCTTTTCTCCATGGGGCTTAGCCATGTGTCACTTAAGGAAATCTTGACACTCTTCATAGGGAGCAACAAATGTGATTTTGTTAATTACCTACTTAAAGTACAATTTATCCAGATTACAATTACACATTTTCTCATTGTATTTATTTTGGGGTAATTTTATTGGTAGAGGTAGTGTGCTTCTGATGACAAACTGAGAGATAAACTGCCAGTCTTTAAAGGGTCTGGGGTCTCTTTGTTCTTGCCGGTTTGCAGGAAGCAACAAGACCTTGAGAGCAGGAGAAAAGACTACAGCAGGACTCAGACAGGACCCACTGTTTCAGGCAGACACAGAAAGCTCATCTTTTTCAGAAAAGGGACTTAGAGAGGAAATGAAAGAGTAAAAATTTATTGTGCCCAACTCTTATCAGATGAGATATTGTCACACTTTCTGGACTATGTATTGTTTCTACTTTTTCTGATGCTTCTATACTTTAAAGAAAAGAGAAGGAAAAAAAATCCCACAGGCACTGGGTTCTGGCTATGGAAGGAGGAGCAGGGAGAGACAGACTAGACCGTGAGCAAGTAACTAGGAAATACGTGATTTCTAAGCTCTTGCCAATGTTTTAAACTGTGGAAGTAGATGACCCTGTGCCTATAGGACACATCAGTGGGTGTTTAGATATCAGAACCGGGTCAAGAGTTTGGTTTAGGTTGAAAGGGGAACTTTGTTTGTTTAGGAAAGTAAAAGGAGTATAAGGATAGATCGAGTACAGGCACTGACTTAGCAAGGCGTACTGAGTTACTGAATCCCAGTGCACGGAAGCTGGGGCAGTTCCCTCCATACTCCCCCAACTCTTTCTGGCGTCCCTGAAGGCTACAATCCTGTTACCCTGCATCATACATATACTCCCTAGGACCCCCATGGGAATCATGTTTTTCCCCAAGTTACCCCCTTGCTCTAGCTATAGCCTTCTCCATATTCCCCTCCAAACACACCAGCTGCCCTGGCCAGCCTTCTGTGAATTCCTAGGTACCTGGAATGCAGGGCCAGAGCTGGAAGAGAAGATGAAGAAGATGGGGAAAGCTTATAAAAACCCAAGGACCCCAAAACAACAAACATCCCTCTTCATCTTGCCAGTTACAGGGCTATGCTTTCCTGCCCACAAGTCTAAGCCGCTAGCCATCATGCCTCAGATGATTTATTGTGCTACTGTGCTGGGGGAGATAACCCTCCCCAAGCCTGAGATGGTCCCTACTCCCTGGCCCTAATTGATGAGGGAAAATGGAAAAAGGCCAGTGGGCAGTAAGATCACCTCCTCACCATTCAGTTTACCTTGTAACCGCCAGGTTCAGAAGAGCAAGCAACTTTGGGAAATGGTGAACCTTTGATGTAAATGTGAAAAATGAATGTAAAATTAATAGATGGGATATATCCTCTTATTTGTAATAGTGGTAGTTGAGGTGACAATGACATATTAAGAACATTTTTTATTGGTGACTTAGCAGTGTTTTAGGGGTAGGAAGACTATTTTCCAAACAGACTTGCATTGCCTATATTTACTGTGATAATGACATGTCTAGCCTATCTGCATTCCTCCACCTGTTATGATTTATCAGGTAATACTTATTTTTTTCTCCAAATGCTAATCCCAATAAAGCTATTTCTCGGGGGGGGGGGGGGGGGGAATAAGTGAATAACTGCAAGTTTGTGGTTTGAGCCAGAAAATGGGAGAGAGGGCTCAGAAGGAAAAAAAGTGGCAGTAGGCCAGGGCCTGTGGGGTATTATGGCTAATTTTAGAGTATTATGCCTATACTCAATGTTAGTGATTACCTGTAATTCCTACCCATTACCCACAGATAATCCCTAATTTAAAGTCTCCTGTGCACATAAAGTGTGTTAGTGATAATTGGGGGTAGTTTAAAAACTGGGCAAGTGTTCAGCTTGAAGCAAAGATGTGCAGAAAATTAATAGTGGTCAAAGGAAGCAAGACACAGGGCACAACTCCAGAATTCAGGAAAACAAACATAATGAAAATTTAAGTAGAAAATACACCAGCTTTCAGATACACTTTAATATGAAAAGGAGATACTGGTATAAACCAAAATTAAATTTTAAAAGACTTCTCAAAAATTGTAAAGCAAAGTGAATCAAATGAGCCTAAGTCAATGGCATACACACACAGAGGAACTATTTCAAGATATTCTAAAACACATTAGTTGACTTTACATCCTAAGTAGCATAAACCCTAAAGACAAAATAACTACAAAAATATTTTAAATTGTTTGTACCCAATTGCCATGATGTTGTTTGCATTGTTGGGTTTATTATTCTTAGACTGTTTTGTCTTCATAATGGGATACAATAAATGAATATTTATTATGTTGACATTATTTAGAACTGGGGTTTTCAGTATATGAGAAGAGATTATAAGTAGAAGAACAATGAAGTTAAATAAAAAAAACTCCATAATCCTGAATTTGAACTAAAATACCAGAATGAAGTCATGATGAATTTTATCTTTTGAAAATGGAAATATTTCCTTGCTCTATCTGCTGAAAAGTCTAGAAAAAATGTACAACCCAGTAGCAATGAGCACCCATAGTATTCAGACTATGGTTTCTAAATCCGCGCCCCCCCATCCCCCACCCCCCAAAAAAAGATTCTCCTTAAAGAAATGGCTGGTTCCAGTTCTGGGATAGGAAATAAACAAGGTGAGCCTAAAATATCTTATAATAAAAATCAGAAAGGTAAATGAAGGATAACTAAGTTTTTGTCACACAGACTCAGGATTTAAATTGAAAAAAAATTGTCTACTATCCAAAGTTGAGGCAATTTGGCCATTAGTAAGGATGAATTTCAATGGCTTGGTATCATATCAAATATATTTGAATCCAAATCCCAAGTGATGCTTAAAAAAATAACAACAACAAAAAAGAAATTCAGTAATTATGGAAAATTAAGAAACCAATTCATTATTCTTAAAACTGGTAAATATAAGGAAAGGATCAAGCAATTAAGTTTTCTTTCATACAAAGAGCTGTACCTCAGAGTAGCCAAATTGATGATGAGGGAAAGTTTTTCTTTATAAAAGTATTCCATATACTAAGTGAAGAAGAAATGATGGAATTAGGAAATCAATATTTGGTAACTATGGATTAAATGATGGATCTAGACAATGGTCATAAATGCTGTTAATGTCACAAAGAGAGCTGGATATCATGGATTTCCTAATGAAAGTACAGAAATTCATCAATGAAATGGTCTTGCAAAAAATAAAAAGTTAAACCTGAATATATCAAGCCCTTAGATCTAACTAGCAATTTGGAGGAACAGAGAAACTCATTAAGTGGCACCATGGGATCCAATTAGTAAAATCCAGACAGTGGAAAACCCTTTAGGACAGACAATTCAGTTTCTTCAACAGTTAAATTATAAAGAAAAAGAGAGTAAAAATGGGATGGAAGGGGAAGCTTTAGGTTAAAAGGGACTTATGATAGATAGAAACAATTGCAATGTGTGGAACTTATTTGTATCTGGATTGAACAAAAAAAAAAGAGTCAGGCAATCAAGGAAATATGAACACTTTCTGGACGTTTTATGATATTAAGGGATTATTTTCTATAATAATAAATGGTATCATGTTTATGATTATGATTCTAGATAAGAATACCTTTCTTTTAGGGATGCATACTGAAATATTTATAGATGAATTGACATGATGGCTGGAATTTGCTTCAAGAAATAGGGGAGGGGATGGAGAGTACAAGGTCAGTCTAGAGCAGCGGTTCTCAACCTGTGGGTCGCGACCCCTTTGGCGGTCGAACGACCCTTTCACAGGGGTCGCCTAAGACCATCCTGCATATCAGATATTTACATTATGATTCCTAACAGTAGCAACATTACAGTTATGAAGTAGCAACGAAAATAATTTTATGGTTGGGTCACAACATGAGGAACTGTATTTAAAGGGCCAGAAGGTTGAGAACCACTGGTCTAGAGGAAGCTAGATTGGCTGTGAGCTTACAATTGTTGAAGCTGGGATACATTTGGGTTCATTATACTCTCTCTTTTAGTGTGCTTGAAATTTTCCCATAATAAAAATTTTTTAAGCAAAGAAAGAAAGATAAAAAAAATGCTGGTTTTATTGGGCATAAGAGAAATACTTGAATCATTTTTAAAACTTATTGTGGGGTCACCCCAAAAAGCTGTAGGACTTGAAACTTCCCTGCAGCTAAAGTGAGGGCCTCTCTTCATTTTTGTCATCATCCCACAGGGGTTGTGTTTCGACCAGAACGCTTCTCCTTTCCTAAATATATATTTCCTCTTGTGGTATGTTTCCATGCATAGAAGTCCTCTCAGCTCTCCAGAGCTGAGCAAAGACTCTGAAACCAGTGCCAACAGGAAGGGTTCAATTCTGCACCATATACAAACTTGTCCATTAAGTAGGACAAAGAGTGGGTCATTAATTAGAATCCCAGGAACCAACTCTGGCCTAGAGTCTAATTTGTTGGCCAGTAGAGTGTTTTGTGTTTTGTTTTGTTTTCAGTGCTTTTGGTCAAAGTGTACACCATCATTCTCCATAAACCTAAACACACTGACATCACCTGCGTGGCCCTGGGAGCCTGGGAACCTCTGACCCATACCCTAAATTTAAGGAAATTCTGGCTTAAAGACTTTAAATTTTTCCTTATTCTGTAGCATTGGAAAACACCTTCTACCACAAAGCTACTAGCTTGCAATTCAGTCAAATTCAATACCCTCCCTTTTACCCATTATGCCTCTACCTTTCCATCTTGACACCAAAAGATTTATAGTAATATGAATTGATTGACAAAAATATCTTCCGGTAGCTCAATAAAATCTTTTGCTTTACTTCCTGTAGCTCAATAAAGTCTTTTAATTTTCTCATGTTTACTAAGCAAAAACACATTTAGATTCTTAAAAACCATTGATTTGATTTGATATGGTGAGAAATGTCAATCCAAAGTAGCCTATCTCATTTAGATAAAGTAATTGCAGTAGGATGAATAACTTTGTGTTAGTCCTCCTTGATTAACTTTAAGATGAATCTGGAATTAGTTCTTGGATATTACAATAGGATCATTCTGTGGGGAACATCCTGCATTTGAGGAAAAAATGATTGACATGCTTTCAAATTGCCTTAGAGGACTACGACTTGGAACAGTAAAGCAATCTGGGGGTAACAGAATGAACTAGGCCTAGAATGAGCTTTGTAAGAGTTTAAAGACTGACAGTTCCTTACCTTGAGCAAGTCATTTTACCTCTCTGAGCCTCAGTTGCTCAGCTTTCTCTATGAAGTGGGAATAATTTTACCTACTTCATAGGGTTATTGGAGGATTTAACAAGATTGTGAATGTGAGAGAGTGCTTGACAAATGGTAGATGTTCAGTTATTGGTTCTTACTTGTTATATGAAAGTTGGCTGAGGCTTAGCCAAGAAAAGAAATTGGTGTGTGCTTTCAGAATTCAGATATATTTTAGAGAAAACCGAGTAGACGTTAATCAGCAAGACCCAGCACAAAGAGAGGAGACAATGACACTGAAAAGATACTGCCTTGCCATTTAGAAGAAGGTGAAGGAGATGCTCAATTGGAGACTGCTATGGACTAAATGTTTCTGTCCCAAAAAAATTCATGGGTTGAAGCCCTAACGCCCAATGTGATGGTACTTGGAGGTAAGGTCTTTGGGAGCTCAGTAAATCATGAGAGTGAAGCGCTCATGATGGGATTAGTGCCCTTATAAAAAGAGACAGGAGAAAGATCATCTCTCCCTCCACCATGTGAAGATACAAGAAGGCAATCATCTGCAAAGCAATAAAAGGATCCTCACCAGAAACTGAACCAGCTGGCACCTTGCTCTTTAACTTCCCAGCCTCCAGAACTGTGAGAAATAAATTTCTGTTGATTAAGCCACACAGTCTAGAATATTTTGTTATAGCAGCCCAAGTGGACTAAGACAGAGACTTAACACATTTCTTGCAAGTTCCCGGGCTCAAGAGTTCTGCTCCTAAAATGGATTGTTTTATAAAAAATTGCAGGCTGTGTCCAAAATGCATATACTATACCTAGAATGTCTGCTCTAACCAATGTATTGGAATGGATGATTGTTTCATCTATAGATTTATATGAAGGTCTTTGGCAAAGAGGTATCTAGACAGCAACATTTATAACATCAATTGGGAGGTCGGACTTTAATGAGTTCAATTTGGACAAAAGACTATGTTTATGTTTTTTACAAAAGCTGGTCAATGGAATACGAAAAGGGCTGAGCATTTTCACTGTGACCTGTGTTCATGAAATTGCTCTATTCATTGATAGTGTAAAGGTACACCTGGGTCACCTCAAATTGTAACTGAGAGCAGAGTCCAAGTTAATCTTGTGTGAAACTTAGTCAATACCAGTCTCTTCCCAGGACCAAATGGTGGTAAAAGATAGGATGAAAGAATCTCAAAAAAAAAATCTCACTTTGCTATTTTCTGGCCAAACCCCTGTGTATACTTGATTAATATTTCTAACATCTCTAAGGCTCAGTTTTCATTTATAAAAGGATCAGAATAGTAACTACCTTCTACTGCTTTGTAAAAATTCAGTCAGATTATCTTGAGCTCAGTGTAATGGCAACATCCCCAGGAAAGATAAAACAGGTCTTCCTTACCAGTTTGACAACTCGGGACCTATTATATATGTATCCAGTGATGGATTAGATGCTGTATCTTATATCACTTTGATTTGTTTTTATAAGAGCATGAGAACGTAAAGCAGGCTGCAAACCCTTTCAGTAGAAAATAATCCCCAAGGAGAAATACTGGCCATTGTTTGGGTGTCAGGAAAAAAACTGTCTATATATTTTGAGTCAGGAGCTTACTCTGTGGACAGATCATCAGCAGAATTCCCAATGTCCTGCCACGTGGGGTGTAGGGATGTCAGACTTCCTGTTAGGCGCTCAGTCTGCTGAGAAAGAAAACATCTGGCAGAAGGGCTTCCTTGGCATGAAGCATCTCAGATTTGGCCAAGGGAACAGTACACCCTGACCTTTACCTAAGATAGAGGAAGTGCCCGGCCGGTGTGGTTCAGTGGTTGAGTGCTGACCTATGAACCAGGAGGTCATGGTTTGATTCCCGGTCAGGGCACATGCCTGGGTTGCAGGCTTGATCCCCAGTGTGGAGTGTGCAGGAGGCAACCGATCAATGATTCTCATTATTGATGTTCCTATCTCTCTCTCCCTCTCCCTTTCCCTTCTTTGAAATCAATAAAAATATTTTTTTAAATAAGAAGTAACATGTTAGCAGAGGAAGAGAGGTTGCAGGGGCCATGTAGTGAGGCCTCCATGGATGGCAGAGATGGTAAAAAGGAATCATCCCACTGATAAGCAAGGAGAGAGGGGTACAGGTGGATTTCCAGCTACACTGCCAAGCTGACCTGAGTCATATTCAGTCTCAGCTGCCCCTTGTCCAAGAATGAAAGGCCTAGAGCCTATTCTTCATATTCAGTTCTTGCTAGTGAATAAAACAAGCCCGGAGCTCCTAAGTGAGAGAAAGTAGCCTCACTAGGCTTGTGAAGAAATGAATGTGCACTCCAACCTCTTGACACATCTCTGACTTTGATTTCACTTCTCAGGAGCCCAATTTCATTACAACCACGTGCGTGATTCTGCAGCAATGCCACGGAGGGAAACAATGAAATTATACCCCTTTGTTTGGACTTCAGTGGCATCCCAAACCACAGAAACTTTCCATGATATCACCTCCCCTTCATGTGAATATTTACTGCCTGCGTCCCGTGAGTAATATCGTCTTTCTTTCACACTCTGTTCAATTTCAAGTTTCAATTTCAGTAATTTGACTGACATGACAATATACACAAATGCTGCTGGAGTTAATCCAGCAATGTTCCATGTCTGGGGCCCGTTTTATATCAGCTCTGTCTTTCCTATTATTCTCCATCTCTCATTTGGTGATAAGCTGTCACAGAACAGGGAGATTATCTGGCTGTCCTTATTTTCCCTAAAAGTTATGGAGAATTCTCCCTTCCATCTTAGAAAACAGTCTATTTCGCTTTCAGACAGTTTAATAAAAAGTGCATTATCCATTTACTTCATATTTCACACACAGGAGGCTTCTCTTCCATCTCCCAAACTCCCCTGACTTTACAGTCTGTCTTACATGTTTCAAATCTTCTCTGCTTGTTTGTTGCTTTGCTGTTGTTGTTTGTTTTACATTTCCGGGGTGGGGGGGGGGGGTTGTTGGTGTGTTTTTTTTTGGGGGGGGGTGGAATTTTGGATCTTAAAGCTACTAAACACCTGAAACATATATTAGTTTATTGGGCTGCCATAAGAAATTACCACAAACTTGCATGGCTTAAAACAAAAGAAATTGATTGTCATCAGTTCTGGAGCCCAGAAATCTGATATCAAGGTGTTGGCAAGGCTCTCTCCAAAATCTCTGAGGGTGAGTCTCTCCTTATCGCTCCCTAGCTTCTGATGGCTATAATCCTTGGCATTCCTTGGCTTGTAGACAGCTTGCTCCAATCTTTGCCACTCTAGATGCATAAGGTTCTTCCTGTGTCTGTGTCCATGTCCAAATTTCCCTCATCTTATAAAGACAACAGTCATTGGATTAGGGCCAACCCTAATTAAGTCTGACCTCATCTTAACTGGATTGCATCTGCAAAGATCCTGTTTCTAAATAAGGTCACATTCCCAAGGACTGGGGTTGGGACTTGAACATATCTTTTAGGGGGACGCAGTTCAGCCCATAATAGGGTATTTTGTGGAAATAAAACAATGTGTTAATTTGACTCTCGGTGCCCCCATTCTGGGACAACAATGCAGGAAAAGCACACTCTGGCTTACAGCCTGGATTTTAGAACATTCTCATAAGAAATATTTAAATCTGGAAGTAACCTCCCCACCACCAGCCAAAAAAAAGTTCTCAGACATTCCTATGTGTATTGTTTGCTGGTGTCCAAATATACAGAACCTGAGAGAATATCCACATAGATGTGATAAAGTATTGATAGCCATGTAACTCACCTCATCCCATCTCCTAGTGTACAAAATACTGGCACCTGAGCGATACAAAATAAGCAGAAGTCAAAGGAGAAGTATAGCACCATAGCATTCCCAAGGAACACACACACACACACACACACACACACACACACACTCACACACACACACACATGCTTTACACGTTCTTTTCATTAGTAAGGCTGGTTTTGAGAAGTTTTCTCTAATAATCAGATATCTTGATGTCATTGAGAAGTTTTCTCTATGTAGAATAATCAGATATCTTGATGTCAGTAATTCCGATGGCTAAGAAAGATCCTGTGGATGCTGAGGGCAATGGAGATCGCCTCCCTCTCAGTTAGCCAGCATGACCACACTGGGCCATCCTCAGGCAGCCTCAGCCACAGCAGCAAAAGTCTCCTGGCCCAGATACAGTCCCTCACCTTCTATGTCCAGCCGATCTCCACATCTACCTTTTTCACCTCCCCCTTCTCTCCTCTTCTCGCCAGTTCCTCCAGTTCTGTCCTGCTTAGACTTTCATCATTTCTCATCTGAACAGTTGGAACAGTCTCCCAATTGGTGACTGTGCTACAAGGCTTGCCCCTTCCAATGCTACTTCCATTTCTTTAAGAGAGGTCTTTTTAAGGCCCCAGCTTCCCAATGCTCAGAAACCTGCTATGGCTCCTCATCCTTGCAAGCAGAGGTTGTGACTTCTGTGCACATCAGAATCACCAGGAGAGCTGGTGATTAAAATTAAGATTGCCAACCTCATCTCTAGAGTTCCTTATCCAGTTGCTGGGATGGGACCTAAGAACCTACACTTCCAGCCAGTTCTCGGGAGATGCTGATATGGTTGGTCCAGGGACCACGCTGCAACAGCACTGGCCTAGAGAATAAAGTTTCAAGACAATCCGCGGCCCAGCCCTGCCTGTTTCTCTAGTTCTGTTTCCTTTCACTCTCCCCACTGACACTTTAACCATCTACTTATATTTTCCAGCAGACAGAATTCTGTTTCCTGTGGCTGTCATATCCCATGCTTATTGCTAGCAATTTGCTTTCTCACTTTGTCTGCCTTCAAATCCTTGCTGCAGCATCACTGCCTCAGTGAGGTCTCCAGTGAGGTCTTCATTTGTCCCCCATCTGGTGCTTTCCATTATCTTTCTATTTTTATATACCCCTCAATCCCTCCCTAATTGGGCTGTGGGATCCTTGAGGGCTAAAATCATACCCTTTGCCTTGCTGCCCCCAATACCCAAGAGATGCTCAATCAATGCTTATATTCCTGCACTTAAAGAGAACTGGTCAAAGGAGGGTGCACGGTCAGTGCAATGTCTAGCCTGCACAAAAGTCTCTGTTATCCTTTTGTGAGGCTTGTAAACCCTCCATTTCATCTGTATATCGGATATCCCTTAGCATTCTACTTGTGATCATTTACAATTGGAGGATAAGGAAATGTACAGGAGGACCTGTCTGTGTACAGGACTGTCCCTTCACCATACTTTTATCAATGGGGTATAAAAAATATATAAAAGTATGTCTAAAACTACTTTAGTGACAAGCAAACATAAACCAAGAAAAACAGGCTTCTTCCACAGAATGAAGAGTCCAAGGACAGTGGAAAACAACACAGGTTGGTTTAACATCGACGGTGGTGAGAAGGCTGCCACAAGAAGGAGCTTTCTAGATCACAGAAGCCCATCATGGTCTGCACACATCTCCAAGAAAGCCAGCCAGGCTCATCTGGCACAAAAGGAATACGCAAAGAAGGAGCCTGAGAGCAGCAAACCACCCCGCAACTGGTGATGACAGGAAAGCAGGATCAGGAGAGAGGCCTTGGCAAGAAGGGTTTGGGTTTTGTGTTGCATGATGAGGAGCTGCTGGGACACTCCACCTGCTGATCCTGGTGAGCTCACTGTAGGTGATAATCATGGGCAGAGCCACACTAACAGCCCTTATTGCTACATGTACAGGTCAGCCTAGTCTACAGTCTCTAGGTATCATTGTCCCATACTATTCAAGAGCTAAGGTCACCACACTTCTACCTGCACATCATCCCAAGTAAACCTACGTGAAGACTTTAATCATTATAATGCCACTCTCTCCCAGGAGTTATCACTGCCCCACTTACCACTGGCATGGAGGTTCTTATTCCCACCCTACTGGTGAGTAACACAGCTCCCAAATGCCATCCAGGGCTCTGCTTTCTGCAATCACTGCTGATGTCAACTCCTGCAGCAAAGAACAGAGCTGAGGCAAGGGGCTTTTGTGTTTTACTTAGTTAAGGAATTTGACCCAAGGAGGTAGGAGTGAGGGTCAAAGGAAGTAAAACTGAGAAGGAGGAGGAGCAAAGAGAGGCACATGATACTGGCCAGCACTAAATGAGTCTGACTGCTTGATCCTGCAGCACCATCCCTAGGAAGCATCGTAAGAACCATCCATCAGAAGGCGAAAGGAAGCAGAATCTATACACTGGATCTCACCTCCCATTAGCAAAGGTTCCTCCCATGAAGGAGACCTGCACTTCCAAGTAGCATATGCTACTTGAGAGCGGTCTTACCAACAGTAAAACCCTGGGGCATAAGGCAAGAGGCACCTGATGTAGGCATGAGGCAGGGCATTGACAGCTTAAGTGTGTAAATTCCAATAGAATTCATGCATATTTGGTTATCAAAGTGACAGGTAGAACAAGAGACAAAGAGGCCCAGAGGTGGTATATAAGAGACATTCAATACAAATAGTATACAAAACAGTATCTCTGCTCTCGAGAGCTTACTTTACATTGGCCAGGAAAGAGTGGGGAGATTGACATTTTACAGATAAAGTCATCTATAATAATAAAAGCATAATATGCTAATTATACCAGACAACCAAACAGCCTTCCGGACATCATTCCGGACATCCTTCCAGATGAAGCCACAGTGGCGGGGGCCGAGGCAGAGGTGGTTAGGGGCAATCAGGCAGGCAGGTGAGTGGTTAGGGGCGATCAGGCAGGCAGAGGGGTTAGGGGCGATCAGGCAGGCAGGTGAGGGGTTAGGGACAATCAGGCAGGCAGGTGAGGGGTTAGGGGCGATCAGGCAGGCAGGCAGGCCAGCGGCTAAGAGACAGCGGTCCTGGATTGTGAGAGGGATGTCTGACTTCTGGTTTAGGCCCGATCACTGTGGTAAGCACTGTACATATTAAAGAGGGCCTATCGACAAATACTTTTTCTTATAGAGATTTTTACAAATAAAATCCTTTCAAAAAGTATGTTTAAAGAATGTTAGCTTTGACATTGCCATCTGATGACACTAAAAGGCATACAGAATTAAGAAACTTGGGTCACTTATGAACACTTGGTCTTAGGTAAGTCACTTAATTTCCCTGGATATGTGTTACCTCGTTTTTAAAATAGGTGTGTTAACATCTTCCAATGCTTTTTTGACAGCTTTATTGAGATATAATTTTTAAAAACAATAAATTTCAAATATTTTAAAAGTATACAATTTGATCAGTCTTGGCATATGTATACATTGAAGTTATTACCAAAATCAAGATAATGAACATATACTATATTACTTCCAAAAAATGTTCTCTTCCCCCTTTCCCTCCCACCCTAGCTTGCCATTCTCTTCCCTAAGCAACTGCTGATGTGCTTTCTATTACTATGGATCATTTCGCATTTTGCAGAATTTAATATGAATGGAATCATACAGTATATATTTGTATGTGTGCATGATTTTGTTCACTCGGTATAATTATTTTGAGATTCATCATGTTGTAGTATGTATCAATAATATCATGCTTCAACAGTCTGTTTTATCTTAGATCATTTATAGTCTTCAAGCTCACTGATTTGTTTCTTCTACAATGTCCAATCTGCCGTTAATTACATTAGTGTATTTTTCATCTCACACATTGTAGTTTTCATTAAAGTTCAATTTCAATCTTTTTAATACTTTCTGTCTCTACTTAGCTTTTTGTCTTTGTCTGTGTTGGCTCTGAGTTGGTTTCAGTTGATAAAATGTTCTCCTTGTTGTGGTTTGTATTTTCCTGCTTCTTTGTATGTCTGGTAAGTTTTTATTTAAAGTCAGACATTGTGATCTTACCTTTTTGGGAGCTGGATATTTTAGTATTCCTATAAGTGTTATTTAGATTTGTTTTAAGATGCAATTAAACTATTTAGAAATTGATCTTTTTAGGTCTCATTTTAAAAATTTGTTAAGTGCGAACCACAACTGTGTAGAACTAATTCTTACTACTGAAGAAAGATCCTTCTGAAATCTATAAGCAATGCCATACACGTTATGGTCATTTTCAGTCTGATTGTTGGGAACAGGCATATTCTCAGTCCTGTATGAGCTCTGGGCACAGTTAACTCTAACTCTTTTCGGTGGTTCCTTACCTGGCCTTAGTTATTTTCCTTACTCTTCTGACCAGTAGTTCATAGAGACCCTCTACATATCTCTAAACTCACCTCCGGACTGATCTCTGGACTTCAGAACTCTAGCTGTCCTGGTCTCTGCAGACTCTCAGCATCCTTAATGCAGGGAGTCTGCCAGTCTCTGCCTGGGTCCTCCTTCCCTGAACCCTGGCCTGTAAGCTGGGCCCGTCATAGGCTCCCCTTGTTCACTTCTCATCTTTCAGGATTATTGTCCTCTACTGCCTGATACCCATATCTTGAAAGCTACTGTTCCATTTTTATTGCTGTTATTTCAGACAGCAGGGTAAATCTTGGCCCAAAGTAGAAGTTCTTTGTAATTCTTATAAGAATTAGCGGCAATAGCCCTAGCCTGTTTTGCTCAGTGGATAGAGCATTGGCCAGCGGACTAAAGAGTCCCAGGTTCGATTCCAGTCCAGGGCACATGCCCAGGTTGCAAGCTCAATCCCTAGTAGGGGGTGTGCAGGGGGCAACCAATCAATAATTCTCTCTTATCATTGATGTTTCTATCTCTCTCCCTCTCCCTTTCTCTCTGAAATCAATAAAATATTTTTTAAAAAATTAGCGGCAATATATTGAAGTTAACAGCCCGGTTCCTGGACTCTGGTAAGCATTCAATAATGACAGTGATGCCCTAGCCAGTTTGGCTCAATGGATAGAGCATCGGCCCACAGCAGGGTCCTGGGTTCGATTCTGACAAAAGGCATATACCTCAGTTGCAGGAGCGATTCCCCAGCCCTGGTCAGGGTGCGTGCAGAAGGCAACCAATCAATGTGCTTCTCTCACATCGATGTTTCTCTATCTCTGTCTCTACCTCTCCCTTCCACTCTCTCTGGAAATCAATGGAAAAATATACTCAATGAGGATTAACAAAAATAATAATAATAATAATAAAATAATAATAATAATGACCGTGATTATAGTGTTGGTGGAGGAGGAGGGTAGTATTGCTGTTAATGTCCTCATTATGATTAATTGTAATTAAGTTTCCCCAGAACTCAACAGCCTGCAAGTATGAGAGAGATGCAGACCTCTGTCCTGCAAAATCTCTCCAGGATCTCTGGTAGCTCCAGGGCATTTAATGAATGTACTCTCCAAGAGGAACTCTCCCATTCTCTTCCCTAAGCAACTGCTGATGTGCTTTCTATTACTCTTGCACTAGCACTGTTCTTCCTCTGCTATCCACCCTGGCTCTTCGTCACTGCTCCACAGGACATCGCAGACTCCATCACTGCTGTGCTGGGCCCATGTTTTCACCTGCATCTCAGCTGACCGTGATGGTCTCTGTCATTGCCCCAGCAGGCACTGTGGTCTCTGTTTCTGCTCTTCTGGACCCAGAGATTTCTACTTTCTTGGATATATCTCCTCCTACTTCCTCAGAAAGTACCACCAATATCCCAGAGTCCTCTTGGTGCCAAAGTGGTCAGCTCCAAATGATGGGAGGCCACTCTCCATCTGACACCTGGTCATAGAGAAAGTAAACTGCTTATATTCCAAAGTCTGCCAGACTATTTAAGAGTGCTGGCTCTTTCAAAACTTACTCTCAGTGACTCCAATATCCGTAGGATATGAACACTTGTTATCTCTTTCCTGTTCACTGTTGCAGTTCCACACATAACACAGTGACTGGTGCGTATTAATTCCTCAATAAAAGTGTTTTTGGAAGAATGGATGAGTCCAATGAGAACTGGACTAGGAGAAAATAAGGGGCCTCTGCCAACAACTAAAGCTTTTGCCTGAACACATGAACTGTGCTTGGCTCCTTCTCCCATCAGGGTGAGTTCATACAGAAGGCTCATCAGTCTCTATTACACAGAGCTATCTGGCAAAAGAGCCCCTCCAATCTGCCAGTCATGCCAAGGAACCTGAAGTACACTATCAGGCAGTAGGCCAAGAAGTCACTGCTATCCTATTTCCCATCTTAAATAATGCCCAGCTATGTCATCCAACCAAGCTTGCCAGACAGTGTTAAACAATATGCAGCAGATGATAACTATGCAGTCCAAAGAACACAAGGCTTGCAAAATACAGCCCCAAACTGGCCCATAAAATTTAACATTGTTTTCCTTCTCTTTCTTCCAAGTCCATCCCTTGTTGGTGCAGAAAAATCCAAATTGTAAAAACGTTAATTTCCTATCTCCTGTTGCCATTAAAAAAATTCCAAAATATATGCAGAAATCTTCCTTCCACAACTTGCTTTCCTTTCGGCTCACTCCAGCCAAAAGGGTCACACTCAAGGCAGACTCATCTCTGGGGTCCTTCTTCAATAGCTGTGACCTACTCCACCTTCTCCTGGAAGTAAAGATACTTTCTTCCAGTCTCTCATGTGTTCCATTTCCTCAAAAACCCAGGCAATTAACAGGATACATAAGAATGCCACTTCACCAGTTCTGCTCCCACAAAATTGTAAAAATACAAGCAAATCCCCATATTAAATGTGGCTGCTGCCACAATTCTCAATTTAATCCTCAAATTCCTATGCAGTAGTATTTCCCAAGTGGAGACAGCTCTAGGATATGATGCGTCTATTGTAAATGTAGCACAAAGTTCCCTTATATGTACAATCTCCTCTTGCTCTTTCTCTCCCAGTCTAAGGCCTATCTATTGCTGTGGTCACTCCTGACTAGAAATAGATTAGGAATCTTTCTATACACTAGGGAACTCCAATATCTAAAGAAGCCCTTTTCCTGGTGCCCTCTCAAGTAAGACAAACATGGTATACGTTTTTATTTTTAATTTCATTTTTTGTCCTGAATATTTATTTACTGTATTAATAAATATGATACCCTTCAAAAAATTATTTTAATTTAACATCAACAATGACACTCTGTAACAGCACAGGGGAGAGGTGGTGGAGAGAGACGACTATCAGGTTTCCTGTTCCCTAACAACCAGAATTACCCTTCCCACACTGCACGGTCACAGCACAGGACTGACCCTTTGCTCATCACAATCTTGCAGGTGGCCCACTGACTCTTTGGACTCACTCAATGGAAAGCATCCTGGCAGACCATTGCCAGAGTTAATTACTTCCTGCTGCTCTGACCATGTGGAGGATGCTATTGTTTCCAGAGACCTCTTCCCCTGGACCCTCTCTCTAGAACACAAGCTCTAGCTGTCTTCTAAAGCCCCTAAAGTACGTGGCCACAGAAGACCCTGGACATCATTCTCATGGGCTTTGAGTCTTTGGCTCTCTTGATATGTCCCTTCTGCTACTGAGTCTGCTCCCTGCATCCTGCATTGCCAAGCAGCCCACGCACAATTGACAATTCTACATAGCCTACAGCTAGGAGCTCACCTGTTTATCAGAGGCCACTAGTAGCTTTCACCCTGTGTGTCATAGACCTCGTTTGCACTGCAGGCCATGGTCTGAGCACCTGAGGCCACAGTGAAAGGTGCTATTTGACTGAGCTGAGATGCTGATGGAAAACTTTACCACAGGATCCATTAAAACGGTCTGCAGCTGGCCGTGGAGGAAAGTGCTGTTCCTTCAGTAAGCTGAGGCAAGAGAGGACCTTGGTGTCAACTGTAGCAACGACCTCAGCAGACCAGCCGTCCAATGTGCAATGTAGGTCTCTGGGCAATGAGGGATGAGGATAATGAGCAGGGCCCCAGTGGTCATTTAGCTACTCCGACTAATCCCAGGCTTAGGGGAAGTGGGGCAGAAAGAGGCCCACTAGGTCACATGCCATGCAGTGAAAACCACTCCATTCATTACCGTGGAAAGTGATATGGGCTAGTGGTTGAACATTTGGACTTGAGAAACTCAAGGGCCTGGTTTGAATATCTTCACCACCATCTCCTATTGTGAGACTTCAAAAGACTTCCAGCTAAACCTTCTAAGTTTATTCCCTGGTCTGTAAAATTAGGATAATGATAGAACCTACTTTTCAAACTGAGAATTTTATGTGATGAAGCATCTAAAGCACTTGTCATGGGGACTAGACAAACACACGACAGTTTGTGTGCTCAGTAAATGGAAGCAGTTAGGTAGTAGGAAGAACCCAGACTTGGAGCTGGGATCAAACTCCAGCCATGACATCTCTGCTGTAGCCACCAACACACACAACCTCTCTGAACTGTAACTCCTCATCTGCACAAAGAGATGTTGGAGAATTCGAGGAGTCAGTGTTTATACAGTGGTGGACACTAAGAAGACACTCATTGAATGGACTGTAAAGATCCCACTTCACTTCACCCAGCTGCTTCCCAGGGCTGTGCCTGCGGAGCTGGACCCTGTCACACAGCAAGTCCTTGGTAGTGATCGGTTCTGACCCCCAGATCACTGCCTCTCTTTGGGGACATTCCCACATCTGTGCTTCAACCTCTGACCAGCCTCTCCACTAGGACTGAACACCTTCCCTTAATGCACTTCCTTTATCCTCCCCATCCTTAAAAATATGTTTCCCTTTTTAATTAATTTCTTATAATAGTTTTCATTTTACAGAAAAGTTGCACATAGTGTACAGAGTTCCCATATACCTACCCCACACTCTGTTTCTGTTAACATCTTAAATAAATATGGTATACTTGTCACAACTAATAAACAAATATTGACACATTATTATTTGCTAAATTCCATACTTTATTTCGATATCTTATTTTATCTAATGTCCTTTTTCTGTTCCAGAAAATCATCCAGATACCTTACATTTAGTCATCATGTCTCCTTAGAGCCCTATCGATGATGACAGCTTCTCAGACCGCCCTTATTTTTGTTGACCTTCACATCAAGATGAGGTATTTTATAGAATGTTCTTCACTTTAGACTTGCCTGCCTGATATTTTTCTCATGATGAGACTGAGTGTCTGGCATCTTGAGGAGGAAGATCTTTAAAGAGATATAGTGCCATTCTTGCCACATCAGATCACAAGGACAGGATGGCAATGTGACTTGCCAATGCTGATTCTGACCTCCTCACCCAGCAGAGGTAACGTTGTCAGGTTTTTCTACTGTAAAACCTGCTCTTTGGAAGGAAGTGACTACGCACAGCCCACCCTAAGGAGTGGGAAGTCGTGGTTCACCCTGAGATGGAGCATCCACATGAATTATGTGGAATTCTTCTACATAGATTTATCTTTTTTCCACCATTTATTTATTTATTCAATCATTATTTATATCCCTATGGATTTATGGATATTTATTTTATTCTTTGGAACTATAATCCAATATTGCTTTATTTATTTTCTTGCTCAATCCGTTCCTGCATTGGCCATTGGGAGTTCTTTCAGCTGGCTCCTGTGTCCCTTTGGCACACCTGATCATGGCGTGTTTTGAACACGTCCTTACTTTCATGAACCTCCAGGCTGATCTTGTACATTCCAGTCCCGGCCCTAGAATGAACCATTGCTCCAGGAGCCTGGTTCCTTTGATCGGAGAATGATATTGGAGACCAAGACTGGACTCATCTCCTGGAGAATCATTGTGCCTTGGCCCTCTCAGCTGACAGACAAAGAAATATATGTGTATGTACTAACCCATTTATATATACATATCTAGAAATATTTCCATACAGAATATATAGAGTGTCCCCAAAAGAGTATACACACTTTTTTCTGATAGATCAATTGATGTTTCTTTCTTTTCAGATTTAACCCATTGAAATTAATAATTATTCAATGTATGTATACATTTTGGGGATAATTATGTGTGTGTGTGTGAGTGTGTATATATATATATATATATATATATATATATATATATATATTGCATCTATATTAAGCTCATAATGAGATCAATGTCTCCAACTCTAATCCCATGCCACATGGATTATTCTAGCACCCTCCCCTTGCTTGTCTATAACCTACCACTCCATCAGTGAAAACCCTGACTCGCACCATCCACCATCCATTTACTTCATCCTTCAATTCCAGTATACATATATAGTGGTTTCAGAATTGTTAACCTGTACCCCCCATGGGAAACTACGTTACCAGCTATCTATAATAATAAAAGTGTAATATGCTAATTAGACCACACAGCTGGGGCTGTGAGGGATCCAGGCAGCCACCGTGGCTTTGAGGGAGGGATCCAGGCAGCTGCGGAAGCTGTGAAGGCCTACTCTTGCACAAATTTCCTGCATCGGGCCTCTAGTAGTATATACTATGTTTCTATGCAGTTCCTTTTATCTTTAGTCTATAGTGTTCATTCATTTCCTAAATTGCTTAGGTCAGCATCTTTTCTCCCACACCTTTCCCTAGTGTAGCATTACAAATCTATTTCCTTCAGGCTCTTCCCCCTGTTGACTTTGTGGCTTTATTCTCCATTAGGTGAGATAGGAAGGCTGAAGGGAAATTCCTTCCCCCACCCTGCCCTTCCCTGACTAGGACAAACCTCAGTATTGTGCTCCAGCAAAGCCCTTTCTCCAGGAGGGTGGGCCTTTGCTACAGAGAAGACTCTGGGCCTGGTCCACAGGGATAACTCTTTCTCTCCCCGTCAGAGCCAAAGGAGATCTTTCTAGAATCTTCACTGTGACATATGTTGGGGTTACAGTAGTGAAAACCTATAAAAATGTGAATTACTACCTAAGACTATGGCCCAGTGGGGTCTGTCACTGTAATACTAGTACATACTCAGCCTTCTGCAATTCACCCAAATTTCCATTTAAATGTTCCCACTAGTTTATAGCTAAGACAAAATTGATGCTGCCAGTGTGAGGATTCATTTCTTTCTGAAACCTCTCCCTGAGGCTTCCTCTCTGATAAGCAAATCTTGGTGGGTGGGTGTGTGTGTGTGTGTGTGTCTTCCAAGTTTAAACATCAGGGTTGAAACTGGAAATTCCCTCTTTTCAAGATACTACCTTCCTCATCCTCTCCCCTTACCAGTCTCCCAACTTTCAGGCCCCACCTCATCCAGCTGCCTGTCAAACTTTATCAGACCAGCCTGCCGGGCCTTCTTCCTCCTCTCAGCCCTGATTTTATAATCTACCTGTTGGAAATTTACTCAAGAGCTGGCTTGGACCTCTCCTGTCTTAAGCTATTAATTATTATTAAGCTATCATAATGATGCTATTGTTTTTCTCACATATTTATGTAACCTGAGTGTCCCAAGTGGACCATGATCTGCCAAATCAATGGCCCCAATTCACCACATGAAAGGCCACCTCCAGCCTTCCTCTTCCCTATGTTTCTTTGGAAGGCCTTGCGGGTAGGGAAATAGGTGTCTCATGTATAGTTCTGGCTGGTGTCTCACCCACTGTAGTCCATCCTTCTTAGCCCACTGACGCTCTGGCCACGCATGCCTGCCACAATGTGCTCACTGTCCACTTAGACCTCCCTTCTTGATTGCCAAGGCGTAAGCAGATCTACCTGTGGAACCTCGTTACTGGCCTCATCATATCCTGGGCTTACACTTTCCAAATAGAGAAAACCCTTGTTCTTCTTGAGTCCTAAGCACTGGTTTTGGGGGTGAGGATTAGCATGGCAAGAGGGATACCTACTTGGACCCCTAAATTCAGTTTTCCTTTTTTCCCCTCTCTATAGAGATTTTTCCTACTAATCTATTATGTTTGCACAATAGATAAGCAAGTAACTTAAAAAGTATGCATCATTTGCCCATTTTTAAATATATATATTTCTTCAATAGTGCTGTGCTGATCAGAAAATATTTTTTCTCTCATGCTGTATAAAAGCTAACTGCACATTTCTGATGCCAATTTTCTTTTTTCCATGAACTTAAGTTGATCAACTGTGGTGCTAGATTAGGAGGTGCAAATATCCATACTCCAGTTAAATGTGTGGTCAAGTCATACTATTTACTTCTCCAGTGGCCTTCTTTTTAACATTAGTTTCATTTTCAAACTGAAAACCCCCCGAGTTTTGGGGGAACAATGTATACCTGACACTCATCTAAGGAGCTGGGTTGCCTCTTCTTTTTTTATGGGCCTGTTTCACTTCCCTTACTTTGGTAAAATTACTGATCAACAAGCTCATTATGTATATTTATGTGTTTGTCTCCTAATGTTTAGGTTACACTTCATTCATATCACTTACAACATTATTTAATTCTGTGATGAGAAAATAACACGGTTTTCAGTTTTGCCGCCCAGTCCTCCCCTCCCCATGGCATCACCGAGAGTGGATTGGGATGAGTTCAAATACAGCCTCACATATACCTGAACAATTTGCCTCCTTGACATGCTCAGGCTCTGCTGCTGGGCCCAACACCTGTGCTGGTCACTCTCCTTGCTCAGGGGCTTGTCGTCCACACCTGGCATCCACTGAGGCCCAGAAAGGCATGTGTGCACATGTCTAAATCATACTGTGGGCAAGATTCAAGTTCTGAGCTTTTGTTATCACATGCAAATCAGAGGAGAGGGCTTGATTGGAAAAATTCTCCTAACCCAATGGGTTGGCACAGTTGAGTCTCAGCAACAATCCTGCTGGGATTTCACCAGTTTTGTGTTTTTTGTTTTGTTTCATAGTAAATTCCAAGCTTCTTGAACACTGAGACTGGATCTCTTTTCTCAATAAATCCTCATTATCTAACTCAGGCTTGGCATCCACACATAAGTTATTTGAATCAATTTCATCCCATTTACATGGACTTCATTATATTATGGGCATGATAAAATAAAACTTCATTAGGCACTCCCCACACCTCCCTCCAAGAATTAGGGAGAAGCAAATTTGGGTTCTATACTGTTTCTTGTCAAGTTAATGCATAATTCTTCAGGACAAATCCAGGTAAGGAAGGGATAGACATTATCAACATAATAAGGACAGGGTATTAATTGGCAAAAAGTAGAACCAAATTTGGGTTAATATGCAGAATATTAATTTCTTTTATAGCTTCAAGAAGGGAAGGGAGAGGTTTCAGAAAGAAATGAATCCTCACACTGGCAGCATCTATTTTGTCTTAGCTATAGAGGTGGAAGGTGCAGGAAGAAACCAGTCCCAGCCCAGGCATTCAATCCTTTTCCCTGTTCTTCCCACCAGGGGAACAGGAGCACTAAGACTGAGCTCACTCTGCACCCAGGGTGTCACCTTATTTGGGTGACACTAGAAAGGGTCGGTGAGGAGGAGGAGGAAGAGGAGGTGGGGTTAGAGGGTTGAACCTTGGGGAGAATAGGAAAGGAATGAGACCCAAAAGGAGAAGAATAAGAGAAGGAACAGGGGAAAGAAGGAAGAAGGGGGCAAAGGGTGAGGTCACAAGGGACATTTATACACAGAATTCTGACCCCACCACCACCTCCCCCGGAGGCCCAAGTAGCATTAGAACCAGTCAAGATGGTATAGGTGACTAGGCTGCCTAGAACTTATTATAATTCTCAGAAAATGCTCACCCCTAATGATATTAAAGACAGATTTTTCTACTGAAAAAATAAAAAGTAAGGGCTATATTTCTGAGGCAAGTAGACTTAATAAGCCAAGAGTAAAGAAATATATGAGTTAAGAGTCTAAATGTACACATTGAGTGACCTCAAATCAGAAATGGGATGGCTGGCAGAATCCTTGGGTCTAATTGAACAGAACTGAAAAAGCTTAGAAAAGATTTAGTAAAGCTGCCTTTGAAAAAAGCATCAAACAACAACCAATCAAAGTTCTAGGAAGATTTTTTTTAAGACGCTCAGAGTAGAGATAAAAAGAACTTAAGGATGATCTTAGGCAAACATGACTATAATGAGGAATAGTCTAAGCCAGAACCGAGGGAGGCAGGAGGCAGGCTGTCTTGGAGGAAATGATTACAACTTATAGATGAGGCCCAAAACAGTGAGATGAGACATCTGAGAGCTCAGTCAGCTAAGGTGGAGCAAAAAATTCAGGTCCAAATTAGACAAAATTAAAGGTCTGTCCATGTAGAGGTTGTCTTAAACTGCCTGTATTAAAATGCAGATGGAGTGGGATTTTGATGGTTCTATCTGTGCTGGAGAGGTCAGGAACTGGGACCCTGGTTCTAGTTCCAGTTCTGTTGTGACCTTGGGAGGTCATGTGGCATAGAAGGTTGAGAGAAACTGGAGTCTGCAAGTGCTGGGCTCAAATATGACTCCACTGCTTATTAGCATTATAACTCGGACATGGGCTTTATTTTTCAGAGCCCTGGTTTCCTCTTTGGAGAAATCTCATAAAGTTCTTGGAGGACTATATTAAATATAAGCACATGTTTTCTAGCACATGCGGTAATGATAAGCATGAATTCTTCCCATCTCTGATTTCTACATTAAAAAATGAGAGAAGGCTCATTTCTAAGTTCCCACTCAGCTCTAAACTTCCCTGACTCCATAAGAGAAGACTATGAAAAAGACTTGTTAAATGAGGACATAATATCTACAGCAAGACATTTAATCTCCATGAGCCTATTTCCTTCACTATACAAGTGAAATTAATAATGATAATAATAAAAATATCAACCTGTGAGAATTGTTGTGAGGATTAAATGGGTTAATGTATGTATACATGCTGGGTATTCAGTAAGTCTTGATAAACATTAGTAAGGATGAAAAGTAGGATGATGAAGCAGCAGCAGAAAAAAACAGCTCTTGGGAAGGTCGACACGAGTCATCATATCACCAGATCCTATGACATTAGAAGTTCTCATTTGTATACGCTTTTCAACAATATTTGACATTCTTGATGCTCCCTCCTTCTTGAAACAACCTCTTCCTTCTAATTTCATCACAGAACACTCTTCAAATTAACCTTCTACCTCTCTGGCTGCTGCTTCTCCATCTCCTTTGCCAATTCCTCGTCTTCTGTCCAAGCTCTAAATGTTGGAGTCCCTTAGAGCCTAGCTCTACTCTTCCCCACCTTTCTCCTTGCCCCACCCACCTGTCTCTGAGGATCCTTTCCATTCCCCTGACTTTACTCACAACCTCTAATCAACACAGATTTCTCCTTAGAGTTGAAATCTCATAAATTCAATTGCATGCCTGACATCTTCGCTTAGAAATATCTCAGAAATCTCAAAATCCCCATGCCCAACACTGAACTCTAAACTTCCTTCTCCAAACTCAATCCTCCCATAACGCTCTCCATCTAAAGTTCTTGTTTAAGCTATAATCCTTTGTAGCTTCACCATTAGGGTCCTGCTCATCAACTCGTACACAAGTCCTGTTGGCTCTACCTTCAAAACCCACCTCCATCTCACCTAATTATCTTCAACTCTACAGTTACTTCCTGCCTCTGAGCTAGACTACTGCTATAACTTCCTGACTACTTTCTGACCTCCCTTCTGACTCCCATCAGGCAACTCTCCATTTGTTTCTGTAAAATCTTTAAATGCTTTCCAATTATTCTGAGAGCATAGCCCTAATTTTTTATGGCACGAAGTTCTGCATTACCTAGATATACCTATATTCTCATAACTCTCCTTCCCATGCTTTACTTCCTTCCCAAGGTTCTAGTCTAAGTCAACCTTCCTCACCATTCCCTCTCACAGTTGCCTGTTCTTTCCCTTCTCAGAACTTATCACAATTCTTAATTATGCAGGTGACAACTAACTCTTCTGTATCCACTGTACTGTTAGCTAGACATGAACTGGGACAACCGTAGTGTTTACCATTGTATCCCCAGTTCTTGTCCTAGAAAGTTTATCATAGTAGATGTTCAAAAATAAGTGAATGGATCAATAAACAGTAGTTACACTGGCCCTTGAAGGAGAACAAAGGATACAGGGCTAAGAATAACTTGGGTAGCCCTTTGGACAAAAGAGCTGGGTAAGGCAACCACGGAGCAATGAGAGATGAGAGTACTAAACGAGGAATTCCAAAGCGACAGGAAGCTGTGGGACAGACAAGACCACAACTTAGTTGCCAACCAGAAGGTGGGTACACCAGAGGGCTAGAAAGGTGGGAGAGACTTGTCAGAAAGGCAAGAAGCCAGGCCTCTCTCTGCAGGGACTAGGTGATCCTGCCCTAAGCCGACACCCAGTATGAAATCATGGCTTAGGGAACCTGGTTAGGGAAAGAACCTGGTTAGGGAAAGACTTCCAGATTATGGCGAAGGCCTTCCTTCCCTGGGGCAACAGAGATGCCATGGCCTAGATCAGTGATAGCGAACCTTTTGAGCTCAGCGTGTCAGCATTTTGAAAAACCCTAACTTAACTCTGGTGCCGTGTCACATATAGAAATTTTTTGATATTTGCAAACATAGTAAAACAAAGACTTATATTTTTGATATTTATTTTATATATTTAAATGCCATTTAACAAAGAAAAATCAACCAAAAAAAATGAGTTCGCGTGTCACCTCTGAGACGCGTGTCATAGGTTCGCCATCACTGGCCTAGATCCTAAGCTCACCTTCAGTTTTTTCTACTTGACTTGCTCCCCAGAGATCTAGACAGCACCCAGGTGTTCCGGGCTTCTCTCTTTCTCTCTGGGAAGATGATCATGGAGATCCTTATAGCCATTAATGGCTTTCCTAGACCTTATAAGCAGATGGATACTGTTCTCCAAGTCCTTACTGCCCTTGCCTTGTTCACAACTTCCTGTCTAAATCTATGTCAGACTTTACCATACCCAGCGACCACAGCAGCCCAATTGCCATTTTCTCTACATGCTCTGTTCCTCCCAGACTCCAGTCCTTTGCAGGAGCTATTCCACTTCCTAATGTTATCCTTCTGTCAACATTTTCCTAATAAAGCCCATGTAACCTCAAAGCCTAGGTCAAATCCTAACTTCTCCCCAAAGCCCTCCTAGACCCCTCTCGCTTAATCTGTTTGTCCCTCTGTTGCAATGTATGTTCACATCTTATACAGATGAATAATAATTACGATTGTCAGTCTCCCCCACAAAACTGAGAGTTGCTAAAAGGACAGGAGCCCTATCTGGCGTGTCCAGTTCCCCCACAGTATCTAACCCAGAGCCCTTCCCAAACAAGGCCTCTGCTGGGTGTTTGGTGAAGAAATGTGTAGTAGGGTTCTAGGGCTGCTATAACAAAGTACTATAAACAGGGTAGCTCAAAACAATAGGAATGTATTATCTCAGTGCTGGAGGCTGGAAGTTGAAATTCAAGGTGTCAGCTGGGCATGCTCACTCTGGAGCCGGTGGGAGAATCCTTCCTCGCCTCTTCCTTCTGTGGCTGGAGACCCTTGGTATTCTCAGCTTTCAGCTGCAGCCCTCCAATCTCTGCCTCCCTCATCACATGGCACTCTCCCCTGGTGTGTCTGTGTCTCTTTGTGTAAGGACACCAGTCATATTGGATTAAGGTTCAACCTAATTGAATATGTCTTCATTTAAAATTACATCTGCAATGACTCTATTTTCAAAAAGGTCATTCTGAGATACTACAAGGTAGGGCATCAACATATGTGGTTTATGGGGTGCTTTTTTTTGGGGGGGGGCACAATTCAACCTATAACAAGATGTGTGTGGAAAGGGCATTGTGTCCCTGAAGACTAAATGAGAGATACAGATATCCAAATCCAGAAAACATCTACATAAACCCAGGCACAGCCAGGGACGGGGGAGAAACGAGGCAGAGTCCATTAGTGGGGACTGTGGAGAGAGAACTAATGAGTAAAGGAACAGGGAGGGGAGGACAAAGGGAGAGGACTAGATGAGCACACCTCTAGAAGGATATCAGAGGGCATTTTCCTTCACTTCTTCCCAATAAAGGAAGGATGAGAGCATGGAAGTAACCCTGGCTGTGCCTGGGTTTATGTAGATGTTTTCTGGATTTGGATATCTGTATCTCTCATTTAGGACATACTGATGACATCGGCCTCGCTCGCACCTGCTGCTGGTGCCGGCCCCAATTGC